>NC_071533.1:45548272-45857991 GCF_026979565.1 Vidua chalybeata
TTCTAATACTGTGAATTACAAAGGATTTCTGACTTACCTTTGTTATGGACTTTTGTTCTGTTATTTTTGTTCTATAGTTATATAGAATCTGAAGATAGACATTACAGTCATTAACCCATTCAGTAAAAGCTGCATGCAGATGTTTTCATTGGAGGAATGGAACAGCTATAAAGGAAACATTTATAAAATGCTCAATAAACATTGTGCTTTTCAGGGAAACATCTCTCCCATTTTTATAAAGGACAGGAAAATCAGTGAGTCTCACTTATGTCCAGGCAGAAGCCACTAATGAGAGGTGTCCCTCAGAGGTCTGTCTTTAGCCTAGTGTTCTTCAACATCTCTGTCAATGACACAGACAGTGGGATCGAGGGCACCCTCAGCAAGTTTCCAGATGACATGAAACTGAGTGGTGCAGTTGACACAAGAGAAGGATGCCATCCAGAGGGACCTGGACAAATCTGAGAAGTGGGCCCACGAGGGACTCATGAAGTTCAACAAGTCCAAGTGCAAGGGGCTGCACCTTTATGATAGCGATAACCAAATGAGTGTAATATATCAATTACACTCATTGTAGTGTAATTGAGGCAATCTGAAATGTGACTGGGAGTAGAAGTCATCAATATCAGCCCTGCAGAGAAGGAGTTGGGGTTCTCCTGGATGAAAAGCTGGACATGAGCCAACAGTGTGCACTCACAGTCCAGAAGGCAATCTACATCCCGGGCTGCACCAAAACGGGGGTGGCCACCAGGTCAAGGGAGGTGATGCTTTCCTCTACTCTGTCTTCTTGTGATCCCACCTGGAGTACTGCATCCAGAGTTGAAGTCCTCAACACAAGAAAGATATTGACCTGTTAAAAGAGATTCAGAGGAGGCTACCAAGGTGATCAGATGTGGGAGTATCTCTCCTATGAGGACAGGCTGAATGAAAGAGATTTTGCCGATGGTCAGTGGTATGGATGAGTTACATCAATATCTACTTCAATTATTGTTTCTTTTTCCTGGCTTTAATGTCATTGCTTTAACAGAATTGCTTAGATATAATGCAGTATCTTATACTATACTATACTATACTATACTATACTATACTATACTATACTATACTAGTATTTTTCAGTTTTATAGAGTTCAGTAAATAATTCTGATTAAGATATTTTTGTCTAGTCATTTGTCATAACAAATGATTCATTTTTATATAAATATGCCTAGTTTGCTATCATTATCATTAATCCTGCAGGACAAAGTTGTGCAAAGGTTCAATAAGACCTCTATAATTTCTTAGACTTAAACCATTGTCAGTCTGAGATTAAGATTGGCTTCATTTGCCCCCAGGCTCCTTTCTGAGAAGTTTACAAGGGGGTCCTTTCTGCACCTCATAATTCAAAGGGAGGGCTTCTCTAATAAATTTTATCTGAAGCTCCACTCTCTCCTGCAACAAAGTTTGGGGTTGTTCAGCCTTGAGAAGAGAAAGCTCCAAGGAGTCCTCATTGCAACTTTCCACTACCTAAAGGGGGTTTATCAAACAGAGGATGAGGGAGTTTTTACATGAGAAGATGATGACAGCACAAGAAGCAATAGTTTTAAGCTGAAAGAGGTTTAGATTAGATTAGATGTTAGCAAGAAATTCTTTACTTAGAGTGTTGAAAGGCACCGAAACAGGTTGCCCAGGGAATCTGTGGATGCCAAATGTCTTGAAGTGTTCAAGAAGAGGTTGAATGAGGATTTGAGCAGCCTGATCTAGTGAAAGGTGTGCCCATGGCAAGGGGATTGGAACGGGATGATCTTGAAAGTCCCTTCCAGCCCTAACCATTCTTTGACTCTAAGTTTCTAGAAATTATTTTCTCTGATTTCTTCACTGTATGTTTGGGGTTTTTTTTCCCTCCCTGGATGGTGTAAGCAATAATACTGCCTTAATTTCTGCTTCTAAGCCTTATTTGGGATACCTTTATTTCATTTTATTCATTGTGACAAAAGTGTACGTAAAATATTTATTAACTGCAGTTTCAGAATATCTGAGGAAAATCACAAGTGTCTACGATCCTTACATTAATGACAGACAGTAAATCATACTTTTGAAGTTTCTATTGCATCCTGGATGAAGAACCTACAGTTTTAGTGATAAAAATAAAAATTATATATTATACATCTGCTCTTTTGTATGAAACACACAAAGATGTATCAATAACTGGTTAACCTTTCCTTATTTAAGGGAGATAACAGACACAAAAATAAAAAATGGGAAGATATAGATATAGGGTTATAGAAAAAGAATATGCCATTGTGAAGAATGTATTCTGGCAATGACTTACATTCAGATACTTCAGATAAAATCCCAATATAATCATAAGTAAAAAAACCCCTATGTAGTAATTGTATTAATTATTGAAATCAAACATCCATATCTGAAGGTCATGGGTAATTTAATAAACAGCAAAGTGTGCCCAGAATTAGATTGTGTGTGATGCCATTTGTCCTTTATGAGGGAGAAGAGTAGAGCAAACTTTATCTGAAAACAAATTAGATATATCTGAGACTTTACTACTGTGGAATTAGGGAATATTACTTTGCAACCTTTTTCCAATGTAGGTGTGGAAAGCCTTTGAAAATTAAAACAAAAAAAAAACAAACCAAAACCAAACCAAAAACCCCCAAATGACATGAGAAGTCATATTTACTTGATTCCAGTTATGACAGCAAGGGAAACAGAATTGCACATATATCAAAAATAAAACCCTTTATCTACTGCTAACATTTCACCTTACTTACAATACACCTCTAAAATAGTCAAGCTACAATTAGTCATTGAGATAGGCTTATATCAGAAAAATCCCTCAGGAATTAATTATACCAAATCATTAAAGTTCAAATTTTTATTTTACGTGTGATATTGAGCAAATCTAGCATGAGCATTAAACAATTTTTAATCAGTTTTACATAGATGGGTGGCAGCAACTACGTTATATGAGTGTCCTTTTGTAGCTGCTGTGATGTGTCTTAGCTGTGCTGACTTCTAGAGCTTGAGCAGTTGAAGTAAAAGATAGGTATCAGAGTGGTTAAAAAGGGTCCGTTCTGAAAAAGGGTAGATCTCTCATATCTTGGAAACTTCGAGGTTAAAATGTGGCTTGGAAAGCTTTAGGGTGAGATTTTCTTAAAGCTTAGCAAGATTAGGGGTTTGTATCATAATTTAGGTTTCACATTTAAATTATACCTTAGACCTTCTTCAGGTGCAGGTTTCAGTTTTCAAATATTCACAAAAAGTACAAGGAGTGATTTTTTTTTGTAAGGGTTGGATTGAAGAGCCTGGGTATTGCTATGAGAAAAAAAAAAAAAAAAAAAAAAAAAAATCCTTGTTCTGTGACAGTTCCCTCACTGACAGATGCTTTTGAGGGCTGTCAGTTGGCCATTCCTTAATCCACTCAGTGTGGGTTGTACTTACATTTCATCTGCTCATTATTAAATCAGCTCAACTTTCTTATGGTAAATTGCAGATTGGTCTCTGAACCATCTGCGACTTTGTATCTGAATGTATAAGCTGGTGGATGCCTGCTTAGAAACAAGGCAGTGAATTGATGTTCAGAAAGGAAGAGGAGCTTGAAAAAGAGCCTGGTTTCTAAACATCTGAAAAGAAATGGTTGCTTTTTGTGGTGCAGCTTGGCCAGGATACAGCCCATGCTGTGCCAGCACTGCAATGGGGCAGTAGTGCTGCAACCTCTGCAGCAAGCTTCCAGCATTTCAATTTTAATATATTTTTCTAACTCTTGTGATATATACCACAAAGACTTTTATTTTGAAGTGATAAATATATGCATTTTTCCTCAGTAAGGCATGTAAAAAAGACACTTTAAAGTAATACAGGCTTCAAATTTGGAGTTACTCATTATGGGATTTAATGTGGAATAACTATTGAGATAATATGCTAATATTTCCTGCCTTCTGGAGAAAATTATATATAAGCAGTATAACAGTGACTTACACCAATGACGTAAAAGGCCTCTGCGTATTTATATGTTATTTTTATAACAAAATGAAAGGTGATGTGGCACATGGAATTACACAGGTAGTCAAAGGGGCTTTACTTCCTCAATTTTGACTATTTAATTGTGTTCATTTGTGGGTTTTATACCAGCTACATATATTTCTTTCCTTCTTAAAATTCATTTATTTATTCTATTGACTGTATTAGTTCCATGTGATTTCTGTTTGTTGCCTATATTTTTAAACTACAAGGACAAAGATTTTTGAAGTTTCAAAGTCATCAGGTTTGTGAATACAGTGAGATTATGGATTTAAATGATTTTTCCAGTGGTCAGAATCCTTATTCTAGAACTAAAGGCTCTTACTTTGAATCACAATCCACCCTGCCATGTGCCAGCTATATTTAATACAAAGTGAAATAGGGTAGCCATCTGGGCTAAGGGGCCTCCCCTTCCTTCAGAATTGGACCAGACATTGCCAGATAGGTGCTTCTGGGTGCCTTTATTCAATAAGTTTAGATTCTTATATACTGTATCTCTCAGCAATTTCCTTTTTTTCTGAGACAAATTTGTAAGGCTTCTTTAGCTCAGGAGGAATGTCCCCACAATTGCTAAAACTTCCTTATTTCACAGATTCTCAGCATCTTTATGTAGTCTTGCATGAGTTCATGCACAGTCTGCTGGTGGCTTCATCCTATGAATCAGACTGGCTATTTCCTGAAAAACACACTGGTTATGATTTCCACTATCCACTCTTAGGCTCCCAAGCCAAAACTTGCTAAAATTCCATCATCATTTTTACTCTGAGTAGCTTTTATGTTTGTAACCTTGAAGTGTGCTGCCCATGGGAGGACAATGTGATTTCTGCCCCTTCTACCTCTGCCACAGAGCACAAGGATCTGCCTGATCTTCACATAAGGTGAAAAAACCTCCATGTTCTTTGTAATTTGCCCCCAGTTTTGTTTTTTGACAGATTGCAAGAAGCTTACTTCCACATTTTCAATGTATAATGATGTCAAAGGAGCTATCTTTGAGTACAAGTCTCTGGTAAGTGAAAGCAGGACATTTATTTCGTCTCCTCCAGCACTGATACTCTAAGTAGGAGGAAAACTTCATTGACTTCATCTTTAAAAAACTCAAGATGGGGTTTTTTTATCACTATTTAATTTTTTTCTCCTGTGAAGTTCATGATGTTTTTAAGAATCATGGTTCTTTAATTTTTTTTGGAGAATGTCTACCTCTTTTACTCACTTATTATCATTAATTATAGATTTGAATGTGATGAGTTGGGATGTAAATTCAGTTAACCCTTCCACATTGAAATGGACCTCAGAATAAAAGATTTATTCCATGTTTTAACATGGGAAACTAGGGGTGAGAGTTACAAATGGAATGGAGGTGATAATTATAAGGAACCAGCTGATATTTTATTCACAGGTTGATGCAGTGAAGTTATTAAATTGTTACATAAGGAAAAAACTATCCCACTCTATAACTTTTACTAGCCAGACTTGTACCGTATCCCCACTCGGCCAAGCACAATGCAACATCATAAATTGGAACAGCAGTGCTCTGGCCAAAGAAAAGAGGAAAAAAGAAATATCTCCTACATTTCTGTACAGATATCACCACTCAGTAGCATACATGTAATTGAATATTTGCTACCCAGAAGACATGGGCATTGTCCATGTCCATTGTCCAAAATGAAAATCTAAAAAGGTCAAAGGTTGTAGAATATGTCAATATTCTGTTAGCTTTTGATTCAATAAGGTGAATGACACTTTAACCTGGTTTCACTTTGGCTGTCTTCTATTCCACACTCCCTTGATAAGGCTTTTTATCTTCTTCAGAAGCAACTGATGCAATCTGGTCCACTGTGGTAAAGCACATTGTAGTCCTTCAAAGTGTGCTTAATGAAAGCAAAAATAAAAAGAACTATTTACTTACAGGGAAAAAAATGTTTCTACAATTTTAAAGGTAAATAAAAGTCTGTAATTATTTTGTACTCTTTTTTTTTCCTTTCCCTTAGATAATTTTTCATTACCAGAGGGTCTAGGAGATTTTATTTTAGTACCATCAGATTGTAACTACCACAAAAATCAGTTTTTCATCAACACTGATTGCAGGGAAGAGTCCTGTCTGCTCAGTCATGAGGCATAGATCAGCTCAGGATTTTTACCTACCACATGATGTGAATAGGAAGGCATTTACTTGACAGCTCCTTTTCCAAGGGTAAATTGCTGATAGCTGTAGTGCTCTATAAAGGCACTAGAGAGCTTGAGAGTTTAGAAGTCTGTTTCTCACACATACATGCACACACAGTCTTCCTTTTCCTTTCCTTCTGTGCTTTTGTTCAAAACTTATCATCCTTCCTGATAGAAGAAAGGAAAAACTGGACGTAACTTTAGCTTGCTGTTGTGGTTTGACACGGATGTCCAACCATGACACTTGCATTAGAGGCTCCAGCATATCTGGACTGTTATAATTTCTGGTCTACATTTACAAAATTGAAGGTTCAATAGTTTATGTCTGTCAAGTCAGCTTCCCTTCCCTTTCTTGTGAGCTCTATGATGGTGGTTTTATTAAGACTGGTTCTGAGGTATAGAGCATAAGCACTACATAGAGAAAAGATGCATATCATTGTGAAGGTTAGAAGTAGAAATAAAATTTACCAATTGATATCTTATTGGGAATTGTTATGTTGTGCCTCAATGAAGAGCCCACTAAAGCATCTGTACATCAACCACTAATCTGAGTAAGCCAATATTTGGCTGTCTGACTTGTCTGTCTCTTGAACCCACTCAGGCTTCTCAGCCTCTGCAAATACCTGGCTGGACCCTGGCCAGCCCAAATCACCCAGCGGTAGGCTCAGCAAGAGTGGGATGAGTGTCCCCTGCTGAGATCCCAAAATCAAAAGAGCCACATCAATGAATGGTGATGAAGTTCACCTGACCTGACTCTTGCAGTTGCGAGCCACCTCAGCTAGTGATAAGGGAAGAATCTCTGCCTGATTCTTTCCTCAGGGCAAATATGATTGGAGGCCAATTATGATTTTTAGCTTTCATCTTCCAATGCTTCTTTTTCCCAAAAGTGTAGTAATACTTCCCTCTTTTCTCAGCTAGCGGTCTAAAAACCCTTCATAAGAGGGTGACTACCACAGGTGTTTTCTACAGCCCCTAACAGAATGGAGCTCTAATAATGGATGGAGCATATATGCACTACCATGCCTCAAATGCTACTGACTCTTACCCAGTTCATTCTTCACCTGAGTTGTGCCACAACAACAGAGGTAATAAATACCTGACATAACTGAGTAAGGTTCAAAACACCAAAGGATATTTACTTCTATAAGGGTGGAAGTACCTTCTTGACTAATGTCTTCTTTCCAAACACAGTTTATAAGAAAGAGGCATATAAGCTACTAGACTTTGCCGTATTAATAATGAAAGACAAGTAGTTGAAGCTGTATTGTAAATAGCTGTGTTGTAAAAAGAGGAGTACCAAAATGCAGTGCTTACATAATGTGTTAAGTGAAGTGTTATTGATTGGTCATAGTTGGAAAAAAACCACTAAACTAAATTGATTCCTAAAGTAACACTGTTAAAGAAATTTGGGGGAAGCCGAATGATTATAAGCAGAATAAAATAATCTAAATCTGTTTGACACATAAGACAATACAAGCTAATGAATAGTGTTTTCCAGCACTCTTTGTAGAGATTATTAAAAAGGGAGATTATTAGGACTATTAATTAATAAAATTATATATTTTAAAATTATATATTTAATCTCTCTTATAATTAAAGGGAGATTAAAGGATTATTAAAAAGAGAGGGAATGAGGCAACAAACTCTGTCAGATAATTTGTTTGTGCTGCTCTTCTAATAGCTCTTTTTTTATTAATGTGCAGTAATTGTTGATCATTTGAGCCTGGATAGCAAAATAAAAACCTAAACACTAGGGTTTAGCCCCTTGTCTAGTTTCTTAGCATGAGTTTCAGTGTGTGACAGCTGATGATTATTGATCATGAATTTAAGTGATGTTTTCTATTCTGGGTTCCAAAGCAAAAGAACCTCTGGGACCAAATTATTTTGTGCCAGAGACATTTTGTGAATTTTGCTTTTTACTTATATTTCATTGTCATTATTTTGTTGTTACAAGCTGCCCTGCTTTAATATAGCTTCACTTGAGAAATACCATTTGTGTTTTCTCTGGATACTAATAAAAAAAATACCAGTCATTGTAATATCCACACAAATATGCCTCATTCACCGTCTGAACTACCTATTAGATGATATCTAAGTGCTTTTTGAAAAGATCATGAGTATTGAGACAGCCTCCAGAAGGTAACAATACTTCTCACCTTGAAAGACTATCGTTAACTAGACATCTGTGTATGTGTCATTCTTTTTACATATATATGTATATATGTATATATCAGAATAATTACAAAGTGTATCTGATGTTGGAGAAGCTCTTTTTCTCCTCTAAATTGACCACAAACAATAAGCACTAGTCACTGAGTTACCTGTTCAGTGGTGTAGCCCTGGCTGGATTCATTTTGTCATACCATGTAGATACAATAATTTTATTTCTGATGCTAAGAAAGTGGGAATAGTATCTGTGCCTTGAAAGGGGATGCAAATAGCTGGATCAAAGCATTCACTCTTGACAGCTCATCTGCAAACCCTCAGTCTGGCCATATGATTACCTGACAAATACGTTCCTGGTAAGGCCACTTAAGAGAAGCATAGATTTCAAAATGTGGACTAGGCTGGTACACTCTGCTAACAGAACTGGCATTTCCCTTCAATCTTAGAGGCTCCAGCTGGGTTGTCCTTTGGGGGCAGTATTACATGTAGAGGCCTAGAAGGAACACCACTACCAACATTCAGAACATACTGGGTCTTTTCCTTGGTCCATTTTGACCAGACATGTAGGATGCTTAGAATATTTCTTTGCATGTTTTCTACACAGTGGAAGACAAATGGTTCAGTATGAGTTCACCAAAATGTACTTCTACTGTGCTGAACAAATCCTCCTAATCCTTGCTCTTTTTTTACCTCTTGAGATTTAAAAGGCTATCAGATCTCATATTGCACTGAGATGTACAGCCACTTTACAGTCTCAGAACTTTACATTCACCTAGTTTTCATTAATCAGATACATCCCATCAGCACAGTTTACATATTTCTAAAACCCATTATATTCAGTAAGTAGCTTATCGCCTTATTTTTAATACAAGCAGTGATTTCAAAGAAAGTGGTATTTTAGAGTGATACTATGATGATTCATGCTAGTATATGTCTAGTTTTTGAACCTTTAGTTATTTAAACCTTTAAATGACTTTCCACAGAAAAGAATCACTGCACACTGCACTACTCTCAGGATTAATTGAAGTGAGTAATACATGAGAAAAAAAAGGTTATTTCTCTTTGAAATGACATGATTATCAATATTTAGTACTCCCTTCGTTTCACAAGTGTCAGAAACACTAGAGAAACTACTTAAAATATGAACTTTTACTTGCTTTTATGTTGTCTTACTAGTCTCTGCAAAGACAGGTATACTGATCAAAGACTGGTAAAGCAAATGGGATGTTTTCCATTCAGCAGAGATGAGACAACTAGATTTCCAATTAATCTTATAATTACCTATGTCATGTTTTTAGTAATATAATATTATCTACCTTTACACCTCTTCTGAAAGGGCCAAGAAAACTTTGAGAATATGTTTGTCACCCATTACTGATTGCAAGCTCCCTTTACTGTTAAATCAACTAATATTTGTGTTAGCTATCTTGTTCCTCACCTGTAAAAATGCTGAAATTTTAATAAACATGGGAAAGACTTAGGGATAGCAACTCATACCAGTGTAAACTGGGTCAAACATGATGGACTCCATACTCTTCTGCTATTAACTTCTTCAACCTCACATTAAAAGCCCAGAAAACTTAATTGTTAGCAACATTGTGAGATTGGCAAAGAAAAAAAAAATGTAATTAGAAAGGGCATGGTCTCCTTTGCGTGCCTTCATTTACGTATTCATTTATTTTTAATATATGGAACTGGTGAAATGTATTCTTCTAGTTCACCATAGCTTAAAGGCTGCTCCTAAGATTAACTTGGGAACACAGAGGAAAAGGTATCTAAATTCAAATGAAGCCATGAGATTTTATGTAATAACTACAGCTGAGAGCTTTAAGGGAAAATTGCTTTAGAAAATAGCTGGCCATCTTGTAGCTGTACTATAGCAGACACAGGTGTAAGTTGGATGGTAGTAGGAAGCATTTAAAACTTCTTACTGTTGCAGACACTGCTGCCTGCCATTAGTCCCAGTTTGCAATCTACAAAACAGATGATATTTCAAGAAGATGGAGTGAATGTTAGAAGATATATGCCTCCATTGTGGCATCTGTGGGGAGAGTTCAACACATTGTGCTTTTAGTCCTGAAGAAGAAGAGGTGCCTGCAGGGGCACAGAAGAGATTGAATATCAATTGAGAAAAGTTACTTTATTAGCAGTTCTTCAGTATAACAGAAAAGTAAAATTAATGAGTTAAGAGGAAAAGGCACTGTCAGTCCCTTAAGGGGTACAGATGCTTGTGTGAATGAGTCATATCACTTAGGGGAGTAGCAGTCTGAATGTACATACATTCTCTTTATCTCTGCACAAAGAAGGGATGAAATACAAAAGGGACATTATTCTGCAGAGGTAAAAAGAATATCAGAACCCAGAGGACTGTATATATTTTTTTTCAGAAAGGACAGTTCAGAAGAAAAATTGCTACCATCTAGTTGTTCTTTTTCTTTTATTATGCTACTTTATGGAAATGTAAGTGAGCAGCATAGCCTGCAAATTTAGCATCATAAATAGTGTGAAGATTCAGAGTTGAAGATAACCTTGTTATCTTGCTCTGTCTTCCTGTGCTCATTTCAAATCTCATTAAAATGTGTCATGAATAAAGAAGAAAAAAGTCCTGTTTATACCTGATTCTCTCTCTCTTTTTTTTTTTTTTTTTTTTTTTTTTTTTTTTTTCTGGAGGGAACAACCAGAATGATTAAAAAATTGTTTGCATGATTTTATGCTTCTCTTTCATTTGCCTGCTTCTTCTTATCACAATTCTGTATCTTTAGCCTACTGGAATTCTGATGAGAGGGAAACCAGGCAAACTGCATGGCTGAGGAGCTACAGCTTCCAGGCCTCTCGGTGTCCACATCCTTAGGGATCTGGACATGTAGCACAGTGACACACACTGTCTCTGCATTTGACCTGGGTTTGCCTTTGTTGTTGACTCACACACAGGCTGTTCTGTAAAAAGCAGTTGTTTGGCCCATGCCTGAGCGTGTTACATAATGAGAATTCACATCCAGTGCAGGAACTACTGGGAGCCAGGCAGAGATGGGGCTGCTGTGGCTCTGGCTGCAGATGATTTGTGTTTTTTGGAGATGACAGTGAAAAAAATATGATGGATAAAACAGAAGATGGAGCTGTGAATGCTGCCATAGCAAGGCTAGTTTAAGTTGGCAACTGATAATTTTATTCTGTTCCTTGAGACAAAGAAGACAGGGAAGAAACCTGCTTGTATATTAATAGGAAGAAGCTTTACATTTCAAATCTTCAGAAAATTCTGAGGCAGTGCTACTATGTTTTGCATTAGCTGATTTTGGTTTTATGCTTGAAGTCCTACAACTGCTAAATTGCTTGCATGTTTAATCTTTGCAGTACTGTGCCCATTGCAAGAATATAAAGAGAAACAGATATTTTCTTGTAGAGTTACATCCTAATCCTTAATTCACAGAATTATCTGAAATCTGTGGTCCTTCCTAAAATGCACTTTCAGAGGTAAAAAAACCATTCTTCTCTTTCAATAGCAGGATACTACAAACCAAGCACTGATTTTATTATTTTTTTTCTGAAGCTTACTGCCATGTATTGCTTCATGCCCTTTGATTTAAATGGCAGGACACTGAAGCCTGTGAATTGCTTGACTGACTGACTAGATAATTCTCTTCTATTTGCTGCCTTTGTCTTTAGATACAGTCTATTCTCAAATTACTGATAGCTAGTCTACTTTTAGTATATGAAGCCTAAGACACATGGGCAAGGCCAGCTAATTCCACAATCCCACTCCATTTTTGAGATATTTGATTCAGATCTTCAAGAATTTGACTGATTTTAGAAGGGACTGTGTTCTGCTAATGCCTGCAGGCAGTAGAACATGCTGACTCAAAATAGAGGAGATACTCAAGTGAGGTGAGCAAACATCATGTCAAGTTTCTCTTCCCCAAACTCAGAGAGAAAGAAGTGAACAGGGGAAAGAACAAGAGACACCAAAATTCTTTGCAGTGGGGAAGAGAAAGAGCAGATGACCTCTAACTGCCCTGCACTTTCTGCTCTTTACAAGTCAAAAACCATCCCAAGAAGTGCCACTCAGATACTCATTTCTTTTTCTGGTCTCAGCATCACCAGTCAAACAGCCCTATGACACTCTGTTCACTGCCAAATGTTTCTGTCTCTTTCACTTTCAGCTGCCTCTGGAAATGCTTAATATGGCACTGCAAAATGACTAGCAAAAAAATTCCACAGCATTATTTACTATGGTACTTTGATGTTTTATTGAATGAAACCATCTGTTCAGGAATGTTTTCCAATGTTGTGGGCTAGATCTAGAATTTACTGCTGCAATATAGCTTGTCTGAGGGAGTTTCATAACAGGAATGCCACCCAATGTATCACAGATATGTGAGACTCTGAGTAAGAAGAATATTGAGAAAGCTCCTATTTCCTCCCATAAAACAGAGTCAATAGACTTCTTGATGGTAAAGATTCAAAACAGTATCAATTTTTTCCATTACAGTCTGATAGCTATGTTCTATGTGCTCTGTAAACTTGTGATTCAGGATATTTCCTAAATTACTTCAACGGCTCACAGGATATATACTTGTGGCTGATAGCAGAATGCACAATAAACAGATTTATGGGCATTTTATAAAAATATTGGTAGCAGACAGAATATGTAACAAGGTGGGATTTCATTAACTTTTTCTTTTATACTGATAGAAATGGGAGTTTTATACTGAGAAGAATAAATTTTGGCCTTTTTCTCACCCTCTGAATTAGTTGTTCCTTTGAAGTGAAACAAAAGACAGCTGCTGATAGAAGTCAGCTGTTTGATTTATTCTGAGGGTTGGGAATTCAAGGATGTAGAGAGCAGCTCATATATGAGCATAATTACCTAAATGACATAAATAATCAAGGTAACAGTCTGGGCCTTCCTCATCTAAGTGTTTAAATACATCATTGACATTTGCTTGGACTTTCAAAAGCAAGGAGAAAAGTATACTCAAGTTAAACTTGGATATTATGCAATACGTTCAATGAGATGGACATAGTCTCTAAGACTCCCGTTTTTCAGAAGTGCCATGTACTATGTACTTGGGTCAAAATCTTACAGGTTTATAGATTCTGAATAAGAAAATCAGAACATTCCTTTGACCCAAGTCCTCTGCTAACCGTCACAAACATGAATACTTTAGCACAGAAATGAATTTCTTGCCAAGTCATAACACCTTAGTAGGTTACTAAAAATGAATACTGTGCTGTGTGAGTAGGCAGGATGTAGCTGATACAAAATACAGTCACATACCTATATATATTTGTAGCTGCAAAGATAAAACTGGTTTGGAATAGGAGATGATGCATGCTTTCCGCTGGAGCCTAGCTATAAAAGAGCAGTGCAAAGGTAAAATGGTGCACGGGCACTGCCATTGCCTGTTATTTAATCACTCAAATGACCAAGAAAGGACCAAACAGCTTTGTAGTGTGCCGTTTCTGCAAATTGGCCCATGTAAGCATTAGCAGGGATTTCATTGGGCAAAGGAAAAGTTGGCAATTGTCTTTTTTTTCTGAACTTTTTTTGGAACAGAAGTACTCAAAAACTTATACCAGTCCATCTGAAGCATGAATCTGAGTTTTTCCCAGGTGCAAAAAAGAGTTATGGTTATGCAGATAATTTACCACCTACACAAAGGAAGCCAGAGGTTTCAGCAACATTAAAAAATAAGGTTGGTCTGCCTCTCCAAGCAGAGATTATTTTGAAATCGCTGTTGGGTGGTTCAGGGGTCCTCTTCTTACAGCTTAGAAAATTTCCAAAGAGGATGCTGTGCAAGTACAGCATCTGTGACACATGGAGGCCCAGCATCTTCTTCCCATCTCCCCTAACCCCCATAATGGAGCACCAGCATGACTTTCTGGGATACAGATCCCTCAACCTGCGACATTTTAGAAGGTATCAATTCACTGAATTGTTGAACCTGCCCCCCTACCCCCTTTTTTATTGGATGGACCCAGAAGCTCATTATTCCAAAACTCTGATGTTTACAATGGGAATTTAGCAGTGATATTACCTTTAGAAATTCTTTCACTTTCTTCTCCTTCCTTTCATCCCACTTACGAAAGCCACTCCATCAGTAGCACCACTACAATGGTCTGTGGCACTGCACACCAAAATAACCCTGAAATAATTCCTTGGGTCATGGCAATTCACACTTGTGGTATCATATGGGCCCCAAAAGACTTGTGGTGAATTAAAAATTAGATAGAGAGGGGAACCAAATACATCCTGTTGTAGATGCAGTTTATGCACAATATTTTAATAAATTAAATTAATACATATTCAATTTTAGGGGATCTTTTTAAGTACCTAACTCCAAAGAGGTCTGAACTTTTCATCAGCCTTAGGAACATGTTTTAAGTAGCATGTCCTATATTTTCATCCCTTTGAAATTAATTTTTAAGTTGGTCGACTGTGTTTGCTATATTTGACTTGTCTTGATTTTGCCTTTCTGTCTTGGGAATGTGAATAAATACAAGAACCATACACTCAAACCTACCCATCTTCCTTGAGCTGAGATTTCTCACAATGTTAACATGGTTCAGAAGTGGAGCTCCCAGGAGAAATTGTGTTAAATGCTTTGATAAGCCTGAATTTTTCAAAACCATCCTTCATGGTAGTGATGGCAATACTTAAGGGCAATGGGACATTAATGCAAGCAAAGTATTCAGAAGGCAATAGAGTATGCACTACATAGTGTACATTTTTGGATAGTTTAACAAAATCGCTAAGCAAAGGTCATGTTCAAAAAAATTTATGAACCAACAGAACAAATACTGATTCTGCAATCATTTTATGATGTATGAAACTAACGGGTTAGCAAAAATAGAACAGTACTCTTGGTAGTTTTCAGGCAAATGTGGAGCTGAAAGCATTCCTTTAAAATATGCTAAACTTAATCTAGAAGCAATTTAAAACTAAATGAGGGTATTTTCTTTAATAGAGAAAACACTTAAAAAGGACTTTGATTTTGTGTGTTTGTATACAGAAGAAGCACTTCAATCAAAATATATCTATATAGATGTGAATTTGAGATTCCATTACTAACAGGAGTATTAATAGGTCTTTAATCAAAACAACTAGATACAATTCACTCTCTGAAACATAAGACTTGGTCTATACTTCTGAACCGTTGGGCTTAAACACTCTTTGTGTTTATATTTTTAAATGGAAATACTGGAAACATTTCCCTACATTTTTATGGATTTTATGGAAATATTTTTTACTTTGGATGAAAAACAACTTCTCATTTAACTAATAACAAAATCTATTAAAGAATAAAACCACTATAAAATATTCATAATATTTTTAATAAGCCAGAACTATGCCTGTTTTAGTTACATATATAACCTGTTCAATGAAACTGTGTTTAAAGGCTTTTCACCTTGGCCAAATTACAAAATACGACTGCATTTGCAAATTGTGACCACATAGCTATTAAAATATTGTTTCCTATTTAATGTACTTGTGATGATTCCCTACTTATATGAAAATAGAATGTACTTTAAAATCATTAATATTTTATGAAATCTGGTACAATATTTGATGAAACAACATCAAATATTATGTGTATTTATGTACTTATTTGATTAATTAAGAACTCTGTAACATTTGAGAAAGATCCATTTACCATCTGCCCACCTACCTAAAATTGCTTTTATGATTCAATTGTTGGTCATAAGCTATTAAGATCTGTAGAAAAGATACTCTGAAAAAAGACAAAGTGACCAGAAATAAACCTATGTACTATTTTCCTGCAGTAAAATTAATATCCTTGCAGATTATTTGAACAGTTGAAGCAGTATAAAAGAAAAATAGGGAAATTATGGAATCTTTTTTCAATATTACAAAAACATTAAAAGTTTTTTTTAAAATATTAGTATTCTAATTTTACTACTTAGGAGTCTCTGAGGAAAAAAGAAATTAAGATACCACCAAATAACACTCTTGTTATTTTTTTTTTAAATATTCCTTGGAGTCCATTTTGTTGGGCACTAGCATGGCCATTACTAATAACATAAAAGCGAAACAGTAAGCTCTGAAAATATCCCTTCTTCTAAATAAGCAAACTATAGAAAAACCCATATGCTACGAATGTCCTTTAAACTTAGGTAGGACAGTTGACATCAGGTTGTTTTTTTCTCACAGAGCAGTGCAGGAAGAATTACCTGTTCACGTGTTTTTTCCCGAAGTCCATACTAGCCTAGGAAGATTATACTATATTTAAATATCTCACATGTCTGAAGAATTAAGTCTGTAGCCATAATTTCTGTAATTTACTTAAGTAACAACACTTTGGTGTGATTGGGATGAGACATGGGCCAAAGTCTCTATTTTCCAAAGTGCTTTTATTTACATATGAATAACTAAAGATTCATGGGACCAGATTTTTTAATCTGCTAATCAGGGAATGCACTTGAGTGTTGGAAACCCTCCTTTCAGTTCCCAAGTTAATATTGTAAATGTAATGGTTGCATGAAGGAGGAATTTAAATCCAGGTTTACCTTCTCAGGTGAATTAGCACTTTTCAAGCTAGGAGTCTATTTATTCCTTGAAAAGCATGAGAGGAGATGAAGAACAGATTTCTGAATGTTCTCTAACTCAATGATTAAGGTTTTCTGTAGGAAATGAAATACATAAATACTTCAGGTGCTTAGAGATAGAGCACAGTTATCTCATTTCCCATTTTTTGTCAAGATTTTGGTCTTCCAAGTGTCCCTTGAAAGTTCAATTTATCAAATCTTAACATCATTGAAAAGTAACTTCTTAATTTTCATATTTTTTCAAGGAAAGTAAAAATTTGTGGTTTTGTTCCAACTGTAAATGGTTTTCTCAATCCTGTTAGTAGTTGGAAGATGGCTGCTGAATCAAAAGAGAATGGTTGCAAAATTTTAGAGATGAAAGACTGTATTAATAAAAGGATCTCTCTAATGTAAGCATTTATGTTTTGTTTACAGAAATTTTAGTTCAGTGAGGAACACATGGTGTTCAGGCTAAAGACAACTCCTGACTACCTCAACCAGGTGCTGGACAGATGGACCATGGAAAGGCAAAATGAGGTAATTTCTATTATAATATTTTTTATCATGTTGAATTGCCTGGTGTCCTGTGCAGCAAAAGATTTGAAGCCATGTTGTGCTGTAGAGAAGACCAATACTGCTAAAACTGAGTCACAGACAGTGCTTAATATACAGCATGAGAAATTAATGTTTACTTACCTGTAGCAGAGCTGGTTGTGGCTCCATAAATGGAGCCTCATCCTTCTGACAGCCATGGCTGTTTCTTAGGACTATGTTAGCCTGTCAGTCTGAGCTTTGTTATACAACCACGTAAAGATTTCATTTTCATACGTCAAAAATTATATTTTATGGGCATAGGATAGTGTCATGACAAAAGTCAGACATAATTTCTTACACCCCATTCAAACTAGTATAGAAATGTATCTTCCTCAATTTATAAAATGGCTGAGTCACAAATCTTTCTCCCAAGTTACTTTTCAGAGGATGCTTCTCATTCTAATTTTTTTTTTCACACTCATTGTTCCCATGCTTTTACTACTTATATCAGAAAATGTAAATCGTGGTAGGAAGATTAGAAAATGCATTCTAAGAAAATGAAAAACAGATCTCACTGCATTCTACCACCTCTGCACGCATAATTTACCTCCCTTGACTACACTGCCATCACAGTTGTCCCGAGCTCATGTTGCCGCGGCTGGACTGTTACTGTCAGCCAGGCAATGACTCTAAATCTGGTTCAGGTATGGCTGAGGGCACAGACAGTGGGCACATGGTACTAGAGGGCACAGACAGACTTACCATGCACTGGGTTCAGTGTTGGTATCTCACCAGCTCGAGACATGAGCACAGCCCAGGTAGCTGCAGCCTTGCTGGGAAAACCCTAGGGACTGTCCTTTCTCATGAAGTCAGTACGTAGACAGGGTAGGAAACAGCAGGATACTATGGCTGCAGCTCAGCTCAGCTCAGAGTGTGTTTTCTAATGTCACACCTAAATAGATATATGTATGTAAATCTAAAACTGTAAAGAGCAATTTTAATAATCTAAAGTATTCATTTAGCTCTTCATCTCAGTAATACTCTATATGGTTTTTGCCTTTATTGATTATTTGGCTTTGAGATGCAAAAAGTTCACATTAAAATGTCATTGCAAATAGTCATCAGTATAAAGGAAAGCATTCAGAAAATGTTGTGGTTCTCTGTTGTAGGCAAGATCCAAATAGAACTGACAGTGCTGAACACAGCATTTGGAACTAATAAATGAGGTAGTGCAATCAGTATCTAATGAGCCGATGAGTCAATGATGACTTAAAAAATCAATGTGCTTTGAGTTTGACTGTGAATCAATGTAGACTCAATGCACATGCTAGGCAAGTGGATTGGTATTCTGGATAATGTTTCATCTATACATGGGTTAACATTTGTTGCAAATTATCTCAATTTATATCTGCCTATATCCTGTTGGTATATTACATTTGTGTCAAGAATACATATGTCAAACTTTGTTATTTCTATAAAAACCCTATGCTTAATGCTTTCAACATCATCTATAATCTGATTTAAAGCATCAAGATGTGAGTTTTCTTTATGAGTGTATTATTTTCTGCTACATCTTTGAAAAATGTTTTGCATGACTTTAGTGAAGATGGTTTGAAAAGGATGCTTTAGAAAAAATCATAATTTCTTTCAGCATAAGGATAGGCTTTGATTGTCAGGGTAGACATTACAATTGTTTCATAGTTCCTGAAATATCAAAGTATGTAATCATGCAGACTCCCTCATCTGTGAAATAAATGTTGTGAGAGATGTAGTCAGAATTTAAAGAGTAATGGTAAAAAAAGTAGAGCTTCATCTGAGAAAATTACTCAAAAGTGCTCAACAAGACCACATAAAACTCTGCACTGAGACTGTGCCCATCTAGAAATGATGGGATTATTGTATCTCTCACCATTTCTCTTCTTTCTTCTGTGCTAGAAGACTTGAAAAAATCTCCAGTTTACATAGTCTGGCTATACGGTTGCCTTTATTTTACTGGCAACCCATCCTCAGGTCATTCTCTAATACCCACTAAGCTGCTTTGGATTTTAGCTTATTGCATTTGAATTTAGTGTACACTGAAGTGCAGAGCTAGCTTCCCTATTTATAATACAGTCAAACTACAGTAATACTTTCTTTAAAAATACTCTCCTGACTACACTCATTGCTAACCAACTATTGTAATATTTCAAGTGAGAGACAGAAAGATTGACAAATCATTACCTCCTGAGAGTCTGTGAAATATCTATAAATTCATTGGCTTACTCACCTGAAACTCAATTCCTACTTCTGTAACTATTATGCTGCTAGAGATTAAATATCTATTAAACCATAGTGCCAGGTTCTGGCCTACAATTTTGAAAGAGTTTGTGCAACCTGTGTTGTTACAGCATCACAGGGTACCAAGACCCATATGAACTGAATCAGCCATGTACATTAAATTATTTGTGGTCATTACAATGTGTTGTTTAAATATGGAGAGGCAAGAGTGTTTCTGACGATGGAAATCTCTGTGTCTATGCAGCTGAATCATAGAAAGGATTCTTTTACTCAGAAGATCACAATATGAAGACAGAAAACAGTTTTTTTCCCAATCGCCCACAACATCTGGAGAAGTTAAAGTCTCTGGTATAGTTTCTGATAGTGTGAAATTTTCAAAAATATATCAATTTTTTAAAAATCTATATTTTACCTTCAAGATTTGAGCTATTCCATGCATATCCTCCAGTGTTTTGAACCTACAAGCTACATGATTCCAAGTCAGGGATGATCCACAGACTCTGTAGAAGAAGAGGAACAAATATCTGAGAGTTAGATTCTATGTGGGTACATGAGTATGATCACACATAAGGCAGATATTACACATTCAAGAAATGACTGTGCGTCAAATGCCACATCTTTTTGTAATGTGAAGCTTCCAAGTGAGGCATTTGGGACTGCCTTGTGGGAGCACCCACCTAAGTGTATGCACTAAGGCAGTAACCAGTGCTCACAGTGTTTGCTTTAGCAGTAGAGTTTATATCTACTTTAAACTACTTTAAACATTTCACTTCTAACAAGTAGGACATGAAAATAGAAGTTGGTATGAACATGCCCCATTTTTGGAATAGAAAAGTTAATAAAGAGAATAGAAAAGTTAAACAAGGGAAAAGGTGCTGGTAATTTGAAAAGTACAAGAATCACTTTGGTAGACTTTACACTGTCTATATTTACACACATTCAGGAAATATTCTTCCAAAAACCTAATTCACATTGAATATTGCCAGTGGCAGGAAAATTGCTACTCACTGTCATTCATCCGTGTACGAAAGTCTCCATTAATAAAGTAATTTAAACCAGTAGGATGATTACAGTGAAGACCAGTTTTCTTGAAGCCAAGTTGAAAATGACATGCTGAAATATCTTAATGTTTCATTTAAAGAAGGGCATTAGTGTGATTTTTACAGTGGATGCTAGTTTTTTCTCTTGAGAATGCTACAGATATATGCTAAGGCTTCATCATCTAAACAAATTCCTTCTGAGTTAATTTTCAGTCTACTGTTAGGTTATCTATGAACTCAAGGAATGTATAGTTGCTGATAACTGCTTTAGTAAATGTTTTACTCATAGCCAATGAGCTTTTATAACTCTTTCTAGTTGCAGGCTTCTCTTTTCTCTGCCTGGAAATAATGGTCATTCCCCCAGATTTGACACCATATGTGCTCTCAGAGGCTAAATAAAGAGAAGAAATGAAGAGATCTGCCTAATTTTGCAAACAAAAGTCCTGAAGGGCTTACAATGACTAAGCACATTCTTGGCACAATGGCAGACAAGTCTCAGAACTGTTGCTGACATGAGGTAAGTGGGTCTGCCTTAGTCAGAGGAAGTCTGTGCTTGAATACCCTTTAGCTTTCACTGAACACAAGACAAAAATCTCAGGGAATCTTTGTGCACTTTCTTTACGAGAGGGAAGAATGTCAGTGGTTTACCCAAATGTTTTCTGCTAAGTCTTTAAAGTAATTCAGAGATGAAAAAATTCGGAAATTCATGGAAAATACATACACATCTGGCAGTTTTTCTTAAACTGTCACATCCCAGTATAGAGGCCTAAGGATGTTGAGGTAACATCAACCATATAAAGCCGAAAAAGGCTTGTGAAGGCCTCAATAAGTTGCAAAATCAAACTAGAGGGTCCAGCATGCCTAAGGCAGCATTTAGTTCAGCTCCATGGTTCCCTGAAAGCCTTCACCTGTAATTTTCCATGTATCCAGGACTGACCCAATATGCCCTAGCTCCTTAATAATTTTCCAGCTAAATCTGACAAGGATTTAAGGATCTAAAGCTGACATCATGTTCTCTCAGGTCATGGACATTTAGTACAATTGTAATTACAAGTTTTTAGATTTCCACTCTTTACATAGCATTTAGTGTACTGGCTTCAAAGGCAGAAAATATGGGTTCAATTAATTTCTGGAAGGAGTTGGTTGGGTTGACTGTGTATCCCTCAGGAAAGGTATCAGGGTGTGAGATACATATTAGGCTGTTTGGGTGGGTTGAATGTTTTGGAAGTTTGCATTTTTTCTCCCTCTCTCTCTGCCTTCCTCTCCCAGTCTGCAATGTATACACGGTTCTTGTTTCTTCCAAAATGATTTTTCCTAGTTTTCGTCCTGTTTTTTTCCTGTACCTACAAGATGTCATCTTCAATTAAAAAAAAAAAAAATTACTCAAATGCACCTTAAATAAAATTTTCACAGCACACCATGTAGATTGAAAGAAATAAACAAAATCTTGCCACATCTCCAATTGATTTGAACTGAACTTCATAGAATCATAGAGTAGTTTGAGTTGGAAGTAACCTTTAAAGGTCATCTAGTTCAACCCCTTGCAATAAGCAGGGACATCTTCAGAAAGATCAGGTTGTTTAAAGCCCTGTTCCACCTGACCTGGAATGTTTTCAGGGGTGTGGCATCTGCCACCTCTCTTAGCAGCCATAGTTTCTTTACTGTTGTTCATTGATATTGCTGTGTCTGTTGTACTAGTACAACTGTTTGGGACATTGTGCTATGAAAATATCATTCAAATGACTCTTGTTTAAAAAAAAAGTCCCAAGGGGTTGTTTTCAGGCATGGGACATCTACAACCTCTCTTGACAACCTGTTCTAGTGTTTTTCCACCCACATGGTAAAAAAATTCTTCCTCATATCTAGCCTGAACCTACCCTTTTTTAAAAGTAGATATCCCTTGTCCTACTTCTATAGGCATAACTAAACGTCTGTCCCTGTCTTTATTTTAAATTCCTTCAAGGTATTGGAAGGCCATAAAATGGTCTCCTGGGAGCCCTCTCTTCTCTAAGCTGAACAACTCTAACTCTCTTAGCCATTCCTCACAGGAGAGGTGTTCCATTCCTCTCATAAATTTGTGGTTTGAAACTGCAACAGTACACAGTGTACACATGATGAATCCAAAACTGTGACTGTGATGAATAACAGAAAATTTTGCTATCTAAATGAATTCTGTGCTTTAGTGACACTAAAATGTTCTGCTAAATCATCCATGCAGTTCTGAATAATATAAATACAAAGAATAGATCCAGTGTTAACTGTCTTTCCTGTTTTTCCATCTGGAGTCTGCAAACTGAACCTCACTTATAGAGTGTGTAAATATTTCCCTTAGGAGTACACTTTGGAATTGAAGAGTGACTCAAAAATCTTATGAATGAACTCCTTTGCTTAAAAAATCATAAAGAAGGCAGACAGCAGGGCACTGAGGTCAAAAAGCATGAGACTGCTGCCCCATCTACTACTGCCTTCTGTGCTTTCAGACTTAAATACATATATGGAAAACCCAAGTACAAGTACTATGGTTTATTTCAGAAAAAAAAAGGACCAGTCACTCACAGTAAGAACATTTCATCACTTCATTAGATATTAGAAACTGATGTATTATTTATATATAATAGGTATGGGTCCTTCCATCACCTTTTTAATATTTTTCTTTGTTGAAATGATATTTAATCAAAGTAAATATGTTACAGAACAATCTGTCTGAGTGCTTCATTACTGGAGGTAATAGTGATGATAGAAAGTATAATTGTTTGGGCCACAGGAAAAGCTTTTTTTTTTTCCTAAAGATCATTAGGTTCTATCAATATTTTTTCAAAGGCAGTAATTAATCAAAAAAAAAAGCCTGGGCAAATACAACATTGAACTTTCATTTCTTTTGCACCTGTCATGGAAGAAATGCACATACATAGGAAAGGGCTCCTTTGAGTGAGAAGCATGAAATATAACTAGAAGCTTTGGGGATGGTGGCTTCCATCCCCCACATCATTTACTTTCTGTATGGAGACCCTAGAGGGAAGTTGTGGACAGACTAGTGGCCATGGCATAAGTTGTCAACACCCATTGCATTGCTCATGCACACTTTTATTGCTCATGCTTTCATAGCAGAAATTATTAAAGCTCTAATGCTGGACAGCCCAGGATTTTGACAGGAACTATTTCATCATAACTATTCGTACCAGACATTTGTTCTACTGTCTTGTATATAACTACCATTAAATGTAGGGATTCTTTCCTGCAATATTTTGCACTAATGCTCTAGTTCTCAGTTTGAATTTTTTATTAAATATGTATTTTTTTATTTCAAAAAATATTTGCCTAGGCAGATTACACGAATGACTGTGAAACATTATTAAATTATTCTATGAACGCAGCATCTATTTTAAAAGATATATTTTTCATTTCACAAGCTCAACTTGATTGTACAGTGAAATTAAGTAAAGTCAAAACTATTCAAATAAAATTTGTTAGATTCATGTAAACACTGTTTCACAGGAAGAAAATTTTTCCAATTTGATAGTGGATAATATGATTTATGTTTATAAAATTTGCAGTTAAAGATATGGTTAAATGCCAACATACTACAATTATTTCACATGATGAAAATTTATTCCAGAGAAAAACTAATTGGAGGTAAATTAAAATTAATGACTGGGAGCATGTCATATTTTTTCTTAATAATTTCTCCTAGTAAAGACATTAACTTTGGGAACCTACTCCAAAATATGTGTTATTATGTGCAGTATCAGGTATTAAGAAAAAGGATTCTCAAACTGTACTCCATTTGGTACAAAAGTTAAAACATAATCCATTTCAGCACTGATGTTTCTCTGCTGTGGTTTACTTCATTTGGGTCAATTTGTTCAAAGATTTGATACTCAGGTATTCATGGGTACCTGAGAGTCATCTTAAGTATAAATTCCATATTGGAATACATATTCCATAGTGGAAGCTACTAAAATATTACCTTTTTATTGCTAGCTGCCATATAGCATAGAAAGCATTAAAAATGGAGCATTTTAACCTTCAGCAATGAAGATAGCTTGAAAAATTCCTGCCCTCCCTATTCTGCTTTTTGCCATAGAATTACAGAATGGTTTGGGTTGAATAACTTCATCCAACCCTTCTGTGATGAGAAGGGGCACCATCAACTGGATTGGCTTATTCAAAGCTTCATCCAACCTGACCAGGAATTTTTTCAGAGATGGAACATCTACCACTTCTCTTCGCAACCTGTTCCATCATTGCTTCTCTCAACTGCTGTTGTTCACTATTGCTGTGTATGTTTTACTAATACAACTTTTGTATTAGTTGATTGTAATATAAAGTGTAATTTAAATGATCCCTGCTTAAAAAAAACAACAAAAAAATCAAATTTTTTATTTAGAACAGCTAGGTGCTTTGTTTTACAGTGCCCCAAATTTATATAATTTTGTGAGAAGGAATAGGGGGGAGGGTGAAGGTCTGAGTATGGGTGAGAGTGAGAAGAATGGGAGAAAGGAAATGAAAGGATTTCTTGGGACATCTCTTTCCTGAGCTCAATGTGTCCCACACCTATATGCTCAGTTTCCTCTCTGAACTGGCTGGCAAGACAGTGTTGATAGAGGACTTTTTCACTCTTTCTTTGTCACTGCCTCTTAAGTTTTAGATGCCTTTTCCCCCCATACACTGGGAAACCCTGATCTTTTAACTTCACAAAAATTCCTGAGAGCCCTCAAAGTTGTTGCCTGGCAAGACTGCAGTGTCTGCCTGCATTTATTTCAGACACTTAAGCGTGACACACATGTCCTTGGCCTCTCATTTCATGCGAGCCCTGGTCTTACTTCACAATAAGCAATTAGTTTTGTTTAAAATGGTGTTGTGGGTGGATACTTATGAATGTACATATGTCTCATTTTGGCCCTCTTTCAGAATTTAAGGATTTGATCATTCTCTGGAGTTGTTCCAAGCCCATTGTTATAGCCAGTTGTTTCAAGGCTATAGAGTAAGTGCACGGCTTCAGTGCTAACTCAGAATAGAGGCTCAACTAAAAAGGTGTTGCAGTGCAGCAGCATTAGTGGTATAAAATAACTCTGTAGACCACTCAATCCTGCAGAGTTGCCTCATTAATTTGTATTTAACTGCACACTCTGTATTTTTCCATCACATTATCTGTGTTTCAGATACTGCTGTATTTTTTGTTCTTTGATGTATCTTCTTGCCAGAAATGGATGAAAGGTCACCAGGGATAAAGAATTTACATTAATATTTCCTAGTCTCTGATTAGGATGAATGAACAAGGGGGACTTTGGAGAGATTGGTCTTGATTCTCTTGTGTCATTTCTAATATCTTAAATCTCTACCCAAATCCTGCCATTCTCATTTCAGTTTCCATTAATGAAATTTATATTTTCAGATTTATTTCTGGCTATTGTTCTGCACAAACTCCTAACAAATTATTTAGTTCACTTGATAAAAACAAAATTAAAGCAGTGTGCTCCCAGTAATATGATGACGTTCAATGTTCTTCCAAAAATGCTGACTAATAACCATAAATCAAAGTGGATGCACCAACCTGCAGATAAAAATAAGGGAAATGGCTGTCAAACCTGTTCTCTGAAAATAGATCTCCTAGCTATAGTTATAAACTATGTAAAAAAAAAAGGAACATTAGATTTTCTTGTGTATTCCCAATCTTAAAATGGAATGTTGTTAAAGTGATTATTCTGACACGGCTGGCACCTTTCAAAAAGCAATGTCTTTCATAAAAATAATACACTTGCATATTTGGACAGCCTGTCAGAAGCAGAAAGTCTTTTTTCCTGCAGAGATGAAGCAGGTGATCACTCACTCTTCCTATATTTCTTATTGATATTTTTATATTAATTTATTTTCTTTTTAAAGTGACATTTTATTCTCCGAGCCAATAATTTGCTCCTACAACCTACAGATTAGAGAAAACTAAATTTATCTTCAATTAAAAATGAAAAACATGAATGCACTTTTTCACATACATTCAGAAAGTTTTCTGAAGAATGAAATTTCCTACCTAACATATATACCCAAATCTCAGAAACCTGGAAATTAGATGATCCTATTCTTTACCTCAATGATTTTTGAAGAATGTCATGTATTTATCATAAGACATTGGCCGGCAAAAGTCTGGGGGAATGTAGCATTAGTTGTGAATATCCTACCTCTTGACATTTAAATTATACCATTTGGACATTATTCAAAATCTCTTGACATAGCTACAGCAGGTCCCATCCACTGAAATTAGATAGTTGGAAATCCAGTGGCAGAAGAAAAAGGCACCTAAAATGTTTGATTACAATGATGTGTAGCTGCTTTAGTCATTACAATGTCACAGCAAGGTTATGAGGCATTTCCATTTTTAACAATCTTAATGGGTTTGGGTCTGGAAGTCCTTATTAAATTACAGACTATTTGATTTGTCAGTCTTAGGCTTAGCCTATATATCTGGGATGGAGGAATAAATGGTAACGTGATCTATCTTGGGAATTAAATGGGATGCTGCTGGTGGTACCAGTACTGTTAATGCCAGCTGTATAACACATAAGTATGTTCCCTCTGTAGAGTTTTTATGTGTAATATTGTCACTGGCTGAAAGTTTCTGAAGCAGTGAAACTGCTTAGTTGTCATTTCCCCGTAACAATAAACTGTGAATAAGTGCCTAATTAACACTTACACAAAGGATGTGAAAAAAATCATTTCATAAGAAGGGTCAAAATTTGTCTAAGCTTAAGGAAAATATAGAAATAATTAATTTTAGACTTCTAAAATGTTTTCCAAACTTTACCACCTCTAAAGTTTTATAAGCAGTCATGGGATATTTTTGTCTTGCTTTTTATGTACATGCCTACATTCATTACCAAGTTACCTTGAGTTTGCCACTTTTTAGAAAACTGCCTGCAGAAAAGTAGTAGCAGAGGAAAAAATAAGAAATTACTTTTTATCCTACTTATTTCAGTTCAGCATTCTCATTGTGATAATCTTGCACTGATTTAATAAAAAATAAAAGCGAGATTTGTAAATGTTTCTTAAAATTTGTAAAAATAAAACCCATAATGTTAAGTGTAAATCATATTTAAATACATTTAAATATTTATACAAAGGGTTTTAAATCAACTTATCTAAATCAATACTAAAACATTAAAATTTTATCACTTCAATACCAGAACCCAAATTTATATGCAATTTATATAGTACACACTCTTCTAAATCTATATTGTCTTCTAACTTTTAAGATTAGAATTGTCAAGATTAATATTATCCAATGTTTTGCACATAGTAAATTTCATTAATAGAAAATATAGAAGGCAATAATTTTTGGGCTGGGGAGATTGAACTATTTTTTTTTTTTAACTTTTACATCACATGTCTTACTATGAATGTGTAAAATTGGCTAAAAAACAATTCTTAGAGAGAACTGAAACTATTTTAGGACATAGAGAAATGACTTCCAAATGCACAAGTAATTCTAACTGTGATTGTTACTCATGATCTTTAACTACTTGCAAATCCTTTAAAATGTCCATTAATGAAATGTGCTTTCAAAGTAGTTTTCTGAGAAATAAGTGTGCACTCTTATTTTGTGTAGGACTGACTGCTGGTAGTGTCTCTACGGGTACTTTCATTTCTAGCATTTCTGATTTTTGCCCTTGTTATGTATCTTCATGCAGCTGTGTTTTTATATTAGTATTTTTTATATTATTGTCTTGTCTTTAAGGAGACTAGCAGAGCTAAACTGTGTACCTTAAAAATGTAATAACTAAGATGATAAAAGGCAAAGCAGTTTCTTACTACAACTTTGTTTTTAATGTCTAACTAAAGTACTGTGGGACCATTAGGGAAGCTAGAATGTATTTTTGACACCCAATAAAAATAAATCTCTTTATCTCAGAGCTCTATTGAGTAAGGTACATCTGGAGAAAAAAAAAATCCCTTTCGTGATCTGCATTAGGAAAAGACTGTCATCCTAAGAGTACAGAATTGAGCTACAAATTACCATGGTTTTTAGTTTGCTTTTTTCCTGCTTTGAAACCTGTCTACCTACCTAGTGATTTCCTTTTAAGAAAAAAAAAAATAGCATAGCTAAGATAATCTATCTAGACAGCCACACATTTTTGAAGACCAAATTCTATCTATATATACTCACATCTTTTCTTTAGCTCTATTGTCATGCAGCTGTGTGAACAAACAAAGAAAGCAACAAAGACAAGTAGCAGGTGTTAAGAGTCACCAGTGGAATTTAGGCGTGGCAATACTGGCCACTGCCACATCAAACCATGGGCATGGAAATGCCCACGAGCAATTCACAAACCATTTTTTGGCATTTGACCTCCTATAATGAAGGAAACTGAAAAACTGAGGTGATTTACAGAAGCCAATGTGCTGTGGGGAAAGATACCCTGAAAGAACAGCTAGTGAAGACGGAATCTGAATTACCTCTCTATGCTTGGAGAATTTAAATGTCTAATGTTGCACTGGACATAGGTGCTTATTTTAATTTGGCTTTTATAAGCCTTAACTTCCCCTGAATTAGAACCATAAATCTTACAGTGACAACTTTATTTCTACCACGGTACCATTTCTACACTACTTCATAACTGTCCTGTAGCATAACGTTTCTTACACTGGTTCTTGGAAGAAAATTTCTGCTTCAGCAATGATCTGTTTGTATGTTAACTACAAACTTCTTTAAAAAAAGAGACATGGAAAATGCAAAACTATACCAGTAAATTTTCCTTACAAATATCATATACATTGTGTATGCTGTCATTCCACACTATGGCTTTTCACTGGACATCTTAAAATAACTTTCATTGTAAACCCAAACCTGATTTTTATTTTCAGAATCTTTATAACTTTTTGCATGGCATAAAGATAACAATTCTATAGACAAGGAATATGTAGGCAAAATAAAATGCAGATTTCACATGGCTTTTAGTCTAGATTTTAGAACATTTTCTATTCTTAGGTTTAAAAAATCAAATTTTGTGATTTTCTGTAAATATTACATAGCTAGCTATCTCTGATTATCACTCCTGTTTTTTTGTTGGGCCATATTTAGTTAAATGCCTTGTTACTTTTAGGGAATTCACTTAATAATTAATAACCTATGATTTAATTTAGTTCCCATACATCTTTGAAGACTGTGTTGTTACCTGGATATGCATAGGTTTCTTCTAGAAACTCTGAATTGTTAGCGCTGTCCTAGTACAAGCCACTGGCATCACCCAGACAGAAGTAAATATTCAATAAAATAAATAATAATAAAAGCAATGGGTTTGGTCATTATATCAGTTACTTGACTGTCCTGTAAAAAATTACTTCATACAGGCCTCCAGGCTGTGTGTGTGGGAAAACCTGCTTCCAGAACTAACAGCACTCAGGCCAAGGGCATGGAACATGTCGTAGGATTTCAGCACTGTCCAGCAGATATTGCTGAAAGACTTGTATGTTCCTGCTGGCTTATTCCTCAGATCAGAATCTGAGCCTTTTTCCACTAAATGTGAAAGTGTCTGTGCTTATTTGGTGAGCTAAGCCAACGGCACATTTAAATCTGTTCTTTATTATCTCCATACATTTATTCAATTACCAGTGGGTGATTTGTCTCCTGGTGACCTTTCTCCTAAAGACCATTTTCACTTCAGCACTTTATTGTTTTTATTTTTTTTTTCATTTTTAACTTTGGGATATGAGTTTTGGGCACTTCTTAAACCCCAAGAGATTACAAATGCCCAAAATTACATGGATAGGAAGTAAGGGTGGAATAGCATCAGGCCCTTCATTTCTCTGCTCATCTATTAGCGAAAAAGAATAAAATAGAGATGAAAAATTATATTCCTGTTCTTTCATACATATATTCTCTTTGCATAACACCACTTCTACTACTGTAGAACTTTGAATAATTCATCATTTTGAATTGTGGGAATATACTTTGAGCAAAATAAAAGAAACCAGTAGTATAAACCAAAATTGATGACTTTTAAAAAAGAATGCTTTAAATGGCTTCTCCAAGAAGGACTAAGCATTTATTTTCATTTACAAATAGCAAGCACTTTGAGTTCTAATTATTCACCATTATTATAAAGGCTTTCTAAAATAAGACATAATAGTTTAAAATAGCAGTTTAAAGAGCTGCTTGATACATTAAAATGAAGAGAGAGTATGAAAAATATATTTCATTACTTCCAGCTGCCTCAGTGTCTTGGGGTACTATATTTACAGGGGAAAATATTGAAGATAAAGTAACCTGCAGAGCAATTTTATGGTGGACTTTTTCCCTTGCTGAATTCATTTGACAACAACTTTTTCTATGTATTTGCATGCTGAACTGCTCTACATTTGAAAATCATTTAGTGAGGGAAATGAAGAATTACAAGAAAGGGCTGAGTCCCAGCAAACAGAGAATCAGAGTGCAGAAAAGGAAGCAATTATTTACTTGCAATAAGGGGGAATGCAATCTGCAGTGGCAAGATTGGATTCCTGCATTCATGAGCAACCAATAAGACATCTCTGATATGACATCGCCACAATTACAGCTCTGCCTTATTTGAACCATAGTGAAGTTGCAGACTGAGTAGCTTAAAATGTAGAAAAACCTTCTGGTACCCCTGGGCATCTGGGAATAGACTAAACCAAAAATTGCTGTTTCTGCATTGTTGGGGTGTTGCAGTTGTTTTCTCAGCTACATGGCATTACTTATGGCCTTGAAAGCCAAAGATTCAACTTCCACATAGAACTGTTGTTCTTTCCCCACAAAACAATGCTGCAACTCTTGTTGCCTTTTTCACAGTGGTCATCATAGCAGTTCTTAGGAGGTGGGAGATCTCCTTGCCATATTCTCTGGAATGAAAACATTTACGGCGTTTTTCCAAGTGCATTTTGTAACAGCACCAGCAACCAGTGAGTCCCATAGATGGGAGATCTTTTTATACTGCTGTAATGTTGTGGTTCTTCTAGTTCTTCTGCTCTGCCAACCAACCCAGTTCTTAAGAACACCAGGTCTTTGTGAGCAGCAAAAATAGACCATAAGGAAGTCAGCCCACCTTTCATTTTTAACTGTATAAATTCAATGAGGAGCTATTTTAGGACACTGTAAAGAGACTTTTTAACCAAAGCCCTAGGAAAGAAATATTCACATTGTTTCTGATATTACCATTTTCTCTTATTGTATCCTTGGCTCTTTGTCAAGTGATTTTCAGACAGGAGAAAGGCCTGGGTCTCCAGGTTGTTCTAGGTTTTGTTGGTACAGTTCTGCTTCTGCTTAAAGACACTAAGAAGCAAATGCTCTTTTGCTAACTATTCATAAAACATATCTCTCCATCTGAGCTAAAATTGTCCTGCTGAAGGAAAAGGCATCCTTATAGAATTAAAGCAATTTCAGAGATAGCTCCTCCTCTCTCTCAAAATCAATGGCAGAAAAGAAGCCAAAACAAAATGGAAACACTGGAAGGAAAATAATTGATAAAAATTGTGCAGCTGGCAACTTGGAGTGAATGAGAATGAAGAGTTATTTTTGCTGCTAGAGGAAGTCATTTTGGGCTTACAGTTTGGGACTTTTTGAAAGAAAAAAACCTCACAAACATAGAAGAAAGCCTGAGAGTGCAATCAAGGTTCCAGGTACACCTGGAACCATAAAAATACAGCACAACAAAAACATTAAACAGAATAGATGCAAGAACAACAATATTTATTTGAAAATGAAATAGTGGAAATCAACTACATGGTAATCAGAGAAATATGAGTAATGCATTTTCAAGCCTAATTGATTACTAAAAGCTAAAACTTGGCACCAGATTTGAGCACAGGAGGCAGAAAACAACAATTCTAACATTTTACTGCATAATTTTCTGCCCTATAAATTCCATAACATTTTATATCTGAACCATGGAAATAGTGTGGATAATGTGTTTTTAGCATCTTTGATAAGGAGAAAAAAAAGCATAGGCATTAACAATATTCTATAATTTTTTTCACTGCTGGTGCCGACTAACAATGTCATAGTTTAAATAAATTCTACTTTATTATGAGGAATCATATTTTGCTCAGGATAATGCTGTTTCTTATAGTTCCAGTTACTTACTAACGATTTCCAGTTCTTCAACTCTATGTATATATTAATGTCTCTAAAGCAACCATTTAACAGCCTCTTAGAAATGTCACTTAATAAATCATATCAGAAATGAGTAAAGCAACTGATATAAGATAAAAATAGTAAGTTTGTGCCCTAACTTTTAATTTTCTATTTGTAGATTTTTAAAGGCAATCTTAGGAAGATTTAGGAAAATGAGCCTTTGTTTCTAATAAATTGTTAAAGCAAACAAGGCTGCAGTAATTCCCCATCATTTTTATTTCAGTTTAATTTAAACAAGCAAAGTTTTCTGTTCTTAGTTATTTTTTAGGAGTCCAACACATCTTTGAAAAATCCCTTTCTCATCTCCATGGAAAAAATATTATTTGGCAATTATTGTTACCAAATTATTTCTGTAACTATTTCTTGGTGGTGAAAGGTGGTGAAAATCCCAGTGAATGATGACAGTGTGAGACTGAGAAGCAGTCACTTCAAGCACTATCAAAACTGTCAACATTTGATTAATTTTAATTTTATTTTTTCCTAGAGAACTGTTATGTCGCTCCCCTGAAGGGTTGTGAAGCTTATGTCTTAGAAGCATGCATAAAGACCTTTCAGAAATGATAGATCTGCTACAGAAGTAAGAGTTAGTGAAATGATGATGCATGTATTCTGGGTCACCTTACAGATTGAGATGTACTCCCAAGAACCTTATCCCATCCTACATTAAATAAAATATAATGTCTTTTTAATTTATAGACAATTGTCCAGAAAGAAGTTATAACAGATGCAGCAGAAATTGAGCAAAACATCTGTTATTTTATTACCTACCCTTATGCATTTATCATAACAATTTTGTGTCCTTTCTGCTTTGTAACAGGTACCTCTGCCTTCTGATCACCCTTTCTATGTGAATGGCTTCCTTCTGCCTTTTCCATTATTTCTCACTAGTATCTGCCCGAGAGAAACAGTGCAGATAAGCACAATGTAAATTGTTCAGGCTTCTTCTGTCTGAGATACCTTCCAACAACAAGTTCAGTATCATCACTTCCTCACAGCCCACTACTACAGCCTAACATGCAGAAGTGGAGCACCTACGTGCACACTCAGGCTACAAAAGCCCATGGTTAGGGCTGTGACACTGCCTTATCATCATTTGAAGAACTCTGACCTGAGAAAACCCCACTACCTCCACTCAGAGAAATCACAGCGTCCAAGAGCTGGAAAGGTCCTGCAGAAGTCCTAGACCAAGAATTATGAGACCTAGCTGGCTCCAGGCTGCTCTCACTGACAAGCGTGAGCATGAGCCAGCTGGCCCAAGAATTATCATTCTCTCTCAAATGCATTAGCAAAGCACAAATACAGAATGTTGCAAATTACATTGAAAATTAATTACAGTGATCCAGGGCAGTGTTTATCAGTTTGTGGTCTCTTTGACAATCATAGTTTGTAGATATCTATCTGGCTGCTTAAACTATATGATCATCCCCCTGTTCTTATTGTTATTAAAGCAGATCAATCATCAAATCTTTTTTTTAAGCTACATGATGGAGCAAGTATTTTGAATGAAAGCTATGAACTTGTGATACCAAGAAATTATGTAACTGAAATGGGAACAATGTCCATTTGCAGTTTGGAATTGGATTGAAAAACTGTGTCCAGAATATGTATCTATATCTTTCATAAAACAGATTTATTTTTATTAGATAGCAATAGGTACTAGAAGAAAACATTTGGAATATTTACAAAACAGAGAGAAAATTCCTGGCAGTTTGATTATTCCCTTTTCTTGAGTGGAGAAGGAAGAGAGGCAAAAAGATATACTTGTCATACCTTTTCTAGAAACTGAACCAAGTGAAATACTTGTACCTTCTTGAAAATTGAGACTGCTTACTCCTCCTTAGCAGATTGCAAGCTACTGTCATGGATGAGAAATATGATGCACTTGAACAGTCAGGTAACAGGTGGCATGGCAAGACTTCAGGAAGACGATTATCCAGGAGGCATATAGCAAAAAAATGGAGAGCAGAGTGTGTAATCTTATTTGGTCATACAGCCAGTGCATTCAATTTGAAGACTAGGTAAATAACAAAACAACTGTGCCCTATCAAAATTAAATGCTTTAATTCTCCTCTACCTTACACAACTTTTACATTTCCATGATTCCTCTTGTGTCTGTGTAATTTTTCAATTCATTTTCATGTAAAAAAAGGAAAATCAGACCTTTTTTGTCTGTTTAGTTGGATGTGGTAATACTTAGTTTATCCTCTGCCTTAATGACACTTGCTCTGTCACAAAGTTAAACAGAAAATTGGGTAAAATCATTATTTGAATTTTATTCTTAGACAATTTCAATGGGGAAGAGCTTCCTGGAAATTACTTACTAGACAGGTCTCAGACATGACACTTGTCTATGCACACCAGCTCTGCGTTTCACAATGTCACCCATCTTCTCACATACGAAATGCACAGGGTCAGTCATGAAAACTACTGCAGCAAGATTTGATCTTGGTCCCATTAAAGGCACTGTTTTTCTACCAGTTCTAAAGAAATTGCTCCAAAAATGGTGTGACAAGTAAATAGTACTACTTCATTGTACTGGGTTATGGTGGCTGGCAGCCTGAGTTGTGCTCTGATATAGTGGCACTTAGTCTTTCATACACTGCAAGCAGAGCTAATCCTGAAAGCCACATGAGATGTGACTGTGAGGACTGAACAGCCTGTGCACTTGGCATTGCTTCTAACCTATTTTTTCACACTCTATTTCTCACTGAGAAAACAAACAAGCAAGCAAACAAGAATTTTCAGTCCATAACATAATAAAAAGCTTGTACAAGCTCAAGCAGCAAGATCAGGTGATTATTTTGCCCTTCAGTTCAAGTGTCAGCTTGTTTTCAGCTGCTGTCAAACACTTTGTCACACCAGATGTCTGTCATATCTGTTACATGGCAAAATGTTTCAGTACATAGAAAACAAGATGCATGATTTTCTCATCTTTGAAATATCCAAAGGCATTTTCATTATAGTTGTGTTTGCTTATAGCCACTGCAGTTCACTTTTAAGTTCCCTTTGAAATCCTCCTTATCATCTTTTTTCTCATGCTCATGTGAGCATGTGTTAAAGTTATCTTCAAGTGTAACAAAATCTTAGGCCATGATTTTTTTACGCTCACATTCTTTCCTTTTTGCTAAATAAACTTAATCCAAAGTGCTTTATTCCAATTTACTCCAATGTCCTTAATATTATACACTCATGATACAAAGAAGACATGCTCCTCTTATTCACTTTTTGTTTATTTCTTTACGTCTCAGGATACCTACCTCAAGGAACTTGATTAAATAAAAATAGTGAATGCAAGTGTTCCAGTTGCCTCAGCAGGAACAGTATTTGCTTTGCAAATGACTCCTTTACTCCAGAAATATTTTTTTTTCCAGATTCTCCTTTCCTTCTCTAATTTTTTCTCTGTTTCCTCATGGCCACATGAAGCATAATATAATGGCTCATGGCTTTTGCAGTCCATTATTTCGAAGCTAGTTTTGGACCAAGCTACTCCTACTTTCAACTCTGAGCTTTACAGTGGCACTGTAAATATACTGCTGAAAACCATTAAAATTTTACTTAGGCAACTATGCAGTATTTTTACTGTACTGATTGTCTCTTCTGTCAGCTATAGAATTTTGTAGGAGACTGTTCTGGTAAAATAGACAGTTTATTTTGGATTTTAAAGTATCTCTAGAAATGCAACTGTGTTTTTCAAGCTACAGACTCAATACGACTTTCTATTAACCCATGCAAATTAATGGCATCAAGCTGAGACAATTCCATGCTAGGCTGGAGTGTGCATGGCTGAGTGAGCAGTGTCCTGCCCTCAGCTAGTTTGCAGTGGATGAAGGGAAAAGGAGTGTTTCATGCCTTCTCTTCCATCAGTGGAATTTAATGGGAAGTGTATGCCTCAGCCAGGGGCCAAGCAAGCAGCCAAACATCATATTGGCCACAGCCAGGATGAGCCCTTCATTTGGCTGCAGAGGAAACGTTCTGCAGCACTTTGGAACAGCTGTGCCACTGCTATTGGTGGATTGCTCAACACAATAGCAAAGGCCCTCGTGTGTTAGAAAACTGAGGCAAACCAAACAAATGCAAAAGCAATTAATACCCATTACCATTCTTTATCAGTTGTCACTTTGACAGTGAAGGCAGCCATCACATGAAACACTTTCTACAGACTGGGTTGGTTGGTTGGTTGGTTGGTTGGTTGGTTGGTTGGTTGGTTGGGGTATTCTTTCCTTATGGTGCTGTTTAAAGGATATCTGATAGACATATTCATGATGGAAAGTGTGTGTGCCTTGAGAAAACATGCAATAAACTGCCTTGAGACCGGACGACTGAAGACTACTGAGTCTTTGAAGGCACGGGTTGGAGGAGAGACTTTACCACCTCCCAGGGTCACCCCAATCTGGGGGTGAGCCCCGTCATTATGTATCCAAGAAAATAATTACTTTTTAAAAAAGAAAACTGTATGTATTTATTGCTATAAAATTAACAACACATTATATATTTACTTTTTTTCACAGCAGGAAGGACAAATTTTAATTTCATTTTCATTTGTTCTCAACTTTGAACACGGTATACTGTACAGTAAAAATTAATAGAATATTTTCAGTAACACTACTTTTCAGAATCATCTGAAGTAAGTCTGTAAGTTTACAAGACTTACTAGAGTTATAGGAAAAAATTCTCCTGCTCCACAGACCAGTATTTTATAGAACAGAAAAAGACTTAATTTCTGTGGTTCGATGAAGGACAAAAGCTACCCTATAGTACTGTGCTGAGCAGTATATCAGTAATTACATAGTCTTTAAAAGAAGGACAAATTAATCTTGGAGTCAAGCAAGGTGCTCAGTACTCACTGCTCAAATTTCACATTATTACATACTTTGACTTTTTAGGTACCTGTCAGTCACAGTCCAGTTTCTCAAACTAAATCACATTCCCATGATTCCTGTGTGCCTTGAAACAAGGTCCCTGAGGAAGGGATTTATAGCAGGATATAAGCAATTAGGAAATTAGAGGTATAGTGGTTTAGCCTAAAGCCTTATGCAGGGATGTGAGGGAGGCATTTCTCCTCATATTTAACATCCTCTATCTGAAAGCTGAAGACCTAAGTTATTTTTAAAAACCAAAAAACAACCTGAGGCACTTTCAGTTCTTCTTTTCAAAACACAGCAAGGACATTTCATCACATTAACAGCTGAGCCTGGGATGTAAATGTCATTGAGATATATAAAACTTCTGCACAATTCTTGCTCCAGCTTAAGTTCCTTTCTCACAGATGTGTCCCCACACATCAACTCAAAGGTCTGGTTTTAATGCAAAAGATTTACTGGTAATAATACAAACACAAACAAAATGTTGCAGATCCTGCGATGGTTTAATCAGGACATCGTCATTAAGTTAGGCAGCTCAGTCAAGAATGGAGACTTTCCTCAGCTTTCCAAGACAAGGATTTGTTGTTAGGAGGAGAGAGAATTTCAAGAGGGATATCATGAATTGTGTTAGACAGGAAAGGTCCCTCAACAGCTCTATCACCAAATGTTGTTCTCTTTCTCATTAGGCCATTGAATTTCTCACTAATTATAATCTGTAATGAAGGAGTTCAAGAGGGGATTTGGCCAGAGCTGAATATTTAATGAAAAATCAACATAGAATCAGATAATTGATCTTAATGCCTACCTCTGCACTGATGATTTAGTTTTGAAATACAAATCCAAATTTCTTCTAACAATGAACTTTTTTTGTGCAGCTTTAGCATTTCTTTCTTATATAGCAGCTGTAAATCTTTCACACTGAACACAAAAGAGCTCTGCATTGCAAAGAGATACTAAAACAAAGAAACCATTGAAGACAAGGCAAAAAGGAATGGACTTAGAAAAAAAAAAGGCAAGCACTGAAAGGCTTTATTTGTAGTTTTAAAAGTTCCTATGACATCTCTCTATTTTAATCATACCATTCATATGGTGATTGAGTTATTTGATTGATTTAAGTGACTACCTTTGTCAAAGCTTTGCTGAAAGACTCAGTTCTTTCCAGGGAACTTCTTTATGCATACTAAAATTTTGTGATTGAGAAATGGGATTTTTTAGAGGTAGTGTTAAGGTTTTATGGACATTTCGGCCTTGTTTTAAGGTGTAGGTAAAACAACTCTACAATCCTTCAGCTGCCTAACCCTAAATTACAGAGTCGCGGTAATTTGAGACAGTATTTCTGCACCTCACTGAAGGTGCATAAAAACTAGTGGTGGCAGTATTATTTCTAACAGTAAAATTTCAAAATCGAGTCAGATTGGAAGAGCCAAATGTTGTCTATCCAGCTCAGTTAGCAAAAGCTGTGAAGTTGCCGTATCATGGTTTCAAAAGACAAATAAGTATGGTTAGGTAGAGCAACTCTATTTAGAGTTTCATTGTTACCCAGCCTAGACTAAGACTGGCTCAGTTATCCCTGTCTGTGCCATGTGTACCTGGTCACATCACAAGCATGACTTAGTCTATAAACTAAGAAACTACATGCATACAAGTTATGGGTTCAATCTTGATTATTAGATGCCTAATCAGGAAGCCTTGATATTACACCTGGGGAAGGTTTCAGAAACCATTGAAAGAATTAGTGCATCTGGTTCTGAGGTCTTCCATTTCAAATGGACATTGATAAATTGAATGTGATTCAGAAAAGTATTCTGAGATCTGCTGAGTGATATGCCCCATAAATACTAATTCAGTGTCATTTATTTAATTTACCATAAAATATTTAGGTGACAACTTGGACACAGTGAACCAGTGCATACAAGAGATGATAGCTGATAGAAGTTTATTGTACTTAAATAAAGACACAAATAGTATAAAGGGATAAACCAGAAGAAAGCTAAAGCTGGCCAATCTATTTTACAAATAAAATGTAGACAGTTAAACAGTCACAGCAAGGTTAGGTATCAATGGAACAACATGCTACCCATCAGTATTAAGTGTCCAGTCAAGTCTAATTTCTACTAGAAGACATAGATCCTTTAATACCATGGGCTTGATGTTCTCAGCACATATAAAGGTTGCAAGACTGAACAGAGCTACAGCCTGACCAGGGAAAAGGATGTAGAGAAGCTTGACAAGACATTCAGCCCTGCAGACAGACCTAATGGGGAGACAGCAGCTTATTTCTCCATGACATGTTTTTAAGGGTTGTAACAGTGAAGATTTTGGAAAGAAAGCAGCTTCCCAGGAACCTTTCTTGAGCAGTAGAGCCATATAGTGCCTTTTACAAAGGAAAAAGTATAAAATTGCAAAAACTAATTGTATATGTGTGAGGAAGACAGTGTGTGATAAGTAACTTATTACATTTATCGTAGCAACTGGTGGTTTATGGACAAGTTATGGACAAGAAATCCCATTTAAAGGCTGCTGCCTTCTCCAGTCATCATTTCAGCTTTTTTTGAAGTTACCAGTGTATTGTAAGCATAGTTTTAGAGCCCTGTTATCCTTTCTGTTCCTTTGCCTTTGATAGCCTGTATAACTGCCATCAGACCACTGCTAATCCTGACATGTTGGGATGCAGTACAAAGGAGAGAGAGGGAGAGAGAAAGGAAGGAAGAGTGAGGAAAAGAAAGAGACTTTCCTCTCCCTCCCTCCATCAGTCTTATTTCCACATGTTCAGGCACAGAGTTAAATATCATTTGCAAAAGCAGATGTCCTCTTTAATGAGACAACTGAATAAAGCATTGGGAAATCTGCAAACATTGATAACTGGCTGTTTTTAAATGGCAAAAGAGCCTCACAATTCTCTTTGCGTTATTAATGGATGTACAAGCATTTCATATTTATTCCAAACTAAATACAGACTTAATTCTTTCATTCCATCAAACTTGCAGACATCTGTTGGGAATTAGTAATATATGCACATAATGTACTTGGTTTTAGAGAGTGTAATGCTCTATTTAAAGGTGTCATCAGCACAGTTCTTTAAAAAAAATTAAATTGAAAAACAAATTTATTGTGTTTTGGTTTTGGTACTTTCTCCTAGTACCTACAGAAGTTCCTGAGTGGTACTGCTTTTGCAGTCCTTACAGACGTGAAGATAGCAATTTTGTTTTTAAAAGATTATTAACCACTTAATGAAGTGTAGCTTTTTAAAGAATATCCAGTAGTGTGGAACACAACGTTCTGACTGTGAAGAAAGTGGGAAATAATTTGTGATACCTGTATGCAGTAGACTGACTACTGCAGTGGGAATAGCCTCAGCTGTGCAGCCTGTTACATACAGCACAATTACTTAGGATCCGTTTGGCATGAGCGTGGGCAGTGTTGTGAAAATGAACTGTAGAAATGCAGTTCATAAACCACAGAGAAACTAGACCTTATGACAGCTGAGCTATTCAAACGATTGCTTTTGGGTTTTTTTTAAGAAACCCACAACTACATTGCTTGGCTTCAACACACACTGTGCTTGAGATTCCTGTGTACTAATGAGAATCTCTAATCAGGAAGTGTATTTTCAATTGGGTACTTGTTGTTCCAGCTGTACTAGGTACTTACAGTCACTACAGAAACCATTATCTTCATAACAGAAATAGACATATCTCTGGCACAACCCCTGTAGGTATTATGAAGTTTATACTCCTAAGGGACTAATGCCCTTAAAACTTGTGAGCCACCCTTTCAGATGAGGCAGAGTACCTACTCTACAGGAGTAGCAATACCCTTATATTTTGGTATAGGAAATAAGCACAACATCTAAATTATACCTGTGTTTTGTGGACATGTCTATGAGAATATCAGACAGAAGTCCTAAACTGGTTTTGATACGTACCTTATGTCCCACAAAAATTTTTGAGTCTTCTTTTTGTGTCATCATTTACTGCAGCCACACACAAAATGGAGCAGTTCCACTGAGACTCTGGGATTCCTAGTCCTGTTAAATACAGAGGGAAACTTCATGTCAGAAACTTAATCTCCATCTAATCTTTTGTGTAGGAAGTGATCTTTTCCTTTCCAACAGCATGCAAAATGAGCAAAACAATGAAAACTTTCACCTACTCTTGATGAATACATGGAAGATTTTTTTTTTTTTTATTTCATTGCCTGTAGTACTGCTGGTGAGTGGAGCTGGCCCTCGGGCTCAATTCATTTATCACTGCCCCTTACTTTAGCTAGTATCTTGTTTATCTGATACTGAATAATGCTCACACACAATTGTGTACATAGGTACATGGGAGATATGCCATGAGGGCTGACCTGTCTACTGAAGGAAAACTGACCTGATTCAAAATAAACCTTCTCTGAACGTCATTTATGGAGATGTGTATAATGGCTGTGTTTTCATTACTTTCAGGAGGTCAGACTTAAGATTGTATTTTGATCAGCAAGTGAGCAATAATTACTCTCCCTGGGACTGAGAAACCAAAACAATCCTCATCCAGGTGCTTAGCTCCTATTAGGAAAGCGTGGCAGACGCTAGCATAACTCTCTGTACAGGTCACTGAAGCATGCATGACATTTACACTGTCAGTAGCTAAACGGAGAGAAGTTAGTCCCTAAAGTCCCATTTCCACTGATTATCAAGAACCCCCAAAGAGATTTCTTAAAAGCTGGGTCAGTTCTCTGGAGGGGATCATTCCATAGAGCTCTCCAATGCTTTATTTTTATTATTCTGAAAAAGTCCTGTCAATTATGTGCAGCAAAACACTAATTCAATTAACAATCTGTGTCATCGAAAGTATTTCGAGAGAACTTCAGCCTTTCTGTATCATGGTCTGTTTTTCACCTAAACTGCAACCTTGTTGTTTTACACTCATGTAGTTTATTTGCAGCATGAAACAAGATACCCATTAGCAGTCACATTTGATTTTTAAATTCAATTTTTAAGGCAATTTAGGGTGTAATTCATGAATAAGGGTTAAATTAAGAGCCATGGACTCTAATTCTGTCTTTCAGTATGAAGTTTTCTGTGACTCCTGACTCAATAACAGTCAGCTTCCAGCTGTCCTATTTACAAACAATCTCTCTATTGACAAAACAGTCTGTCACTAGCTATTTAATGCACTGTGATGATGATCTATATGGTATTAAAAAACATTGCTGCTTTGTGCCCCTCTGGGAAAGTGACTGTTGTGGACTATAGTTCAGTCCTTGTTTTACAGAGTGGCTTGTTCCATTAATATAGTGTTGTTGCATGAATAAAAAATAACATCCAGTCCTTACAAAGAAGTGGACCTCCTGTGGTTGTAGCCTGAAAAGTAGAAATTTCCCCATTAGGAAATCTTCAGATTAGCTTTACTGTAAATTTTTCCATAACATTTCAGTATATAGTTTAGTGTTCATTCACTTGTACAACAGAGGAACACATTTTCATGGGACAGAAAACTGTCCACTAAACAACAACACATTTTCACGGGACAGAATACTGACTCTCTTCTTCAACTGCAATACTGAACAAAGCCAGGGTTGTTACAGAAAAGTGTTTTTTTTTTTTCCAGTCTCTGAAATTTTCAGTAATATATTTTATATGGCAATTCTGTTAGCACACTTTATAATAATATCTTCTTTTGGTGCTATAATATTACATTATTGAATGATGGTAATTATTTATCTGCCACCATAGTTTTCTCCTATGGTACTACTGCTTCACTGGCTTGATTTTCTGAGGTGAGTAACCTAATCCAAGCATTTAATTTGGCAAATCTTCCTAAATTTCATATTGTTCCAAGGTGCAGGCCAAGTTTTTCACAACAAACTTCCTGACTGCCAAAATAGTTGTAGACTCTAATTTAAGCAGTGCAGTTTATCAGTATTCTGAATAGAAACTGAGCCTCTATGTACCCCTGGAGTACATAGTATTTTGTTTATCTGATACTGAATAATGCTCACACACAATTGTGTACATAGGTACATGGGAGATATGCCATGAGGGCTGACCTGTCTACTGAAGGAAAACTGACCTGATTAATTAAGCCCTTGAGGTATCACACTGTTTTGTCAGGGTGCTCTTGATAAGTACAGAGTAGAGATTTTATGCTTGTGCTCTTCTACTGTCATGGGGGGAAGTATCACAACATCCTGGAAGACAGGATAGTTCACACTGCTGTGCCTCATTATTCTAATCCCATATCCCCAGAGATTGTTCTGTCAAAGGGAAATGTCCAATTTTAATAATTCTCTTTTGTTGATCAAATTGTCCTTCCAATTTTTTTTTTCTGCTCTGAGCTGTTTTGCTAAGATTAATTTCCAGCAATTTATCTCTTTAAAAATAATAGCTACCTATTAAGGCAAAATATAATCCACGCCAATCTGAGAAAAGTCTCTACATAATACTCATGTTTTTCTGCTGACATACCAGAGGCATGCTGTCACCTAGTGAAATTGAGTGTATTTCACTGACAGGAGTCTCAATATGTGCAGAGCTGGAGGTGATGAACAGTCACCTTGTCCAAGCCCATTAAGGCTATGCAGTATTGACAGCTGCTGTGGAGCTTGTCCTGTTGTACTCCTAGGGAGCTATATTTGACTGCTGTGAATATTGGGTATGAATTGGAATGTCATAAGATATATCAAAGCCTAAATTTATCCTCCATTTTTCTGAAAATCTCAGACTAAATGTTGGCATAGGTCTTACCCTCTGTCAGTGAGAAAATTTAAGAATTCCATTACTGTAAAAATAAATTAGAATAATATAACTACAAATATCTTTGTTACTCTAATGTTACACATTGGTCAGAGGTTAATAATGCTGTTTCTCTCTCTAAATTGCTTTACTTGAACACAACCCTGTCATATCTGTCTGGTAGTGAAGAAAATTGTAAGACTATTAGCAAAGATTGTAAAATAGACCTTGATGAAGAAGGAAATAACCACTAGGTTGCATAAAAAAGTGGAGCTTTAGAGTACGTTATGAAACCCTGTAAACTTCATAGACCACTTATGTACAACTTAAAAAAAAAAATTAAAAAAATAATTTCTAATTACAGCAACAGCTCCATACTTTGAAACTCCCATCCCTTCCAATTCAAACAACTCTATGATTCTAAACTCCATTGTTTCAAATTGGTCGTTTAAGGCATAGCACAGCAATAAGCTGGATTCTAAAATGCATCTAACCTGCTGATGTTATTCATATTTACAGCTCTATCCCAAGGCCCTTATAAGAAAGTTTCCCATTTCTTTTTATATCTATCTTGAATATATAGTTTCCTTTTGCAGTTTAAATCTCATTGGTTCATTGTGCCAAAAATGTTAGTCAAACATATCCTCTATGCAATACCACATACATAAACAGAATTTTAGTATTGATTCATTTCTGTACCAGTCTGTTAGGTCACTGCCACAGTACCAAATCAGATTTTTCAGTTGCATTGGTTATACTCACTACCTTTTACTGCTTAGGCTGTAACCAGGACATTTATAGAATAATAGAATGGTTTGTGTTGGAAGTTCCTCCTAACATCTAATCTAAATCTAATCTAAACCTACCCTCTGTCGTAGGTAGATTCTTTCATTCTATCATATGCTACACCAGATTTGGCAGCTGTCAGCAGAAGTTCTACATTTAGATCTAGAGTCAGATAGGAACTTGTGATCCCATGGTGTGGCACAGGCCAGACCATAAAAACTGGAGTTCAGATTTCGGATTACCTTGAAATCATAGAAATCATAACAGAATTTTAAATCAGAACCTTGCTGATTACTATGCCTGTTGTACAACGTGTTGCCATGAGCCCTGTAAGAGTTGCACATTTTGAATTAAAGAGTTAGTTTCAGAGTTCTGAATGTATGTTCTTGGAAGAAGCTGATGGCAAACAGGATGGGACCACAGTTCCCACCTTTCAGGAATTTATCAGAATCCAGGAGAGTTGAAAGTACATTTCTATTTTTACAATACATGCTCTTTAGGAAATGCTGAGAGTGAACTCAGTGGGATGCACTCCTTGCTGCACTTTGCTGCATTTACTCTGCTAAGTCTCAGTGACACATTTAGTTCCCTACAGAACTGAACCAGCATCTTTAGTCCTGGAGCAGTAATTCTGTCTGGTAGCTGAGAAAACTCATTAATTTGTTCAGAACAGCTGAAACAGAAATGCACATATGCACACAACATGTGGACACACACAGAGGAGATCCCTAGGAGTCTGCTGTTCAAGCTCTCAAACATTTCTCCTGGTTTTCTCCCAAGTCCCTTAGAAGGAGACTAGCAGCTTTAGGGTCAGGATCATGCACTAGATATTTTGCAGGCAGGATCAGGAGGACAAGTTTCTATGAGGAAGTGGTTCAGTTATTTCTTTGAATGTACACTAAATTTCATGAAGTTTTGAGCTTTTGGGGAAAACTAACCATAATTTGCAACGTCATCTTCCAGCAGCTGGAACTTCTGAAGGGTCCATCTCATCAAACACAAGTACGCACTGCATGCTCAGACATGAGCTATATTAAGACTGCAAGAGCATTATGAAGCTTTTAGGTATTTGACACAGCTTTTAGTGTGCAGGGGGGATGAGCAGCACTTGTCTCTATTCAGCAAGGCCTCAGTGTGTCAGCTGGCCTAGTTACATTGTCTTTAGGGGAATTTGACTTACAGTGCTGCCTTTGTCTGTTCTCTTCATTAAAAACAACATAGAAAGCTCTCAGGGCATAACAGCCTCTGATGTAAATATGAAACATCAGCTTTATGTGGCCCAAATGCCCTAGGAGGCCTCTCAGACTCTCTGAGACTTTCATTTTAGAAGACAAAATTTTAAGCAGATTCCTTTCTCACGCATTTACACAACATTACATTCTATATCAATAATACAAGCACTTGGCACAAGATCTGCAAATGTACAGTATGAGCTCAATTTTAGTATAGCACACACCTGTACCACTTCTTTCTTTTGAACTATTCCCATCTCAACCTCTTGCTCTCTGCCTAAATTAATCCGCTCGCATCTTTTTTTTTTTTTTTTTATTGATTCCTAATGCCCTGGCCTTTGTCTGGAAGGCAGCTTTGTTGTAAGCACTAATATATTTCTCTGCTGTGAAACCACTGTCAAAAGTAGTGACCATTTTGCATAGCGTTCCCTATTTGAACGTGGTAGCCATGGCAAACATTTTCTCCAGCTCTAATATTAAAGCTACTTTTAAATGAGCAAAGTCAGATGTTATTATGTATTTATTTGCTGTGGTTTAAATACATCTGAACTGAGGTGAATATTTGGCAAAGCATATCCCAGGTTATTGTTTCCTTGACTTGGGGTCAGAGAGTAAAATGTCTATCAATCTTCATTTGTAGGACTAGAGGCTTTCTGAGTTGGGGTCTTCTTAAAATTTGCTTGTGGCAGATGCAAATCCTGCCATTAATCTTATATTTGTTCTCCTGTGTAGCAAATTTAAGCCTATAAATATGACAATCATGTCCGTACCAAAAAACCCAACCAAAAAAAAAAAAAAAAAACCCAAAACAAAACAAACAAAAAATCCAAACCAAACAACAAACAAAAATACCCCAAACCAAAACAACAACAAAAAAACAACCAACAAAATTCCATTACTATTTTGTGAATCTACACTTTTTTTCATAATTCTAGTGAAATTTTGAAAACTACTTTTGGTATTGATTAGGGACAGGTAAGTATTTATTTAATGTATGTGCATAATTAATTTTTCATTTATTGAGACTAACATTATTTTGAATGGATTGTTACAACCTTACATGCCTAGCCAAGCTGTTTGTTTTATTCCTGTTTAGTAGGTTCCAACACGAATTCTTATTTCCTTCCACGACCACAAGATGATCTGTATGTAGAATTGCTGTATGTCCTTTAATTGGAAACTGGAATTGCAGATGTCTACAGATGGCTTTGTCATTCCTCTTGCTCACTTAAAGAGATGTATTGGGTAAACTGACAACTGAGACCTACCAAGTGTTCCCCTCTATAGTCTTTTCCATCAGACTGTTGAGTGTTTTGTTCATTTTAATCCATAAAAGGTCAAGGGGTCTAAATGTGTCAAAATTGTTTTCTCTTACTTGACAAATTCATAGCTGAAGCTTTTTGCTGAAGGTTACAAGTTTTTCACATACATTGAAAACTCTCAGCTCTAATCTGAAGTCAGTAAATCATGAGAAAAGGATGTAAATGATAGCAAGGTCATGACTCATTTTCAATATGAAGCAATTAAGAAATATGACAATTAAGAAGGCAAACAGCCTGTATGAAGATATAAACTTGGTTGGCTGTTGAATAAAACTAAAGGCTTCAGTTCCTTCACTGCTGAACTATTCCTAGAGATGCATATCATACTTTTCATGCTGAAAAGTACTTTTTTACCTGGCAGTGTTCTCTGTTGGAGACCGGAATACTCCTTGTGGATATTGACTTTTTATGCATTTGGAAGATAAGACTACCAAGTTTAGGTGTCCCTGGACATGCAACATCCAGGCAAGTTCTAAGATCTCTGGGGAGACATGGCAGCTCAGGTATTCCTCTGCAACATCAAAACTGTGGAAGAAAATGTGCTTTTTTTTTCCCCAAAATGTGGATTTTGTAATTTCTGGGTCTGTGCAGCTTCATAAAACAAACTTAAGGACCAAGAAAACTCCCGGAAAGCTGTGGAAGACAGCATGAGGCTGAATTAGTACCTCTTTGGTACCTTTTCTTTACCCAGAGAAGTTTACTTTCACTCTGTTTTGGGAAAATTGTGAAAACACATTCTTCATCCCACAAGACATGAATGAATTTATGAGTGAAGAAAAGAAGTTACACCAGTGTCAAGGTTTTAAAGGAAGAAACCTGATTAAAGTAAAGGTATCTTACTCATTTAGAAGCTGAGAAAGGCCAAAAGATGCACAAATCCATTTATAATCATATTATGTGATTCTTGTGTCAATTACAGGCAAAAAAAAAAAAAAAAAAAAAAAAAACAGAGAAGGGATTCGAGTTTTAAATGGGTTCAATGATTGTTTCTAATTATCCTTTGCTCTGGATCTCTGCTTCTTTAACAGGTTACTTTCTTATGTCTGAGGGTACCATCTCTATAAAAGAAGCTTGGTGCCTGCTAAGATCCAGTGCATTAAAAATAATATGCTGCTGATTTCTCCATTTAAGTTTGAATCTACATCATTGAGTAGTCTCAAGTCATTGTTAATTGTAATGATCCATAGCTCTGCTGTAAAGATTGCTCAAAGTTCAAGAGCAAGTATTGAGCAAGGAAGCATACAGACTTCACACAAAGGAAAAAATCCCAATGCAAAAGCATTAAATGTATAAAAGTCATGACTATGAAAATAACCTGTGGTTGTCTACAAAGGGGAAATGACAAAATGTTTATAAGCAATGAACAGACCCCAAAGGTTTCTTCATTTGAAAGTAGAACTAGAGAGCTGCAGACAGAAATTCAAAGTGAATTCAGTACCTGATCAAAATGTTGGTAAGGAATGGGCAGGGAAGCAATGTCCATTTCAACCATAAAACAGAGCTACTTTTTCTTTAAGAATGTCTGTAAAGGCATCTGACAACATTGGAGCAAGAGTTTACAAACATTCAGGCAAAGAACAGGAAAAAGGTGCCCACATGTCAGTCGCCTGGCATGCAAAATCAGAACCTACCTTCAAAACATACTGCTATGACAGTGCATCGTGTGCATGATGTTAAACACATTTGAATGCATTTCTTACTGAGAAACATCACATCATGCTATCTGAACTGCTTCAGGCAAGTCAGACTTTATGTTTTTATTTCAAACTAGACTCACTACTTGACATTTTTGCATTTGAGCTGTTTAGGACTTGGAAGGCATTACAGGATACTGAGATAAAATCTTAAGGTTTGTTGTCAAAATTAATTGCTTCCATGTATTCATTTCTGCTTCTGCTTCACTCATAAATTAACTAAAAATACTTTGACTATCCAGCTTACTTAAATGAAAAGATGTAAAATTATCTATCCAATAACATGTGACTACATCTTCATTTTGAAAACCACTTAAAAGTCACATTTATTTTTGGCCCAGGTTACCATGCTATTTTAATGGGCAAAAGAATAGTTTCATGTATGAAACAAGGTAGGAGTTTCATACTGTAGTTGTAAAATCATGCTTCTGATTCACCTGAGAGTTTAAAAAATGCTACTTTAAGCATCTAAAGTCCTAATGCAATGATGCTATGTGTGGTGAGAAGTACTTATCACTTTATTAAAAAAGGTATTCTGTAATGCTGCTTAAAATGTTTGTAATATCTCACCCATGCATTTAATTGGCCTTTTTTTTTTTTTTTTTGTGGGTTTTGGTTGTGGTTTTTGTTTGGTTTTGCTTGGTTTTTGTTTGGTCATGTTTTTATAAATAAACACATATTAAATAATTGTCAACCTGATGCAGGCAACTAACTCTACCTCGATTATACAAAATGATTTTTCCTTGTCAGTCAACAAGGTATTTTGAAAACTTCTACACCGTTTTAGCATTTAAATCAAAGTAAACAAATCTTTCAGTACCATTATGCAAAAGGTCATAAAATGTGAAATTGCTCTGTGGTGAGAGCTATGTAGACAGTAGAGTCTCTTACCAAATAGTTTTAAATTCTTACCAATGACCTTGATTCTGTACATATAAAAATACTCACAGGTGTGAGATCAACATAAGCATAAATCATTTGAAGAACTGAAAGTTAGCATTTTCAAAATTACTATATAGGCTTTATTTTGTGGAGCTTTTAAAATGGAAGGTATGAGACATGTCACTTTTTCTTATTTTATTGTGCTAAAACATCAATGATGTACACTGAAGGACAAAGTCTCAAGAAAGTTTTTGTTTAATTTGTCTAAAAGTGCTTCAGACATTTGTTGAATAAATGAAAGAAGATTATACTAGTTTAGGGCTGTCAAAACCTATGATGTCTAGACAACAAGCTTAAATTGAAAGACAAAAATTGGGAAATAATTACGCTGCAAATCTGCAAAGACATATGCACATGCCTAATATTACTAATGGACCAGTCCTCTGGTTTATTTGCATACATAAAATTAAATACATGATTCTTTTAAAGAATTGATCATAGGTCTGCAATATTAGATAGCTGTTTTGAGTCATAGATTTAATATATAATGTAATACTTCACTATGAATCATTTTCCACTGACAAACTAGAGAGCTTCAGTGCCAAAAACTGATCTTGCCTCAGTTAAATTATTGGTTAAAAAAGAATATTCTTTCAGACCAATAAAAATTTTGACAATTAATTCTCCAGCAAAATATGTGTGTTTCAAATTTCATATATAGAGAGGCAAACCAATCTTTTAATATGTACTTTTGGAAAGATATTGGAAAACATTGAAGGTATTAAAAAGTATGACCTTCTATGATATCTGCATATTATTTACCCAGAGAGCATTTCAATCAGTCTTTAATAATATTTTCCAAAATGTTCTGTGTAAAGATGTCAGGTCAAGACTAGGCATTGCTCCTGATTTCAGGAGGTACTGTGCCACTAAAATGCACAGTAATTTAATTAATGAAAGAACTCATATGACAGTCATATAAAATGATAAACACTAGTAAATGTTCTACCAACCATATTCCCCTAGATAGCGCTCTCTGCGGCAAATAATTTTGCCATTAATTAATTCAAAAACCTTTTAAAAGCTGATTGAAAAGGCAGCCCTTAAACATCTTTAAATTTCAGTTTATCTTTATATCTTTGCTTATATTTATGTTCTCTCACACAATTTTCATCTTTAAGTCTTTCATTCCTCTCTCCTATTATTCACTGTTTTTATCTGCTCCTTTTTGCACTCAGTGTTTTCTTTCCTTACATTCTTTGTTTCATACCATCCCTGTTTTAGATGTATTTGGAATGTGGCAATGACTATGCACATTATTCACTTCTAACTCCTCCCCTCACATCATCCCAGTCTTTCTCCAGAGCCCAGAAAGCAGCTGCTCTGTCTCCCCATAACAAAAAGCAGCATTAAAGACACAATCTTCTTCAACAGCTCGGCCCTCCACAGCTAACCTGTCGTCCTCTTTGGGACCAGTTTTGGGCATCTGCCTCTGTGATTTAACTCTAAGACAATAAAACCCTGAGGCATCTCTACTTACACCAGTTCAGTGCTGTATTATCCCAAAACAGACTCCTGAGCTAGAAATCTACGGGTTTTCCCCAAAGGGCTTCTTGCTTCTCCTTGAAGCTGTATGTCGTCATGTGGGAATGATTTGTGGGAATGGGAATGATGAACTTCATGCTCCTGGCTAGGGGGTAAGAGATACACTTCCATTGGGATGCTTAGTTCAGTGAACAGGACAACTCTGCACAAACAGGCAGGATCCAAGATGCAATACCTAATGAGAGGCAATGCTTGTGTTGCCCTTGGGCATGCCCTTGAGGCCAAAAGCCATCCAGTACCTGTGCTTGTGATCAGACTGGAGAAACCTCCACATCTGTTGGGGGTTCACAAACTGCATCCTTAGCTCACATGAAGAGATGCTCTTGCCCCAGATACTGTAAATTCTTCTGTAGCTCACATAAGCCCTCTTACTTGGTACATAAGTTCCTAAAGTTCCTATCCCATGAAGCTTCTCCCATTACTTACCTTGGACACCTCACTTGAAGGTTTTCACCGCAGTTCTGTGGTGACAACTCGAAAACTTCTGACAGATGCATTGCACGTTGAGCCTGGCAAGGTTAGAAAAGTGCCACCACCTGCAATCAAGAGACAAGGAGTCACATTAGCTGTAGTCCTCTCAATGGCCTAGTCTGTCCTATACCAGTTAATAACTCTCTTTGTCATGCTCCCCTTTACCTCTTCTCTCCTCTTCCGGATGTTTACCTGCGTGTGTTTAAAAGTGATGCAGCACAACTGTGCGTGTTTAGATCTGAGGGCCATAAAAAACAGTGAAGTTGTGGGAAGTTGTGGGAAGTTGTGGGATCCCAACTCATGCAACCTCCTGAGCATTAATTCAGGAGCTGCAGCTGCACTCAGTCTCTTGCTCTAGCCTGAGTTATCATGGAGGTGTGCTGTGGCTGGCATTGCATTTTTCCTTGCCTTCCTGACTTGTCATTCTGGCCTGACCTCAGGCATGTCTCTTCACTACAGACTTGCCCCTTCATCATTGGGCTGTTAGCTGAATCTGCTTATTGAATCCTTTCTTTCCTCTTTTGTTGGCATACTGTGAGAGAGAGACTTCAGCCTGAGGGTGAGGTCACTGCCTTTCCAGCCTGGCTGTCACCATTGGCTCCTGGCTTGCACTTCCTAATAGAGCAGCCTGCTCCGTTTGCTGACAAAATCCTTCAGAGTAAGAAACCTACTCTTTGCTGCCCTGAGACAGGCATTATTTTGTCTGTACAGGTAGTGACATCCTTCAATCTGTCCCAGTATTATGTGCTCCATCCATCCTTTGAAGCATGAGCATGGAGGTAAAAGGCAGGAGGTAGATGTATAAAGCCATCAATCATCCTGCCTGCTGTAACTGGAAGGCCTCAGGCAGGTATTTCCAATCCCACACATATTCAGGTGTCAGATCCCTGTAGCTATCCAATATCTGTCATCTGAGTACTTGGCTGTATGCAGGAATAGTTTTTTCTCTCACATTGAGGCTCAGACCAGAGACTCGGTCCTCTTGCAGGTTCTTTGCAATGTTGTGAGGACAGTGGCAGAGTCACTTCAATCGAAGCATGAACTTACTCCAAGGACAGAATTTATTGCCACGCTGGCCACAGGATGGCATTTTGGGCTCCTTAACAACAGGCCAACCCAGTGGTATCTTCAGCATCATGATCTATTGAAGTCCCTGGAAACCTGGGAATGACTGACTCTCTGAGGTCATCAGGAACAGTTTCACCAGGAGCAGATGTTGTAAGAAATTATTACATGCAACAACTAATTTTGTGTTCACCAATACTGTTAGAGGAAATAGGACCCATAAGGAAAAAATAAATGTGGCCTCAGAGATTGAGCAATAACGTTGCCCGGTGAATTATTTCAGCACATATTATTAAGGAACTTACTGTTTCAAAATTTCCTTTAATTTTTAGGTTTATGACTTTGAAATTTGGAAATACATGGATATAAGTCAGTTTTAAGAAGTCCTAAAAAACATTTTCCATCTGTCATTTGTGCAGATTGTTTCTACCATATTCTGATTCTAGTTTCTAGTATATTCTTCAGTATTTTAAATTGAACTGGAGGTGAAGTAAAAAAGAAACCTATTATTCACTTAGCAACTACCATTAGCATAAGAGCTGTTATATCTCACTACTTCCAATGGATATATAAAATACAGTTCCTGATACAACTGAAACCTTTGATCCTTTGACAGAGAATGGAGCTATTATTTACATAAATGTAACAGTTCAGAAAGTAGAAGAAAATTGATTTTTCTGCAATGTACCATGCACATTAGAATTATCAAGAAGTTTTCAAAAGAGAAAAATAACAACAGAAATTCAAAGGAAGAAAAGCCTCCTCACACCATATTTCCAACTATGCACTAGCAGGCACATGTATAGATATACACATACATTTCAGAATTGCCTTACTGCATTCATATAGGAAAGGCAAAAACTGCTGCTGGAAACAAGGAAAGAAAAATAATTTCACACTGAGCAGTCTTCTGCAATTCAGTTTAAATGAACAAGTCCAAGGCAAAATATATTAACTTGGCACTCATTTATTCCCACCATCTTTATGTTTGAGATTATCATTATAATCAGAATGAAGAAATAAGTTCCTTTTTAAACTAGTGATTATGAGAGCTTGCAGTGAATGTGATACTGCATGAGTTGTGGCAATCGATGTCCTAGGGCTATATACACTTGCCAATGGGGTATGGCAGTCTCAAAAAGGGCTGTAAGAAAAGCACGGCATCACACTAAGAAAAGAAGTTCCCATTTGTGGACGGAGACATAACCCCAAGTGCCAACAACCTAGGGATTCCTAAATTATGAACCTGTGCCTGAAAATTCAAGCACTAAAATGCAGCTGCCAGGTATAATATACAGGAACATTTCACTCAGTCTCAATCTTCTATTGCAAAGCGCATCTCCTTGTGTCAAGAATGCGTGTACATAGCTTGCCTGATTAAAGATGTATTTAATTACCTTCTGAAATTGTATCAAGGGGAAATATAAAATTACAGAGAAACACTTGAAGAGCTGTACAATTTCAGAAACTAACCATTTAACAAAGCAAAGCATTGATTTGTAAGTGTGCCATTTGTAACTTCAAATACATTTTAAAGCTTGTCTCTTCTTTGGCATAATAACCCCGTTTCTTTTTTCGGGCAACAGGTGTATTACACCTGTTTGGGGTATAAAAACCTTTCTTTTGACATAAACAAATTAGTTTATTTTGTTTTATTTTGTATTTGGTTAAAAATATAAAGAGACAGTACTTGACAACTGCTTGAGACAATACTGATAAGTGTAAAAAAGATTTGTCTTTCTGAAGTGATTAGTACTTCACATGTAGGTTAAGATTAAACTGAGTGTTTTTGGGGTATAATAAAGTATCTAGAGTTGAAAGGGTTGTGCAGTGATATAGCCAGTATTAATTAAGTAATGTTTTTTACTGTGGGATCCAATGTTGCATTCAGCTAGGGACATCTTACAGTCACTCTTATATCCTAAGGGCAAAAGTTACTTACTGAATTAAAAAGATAAATTCTGCATTGCATGTATTTCCTTCTCAATCTGAAGTGCAAATCTAGCCATGGTCTGTCTTCTATTGACAGACTGTAAAATTCTCTGTTTTGCCTCCCACTCCCCAGACTTCCCAAGTTAATTTCTCATGTCAAGAAAGAAATAACAGACAAGAGCACTGACTTTTAATTGTGATACTTCAAAATTATATGCCTTAAGCTTTGCAGGTTCTTTCTTAAAAGTTTTAAAACTGCTAAAGACTAAAGATATTTCTGGATAAATATTTGTCTTCATAATGTAAATTCATTCAAGCAGAAAAAAATAGCATCATCAAGGAACCTGGGGGTTTAAAAGTATACCAAGAGGTAAATGAATTGTCTTAATTACTTACAACTGTAACACAGTTGACATACTAGGTCAGAGAAAATGTCTGTCTAATGAAAGATGCTGTTTTCAGCAGTGGTCATAACAGATGTTTAAAAACACCAGGGTAAGAAACTGTAAGCATTCATGAATCTTCCCTATGACACCTTGCCAGGTGCCCTGGCTATCACTGGTGCACTGTGCTGAGGAGTATGCTAAAGATAAATCTACTCTCTAGGCTAGAATCCAAGGTGTAAACTTACTGCTGTTCTTGGAGAAGTGACATTCCTTGCTTTGGAAAAAAAGGGTGCTTACTTCTACTTTTAGTCCACCAAGGCTCTGGGCTGTTTTCTACTGATATTATAAATTAGTATGTTGGTGGTAGACAGGAACTTGATCTACCCATGATCTGAACAGATGCAAGTTTTCTTTGGTATACCAAGAGAAGACCAAAAGCCTACTGAGAAGGAGGGCACATTGGCACAGGATCAATGCCAAAATATCTGCATTTGCATGACTCCCTGATGTCTTGGACTGTGAACAGTGACTGTGGCTTGGCTGTAAAATGCCAAGATGCACCTTTCTGTTTGATTTAAAGAGAAATTCTGAATTTCCTATCTCTGTGGAAATCTTTGAAGGCAAGTTGGGGGATGGGGTCTGGGGCTGTTGGGAGGAGAGAATATTTTACTGAAATATAAGGGCATAAAACCAAAGACCTCCAGGACGGATCAGCAAAGTTCAATCATTTGATGAGGTGATTAACACCAGAAAAAGATGGCATTGTGTTTTACAGAGGAAAATTTCCACTAATGTTCTTCCTAGACAACAAGAATAGATAGCTTGCCCAAGGAAAACAAGAAATCCGTGGCAACATCTGGAAACTAGTCAAGTTTTCATGTAAAGTTCCTGAGTTTAATTGCAGACATGTCTTATTCAATATGACTGAAGTATTCTTTAAGAACTGATAAACTGAAATCCTCTGAAACAATAAAAATGTTATAATTTTGTTTACAGTCAATGAAATGCCCTTCATACTGAATTATTCAAACATCATCAAGAAATTGGTTAAAATGTAGTTCCATATTGCCATGAGATTTCAGATTATATGGAAAGTGACAATATTTTCACTCGTCTTTTCTTTCCTCTGCCAAGCCACCAAACATGCAGCACCATGGGAGATGCAGAGTGACAGGGGAGTCCTTAACCGTGGCCCATATGTAGGAGGTGAAAATAGCCAGAAAGATATTGGTTTGGTGACAAGCACTTACTTTGGAGTGGAGCACAGCAAAGAACACAGGTTGTGAATTCTTAACCTTCCTTGATGCAGCCTTTGTCTGGGGGAGGAAAGCAGCACTTTCTTTCTTGGGGCAGAGCCAGAGTTGAGTCCAAAGCCAGCAAAGTCCATCTGTCATATCTGCAACAGATTGGCCAAGTTTGTAGCACAGATTTACACCATGGGCTACATCTGTGAAGAAACACAGAATTACAGTAATTTTCACTGGTTTAAAATTACACCTTTCTTAAATAGAGGCACACCATTTTTTTTTTTTTTTTGTGTGTGTGGAAAAAATAAATAGTATACAATAGATGTAATCAAGTCCCATTGGAAAAGCTGCAAAAGTGGAATTAGACTGGAATATGATTCCTACCTTTAGCTTCTTGGCTATAGAATCATGTTGATTGTTATTCAATTTCTGCCCTAGTAAATCTCACCACTTATTTATTTGTAATGACACAATTTTAAAAATTTTAAAACTAGTCCCTCTCTTAAGACTAGTTTCAGAATAAACAGTAGAACTCTGTGGAGAATAGCAATGTGGTTGAAAATTTTTATAAAAGAGCAATTGGTAGGTCAACTCACAGCAGTAAATACTTCACTGAGGAGCCAAGGGAGTTTACCTATTTCTCTTCCATTTCAGTTTCTAAAGGAAAGGTTACTCTTGCCTGCCTAAATCAGCAACCTTAGGAAAACCTCACTGCAGTCTTGAAATCATACCTCCACCCTAGAAAGAAGCAACTTAAAGTCAGATTGTCATTAGCTGAAGTGGCCTAAAAAAGCCAAATTTTGCTGATTTTAGGTAGCCCCTCACTCAGTCTAAAGCCCCATGGACTGAGTGGCATTGACAACAAGGTTTCAGAATTAATCACCTTATGTTCCAGCACCTGTGTGTGACAAAGTGCCTCTTTCAATCTACTCTAAGTCCTGAGCTATGTTGGAATGATGAACAATTTCAATTATCAGCTATGCAATTATTAAGGATAGTTTATTTGAATATAATTTTAAGCAAATTCTGAGAAGATAGCTTTAAATATTCAATCTTCTTTTTCCACTGCAGCACACATTCATTAATTTATGTTATTTATAATTCTATAAAATTATTCTGTTATACCATATATTAAGAACATGATTGATTCAGTAAAATTCTATCTCATCACTTGTTTTTTCACAAATGTGGAAAGGATTAATTAATTTTATTATGGTCATTGTGGATTTGTGATATCCATTATTTGTGGATATTATTTCTTTTCCTGATATTTTTGCTGACATTTTCCTTTAATTTCTTAATTTTTCACATATTTTGTACTTATCTTTATTCAGGAGAGGTATTTCCATAACTGAACTCACCATCCACATGCAGTCCAAACCTCGTATTTTATGTGTTTATCCCAGCAAATACTCCACAAAGCACTCTGACTTGTCTTACATATTTTAATTTCTTCTCTTATTTTAAGAAATATGCTTCAACAATATTGTTATTAAGATTTTCCTTAGCCTGATTTTGCTATCTATTCTTATAGCACATGAAATATCATACAAATATGTTTCCATCTCACATCCATATAATTTTCAGTCCCCAGTTGCCCATTTCTATCTGTTCCTGGCAATTAATTTCCTACATCTGATTTACTGTCAATCATTTCTGCTTAACACCTGCCTGTTTCATTCTAGATGGCATTCCCGGGCACCTCTAATACTCTTCTTTCATATGATTGCAAATGAAGTCTAGACTTCTCTAAAGGAGAAGATGAGAAAATGTGAGAAATTATATTCAAGCTCTGTTAGCAGCTGCTACCATTCAAGAAGACAGCTGCAGAAAGGTACTACAACCAGTCTAAGGCCACATGGACTGAAAGAATAACTGCATTTTTTCTCTGCATTTCTCAGCCTTATTTCTCTCCAGATTTTTTTCTTTTTTGCATTTGTTCTACCCCATGGGATCACCTGCCCTTCTCTCCTTCCTTATGAGTCTATATTCTACTTACTTGCCACATCCTTCAGTATTGTGAGGTTATTTTGCTACTCTATTTGTCACTAGCAGACTTTCCAGAAAATCATAGGATGGTTTGGGTTGGACAGGACGTAAAAGATTATCTAGTTTAAGGATAGCCCACTTTCAGCATGTTGCACATCCCAGCATCCTTTGACCTTCCTGTGCCCTTTCATTTCTGCTAATGCCTCAGTACTAGCCACTGTCTTTCATTTTCTATACCTAGCCCCTCTCCAAAAAAATTAATGAAAACCCTCTTTATTAACAGGCTCCTTGGGCTGGACACCATGGCTGAAACTCTCAGCTTTGGTCAACAAAAGGAACATTAACCATCCATCAACTGTGAGCAGAGATTTCCCTCAGCAATAAGTCCACTGTCACAAAATGCAGACTCTACAAAGCCCAACCAAGCTCTGCCATCATAGAGACTGACACTTTATTCACTTTAGAAAAAAAATTAAGCTCTATCCACATCCAGGAGAAGATTCAAGTATGCGATTTTTTTTAAGTGAGGTGTTGGGGTTTTTCCCCTGAAGGCAGGATTTTCCCTTTATTTAAGCAGTTGACTATCATATCCCACTAAGTCTATGATCAAAGCTAGGAATTCTGTTTACTGTCACATGAACACAGAGCTTGACAGAGACTTTGTCAAAATCTGACAGGCTCTGCAATGGAAAGTATTACACACTGCGAACAGAGAAATCTAGCATAGCAGTAGGGAACAGCAGAAATAAAAAGCCATACAAAGCTTCAACTGAACTGTATAAACCAGCCCACCCTTACCATTAGACTGCTTCAGCTTTGATTTCAGCATGCATGTTGTTTGTGAGTGCAGCTGGGGGATGCACCTCACCTGCAGCTCACCTCTGGTGACTTCAATCTGTAAGTGTGCTCCAGCTGATGGTGCAAAATGAAATCACAAAAACTATGTATTTCAAATTATGAGATTAAAGTTTCAACTTTTATATACCTTTCTATCTACCTGTATGTAGCTGTGTATCTATAAAGGCAAAAAACATAATTACTTCCTGAAATTTTAATATGCATCTTTCTTAATAGCAATGCCATTACAAGCTTTAGTGAAAATGCAGAAGAAACAAAATGAAGGCAACGATTTTATTGGTCTTAACACACTGTTATACAAGCCATTATTTGGTCTACAAAGCTCCAGTCTGTTGAAATTAATAATTGTTCTGAAGAACTTATGTGGCCCCTAGTCTTTGAATTCAGCTGAAGTATTAAACAATACTGTACGGGAAACAATGATGATTGTGGGGGGGGAAAGGGAAAAAAGGAAAAAAACCCACATTAATTGTTTCCTCATCGAACTCCATGCATTTTATTAATAATTTCAGCAGAAACAGGATTATACTGGAAGGAAAAAGTTTTGTCCCTTTGGTCAGGTACAAAAGGGGTCACAAATCTGAACAGCTGTTGGACTAACATTTTATCTGACTTTATTCAGTGCCATTTATGCCTTATCTTATGCCAGAAACAGTTCCAAGGGTGCTTTCCCAGGGCAACCCTATTAGCCCATACAAACACACCTGTACCATCCCTCATGGTTCTACATTTTCACATGGAGTGACAGAGTGCTTTGTAAGCTTGCTGTCTCAGGTGCACTGAGTTGAGGTTACTTTCTCAAGGGAAAATGCATAAAATAATAAACATGTTCTGAGGGCAAAGTCCTCTCAAGATTTTGGAGACAACTAAAGGAAAAAGAAGCAGCTGCACCATAACAATCACAAAACATTTCTCAGAGTGTGTGATTACAGCTTTCCAAATGTGTCAGATAGAGAAATAGTCAAGGCAATCAATAGAAATGCAAGGAAGAAGTACAATGGCAAAGGAAAAATGTGCTTGGTGTCATCAAAGGGATTTAGGTGAAGCTCATGGGAGAGCACAATGGAGAAGATGCAGGAAGCTGGGCTGACAGAGAAAAAGATGTGCTCACCAATAAACTGGAAGGATAAAAGGACTGGAGTTTTACTGAAGAATAGCCATAAGACCATAGAGTTAAAATTAAAGCTAACAGATAAAACCTCTGATAGAGAAAGGAAATACTAAAGGCCTCCATCTATTCAAATGTTACTCTGGGGAGAGTAGAGGCAACAGGAGTAATGCTTCTCTCTCACGTGCAGACTCCAGAATAAAACCAGAGGTTTTATTATCATAGAGAAAAAAAGCTACATTTATTCACAAAAACCTAGTACTGTTTTAAGACAGAATATTATTATTAAGAGACCTAAATTATTGGTGATTTCATTATAACTACATGTAAAAAATATAAGATAATCTGCCTCTAATAACAGGTGAGTGGCAGAAGTATGGAAAGCAGACAGCAATAGCAGCTACAACTAAAATTTTCACAGGTTTTGGCTTTCTTAAAAGCAATAACAAAATTCTAATTTCACTAATGTTGGATTTCCTAAAATCAGGATTTTCAGTACAAGGCCAGCCTGCTTAGGTTTACAATCTTGAAACCACAGAGATGACAGCTATAAAGTAAATGAGGGAAAAAAAATCCACCCCAAAAGTAACCTCCTGGGCTTTCACTAGACACAGACTTTTTCATGTTCCAACTCTGATTTGTATGAATAGCAAGAAAACAATCAATGTTAGGATATGAATCTTGTAGAACTAATTGTTAACAGTAATCTTAAAGGCTTTATCACAAGACTATGAGCAATAATAAATGGCTTTTTTTGCTTGTTATATGTTAATATGCAGCTGAACTATTTAAGAATCTCAGATGGTCATTACAACTACACTCCATTTCCATGAACACTCTCCCAGGTATTTAAACTGAAAAAAAGACAACACAAGGAATATAACAGATTAATATTTCTTCTCTTATGAGAATGGTGTTACTTAATCTTAAGAATTATCTTCTTGAAATATTTAGTATATCTTGCAAATCAGCATATTACAAACTATCCTCCAAAATCTGTCTCTACAAAAAGCACTTTCATTTCAGTTCAGGTTTACTCTAAGTGGTGCAGATTTGAAAAGGCCCAAGATGCTGAATATGAAGACAGATAATGTCACTCCTTTTCTTGAAAGATTCCTATCACTGGTTAAGATTGCAAGCAAATATTACAAGTTTTACATCCTTTCACAGATGCCCTCCCCGATATCCATCCAGCTGTTAAAGCCTTTTCCTGAGGCTTTGTGCCTTTTGATATTTCAATCACACTTTAAGAATTAAAACTCTTACATCTCCCATACTAAAATCTTGCCTCTTTCAAGGCATCTGTGTAACAGTCTGGATTTGTACAGAGAAAGAATCAGCAGCTGGATTTCTTCTGGTGAGACAAGTACATTTAGAGGTTGAGATCAGAGATTTGATTCACAGCTAGCTGATTTAGATAGGTTTCCAGCCCAGAAATAAGAAGGATGGATATTGGCTGCCTACCAACTTAAAAATCCATGAATGGATGGTCATTGGGGTGGGCCATAAATACAGGTGGCTGTCCTTTTAGCAATTTGGAAGAATATTTGTGCTGATGTGAAGGAGGGCAGAAAGTCACTTTGCTCTGTTCTTCAGTTGCAGTGAGCCGGTGTGACTGCCAGTCACTTCTAGTCCTGCCTGGCAGCATCTAGCTATTTACATGAATATAGAGACAAAACACACAGACATAAGCCCTTAAACACATATACACATTTTCTGATATTCATTCAACTGGTTGGCTTTGTTAAGTCAGTATTCTAAATGTTTATGAAGCCTTCCAACACAGAAAACATATTTTGTATAAAGCCCAGAAACAATAGCATTATTTAGTGGCCATCACTGTGCCTCTCTCTAACTAGAAATAATATTGACTCTCTTTAGTATAATCTTGCAGTCACATATAATTCTGTTAATGCTGAGAGTCAGATGGCCGTATAACTCCTGAAAAAAATAAAGGTATGCTCACCCTAATAAGATTTATTCTTTGACTTGTTCTGGCATAATCAGTGTTGTGGTTTTACTCCCTCATAAAAGCTCAGTGTTGCAAATTCTGTGCAGATGACCACTGCCAATGGCATTCAGCCTGTTCTCACAGCTTGTTTGGAGTAAATGTCCTGGAATGCATCAGGAATAGTGTTTCTGCGTTTGGTAGCACTGCCTCTCTTTCTTTTCACACCCAGCAACAACACAGAGGTCACAGTGGGACAGTGGTGATGCCCTAGATTAGTTAAATTCAGAGTATATATGATTCAAGTTAAGCCTTCTATTTTACTGCATAAGACAGGGAAACTAATACACAGTCTTTTAGTTATTCAAATTACAGTTATTTGATGAAAATTACAATTGCTCCATAAGCGTACCAATAAGAGCAGAAGTGAACATAATGGAAAGTAGCTTGAACAAAAATAAAAACTGTACATATGAAGAGACAGTAAAAAATTCTTATAATTAAAATCAAATGAAAACATAATTGAATTTCAGGAAGTCTGAATATGACTTATTACAGGAACTTTGTTTGACATTGGAACATGTGTTTTCATTCAACAATCAGTATCCATAATGCACATAGCCATTTAAGTTAATATGTTCATTAAATTCTTTTCTTCAGTTGAAGAAAAGATTCACATTGCTATTTTAAAATTAGCTAAACTATGTAGAAAACCTTTATTTCGTGGTTTTTTCCTTCAGAAGTGGCTGAGGAAAAAAAAAACAACTGGCAAAGGCTTCATCATTTTCAGAGATATGTTTATCTCCAGGGTATGCCTTTGTAAAATATCAACGACTGTGAATGTGATAAACCCCAGATAAGTATTTACATTAACAAAAGGGAGATGTAATATTTAGAGATTCATGGTGGAACAGCTGACATGGATATAGACAAAAACAAGCTACAATGTACCTGTGCTAAAGGATCTTTTAATTCACAATTAATTTATTATATTCCTTACTGTCAGAAAAAAAATGCATACTTATTTGAAGAGCAGCATAATTTTTTTTATAGGCCATACAATATTTTTTCAAACACAAAGGATTGAAAAACTTGGGTTTTTCTATTTAAAGGAACTATTGCATTCTCCCTTTCCCATAAAATTTTTCTCATCAGCCGGGTACAACTTCAAGATTACATATGTACCTTCTTGTTTTGCAGGAGAAAATTTGTCAGGAAGAAGACACATGGTGTCCTTCCTCTTCATAAGTAAATTTGCTGTAATTCCATAATTTACTGACATCACATCTGGTGTAACAACCAAAACTACCTTTCCACAGAACATCTGACCAGAGAGGTACATTAGGGAGTGGGGAAAAAAAAAAAAAAAGCATGCAAAAACCTCCCTGCCAGAAAAGATGAAGAAATTGCATTTCTGCTATGTGTAATTCAAAGAATGCCATTTAAAATACATATGGAATAAATGTTTAAATAGGTGAGTCAATTCAAGATGAAAATACCGTCTTAAAAACTAAGATGTACATATAAAGAGGTCTAATCTGACAAACAGATTAATTACAAACACATGTAATAAAGAGTGGGTTTTTTTCAGGTTTTGTTAAAACACGAACACTGTGGTTGAGTTGGAAAAAGAAATAAAACTGGCCAGAAAGATGGAAATTTGAGAACCTCAACCACCAGTAAACTGTCAGCAAAGATATACAAGAATATTCTAAACCAAGCAAATGAAATACTGGTTTCTTTACTGTGAAGGTTTATTACTGGTGGGGTTATAACCTTGTTACAGTGATAGCTGTATCACTACTGATGGATGAACTCTTAAACTCAGAGCAATTGGTGATTTTATTCTATGGCACTTGGCAAAACAAAACCACAAGTATCACATAATAAATGCAAATCCTTTTCTTCTCGAGTGCCAAAAAAGCAATGATTACATAACTGAATAAAGAAAGTAGAAGGATGTGTCACAGTAAATCTTAAAGCTTTTACAGACTGTAAGGTAATAGAATAAAATATTTTAAGGAAACAAATAGATTTTGTGATAAAAGTAACTGTCCCATGTGAACGATCTGAAATGTGAAATCTGATCTGGCACAACATTTTGAGCCAAGAATGTGATAGCCCTTGGAAGAAAACGTGCAATTTTTCCTTTTCCAAGTTAAACCTTCATCTAAAGGTTACTTAAAATCTAATACAAAAAGTCATAGGCATAAAGCATCTGTACACAAGCATAATTCTATTGTTCTCTAAGGAAAACAAATACAGTTACTCATGCATACTAACATTTCCAGAATCATTAATTCTGCACCATTTGGGGGTATCTTCCACTTTCTTTCATCTTAAATGATTTTAAAGGCGATTTAACTTGGATCTTGGTTACTTATATTCAAAACTGAGTCACAAAATTTTCAAGCATCAACCTCCCCATGGTAAAGCAGTTTTTTGCTACTTCAGATTTTCCCATATTGAGACACTGGTCTCAAGTGCTGAGCAGCAGAGTACCTAGCTTATGTCCAAAAGAAGACTCAGAAGAATGCTGCCTGCCTGCCTTTTCTCCATCTTTTATAGCTCTCATACAGCATGGGGAAGACCAACATTTAGTTCTGTTTTCTGGATAGTGAAGTTCAAACTGAAATACTTTTTTACAGCAGGATAATGAAGCCCAAACGCCACTCAGACTACATTCCAGTTAACTCCTGCCATAGTATCTCAGTGCTTTTAGGTCTCTCCTAATACATAGTGAAAACCAAACCCTTCATTTCCTGATGTAGTAAGGCATCAATATAAAGATTTGCAGCTTGATTTCATAGTTAATATCAGTTCACAATAAATAATAGATGACTGTCTTTTAAATAGATGCTTATACCCTTATGCCATGCTTCAAGTTTTACTCACATAATAGAAAACCCCTTAGAACATCCTCAGTGCAACTGACACAAATAAGCAACTCTTTAATGAGGAGCTTTTACTAGTTATTTCTACTAGTCAGCAAGTTTATTTCAAGCACAGTTTGATTACAAGAAGGATAAAAGTTGTTCTAACTGTGAATAAAGATTTTCAGTTCATGTCTATGGCTTAATTTTGCTATCCTCACTAGCACTAAGCCATTCTTCATCCTGCTATTAGTCTCACTGAAGATTATTCATATCTTCATGTTCACAACTAAAGGTAAAACTGACTCAACAGAAAAGTTCATTGAGAGAGAATGATCTATTTCCTCCATACCCGGATAGCTATATGAACCAGTTCAAAGCCAGCTGCTATTAATTGAAAGGGAAAAGTAGATTGCATTTTATAATATCAACTGTCTTGGTGTTTTTAACTTTGAAATACTAATTTTACAATTGTACAAGTTAATACAAGTTCCAGTCTTCCATTCTGTATTGACAGAAACTACAAAAAGGTCATAGGACTTGCAATAGTCTATCAAAGTATTGTATTGAAGATCTTAGTTTTTAAAGAAGTTGCTTTAAATAAAATATTAATTCCTCAGGGAATCTTACATTTTTATATCGGAATTAAGACTTAAATGAAAATTACATAATAACTAAAAATAATGCCTTGATAAAAATTCTTGAAATCTAAATTCTTTTATACAATTATTAATACATTTATGTGTTTCTATTTCTATACTTAAAAATTTCAGCCCCACAAATGAAATATGCAAAAGCAGTATTTAATCATTATGTCAATAAGTCAACGCTTTACCAGCATCCAGAGAGATTTTATGAATTCTTTCAGATTTTTTGTTTTCTCGTAATACTCTTCACAGGTTTCAGTCAGTTCCTAAATATATTCATTGCATTTTTTTCATATTTGATATGCCAGTGATTCCCTCCTTACAGTGAAACAAAAAAAAGAATTTTTTTCACTCTTTGAATTTCATCATATTTTATTGGACAGTAGACCAGATACTTTCAAGACTGTGAAATAATTATTCTTCAGGTTTAGCTCCTAGATACATAGGAAGTGAATCTTTTATCACTGCACTTTATCAGCTTCAAGATAGTGTCTCTTTCAGACTTTCTCACAAACCATCAGCTTTACACGTGTGAAAGATTTCTGGGTCCATACCTGCGAAAATATTCTTCTTCTACCCCAAGGTGTGCAGGGTCTTCAGTCAAGATTCAACACTTGTCTAAATAATTGCAGAGCTATTTACCAGTACTTTATGGCTTTGAGTAGAGAAAGCTGTGTTTTTCCCTTGTTCCAATAGGGTTGGGAGAAGTTTATACTCCAAACAGCCCATGCAAAAGCTCTGTTATGAAGTAAATCATGCTGCCTCACATGTTCTCCACAGAGATGACAATTATCCAAAAATTGTATCTCTGGCTGTGTTTTACAAGACTTCCAGTCATGTTCACAACCTCTTAATTATGCCCTTGGAGATATTGTCTTCAGTTCTCCTGTCCTTATCAAACCCAAATTTTTCACATGATCTGTCACTCTTATGCTCTCAAATGCTGATTTTTATAACTTAGAATTCTTTTTTCGTTTTCCTCATCTGCCGTTTTTGTGCACAGCTGTTGTGAAAACCATGTCTCTTTGTAGCAGCTGTTACTGGGGAGGAGAATGTTTTTCTTGCATTGGCTTTCTTAGCAGAACCTGAAAGCTTGTCTAGGGTGCTGGGAGAGTTTCCTGTAGCTCACAGCTTTTTCCATGGCATGAATCCAGACTGGACTATCGGCACGTGCTAATCCCAGCTACTATGGTCAACCAGTTGAGAGTTTGTAACAAGCAATTGAGAGAGCAGCAGCTTCTTGAACCGTCTCTGACTGGTAGACCCTTTGAAGCCATTCTTCAGCAATCAGTTCAGCTGTTCAGTTTTACATTGGCCCACAATATACCAAAAACTTTGCATGGTCAGACACAAGGAAGCACATGTCTGGTCACAGTACAAATTTCTGATCCCCATCAACCACATGCTATTTTGTGAGGGTTAAATTCAACCTAAATCTGCCTCGTTTCCCTTGCACATATGTGGTGTGTTAAAATGTTGTCGAAGGCTGTAAACAGTTACATGCTTTCAGACAAAACATCATTTTCTATTACCATTATGTGATCGCATACTAACTTCCTTAATTTTTTGCTCAACCTTTTAATTCAGGTAAAGGTTTGGTTTTGATTCCTGTAATTTAACTAAAAAAGATTACAAAAAAATGTGCAGACTTCCTATTTAGCTCTCTCTTTCATTTGGGCCAGTTAAATAAATTTTGTTACATGACAGCAACAGTGTCATTCTGATCAGTTAGGCTCAGTCTGAGTCGGTATCTCATGAGACCAAAGCCCTGCACTCATTCAGAAAATCCATAGATAAAGCACTTGGCTGAACAAACTTGTGTTTGGGTTCAACTCCTTCAATAGGCAGAGTAGTGAATGATAAAGCAGCTCTCAAAATGATGTCTTATGCTATTGCTATTTTCTATAGTAATTATTTCTGTGCATTAAAAAACCCTAAAAAACACAAGGAACTATCACAAAGTAGGTCTTCCCTTTGTTTCTTTTCATTAGGTTTGCTTTGGAATAAAAACTTGTCTTGTGTCTCATTTTGGACAGGCTCTGGACTAAAATAATTTCCTTATCATATAAGCATGTCACTCTATGACTGTACATTAATATACAAAAAGTGCAAAAAGGTTATGACTTCTAGTTCAAAGAAAAGCACTAAAATAACATCTTTGTTGTAATGAATGAAGAGGGTTTCATTAAAATTAAATCTTTGGCACAGGTGAATGAGGCAAAGTATAATTGACAGAGGACATTCAAAAATGCACTTTAGTTTATCTACAGGCAAGTAAATCAAAGTTTCTTTTTGCAATTTGAACACAAGAAAAGAAAAGTTGTATCCTTTTCTTTTAACTAAATGTAGAGGAAGGATATAATATTGGTTTTCATCATGAAATCAATGCAAATCTGGTTAGAGCGGAAATTAATAACATTAAGCAGTAATGGGGGAGGTGAAGTAATGGACATTTCCCCTTAGCTTTTTATGAACTTTTGTTTTAAAACCAGACTAGTTACATTGACACATGTATCCACTGACAGATAAATTCTGGACATAATACATAAATTGCATTATCAGGTTGGACATCAGCTTCCTAAATCTAATCACAAGAAGTTAGACTACTTATTTTATTATGTTGCTGGGTCCGTAACAGCACTGGTATAATCTTTTTCCAGTGAACCGTTATTAAAGGTTGCATATTTTATAGCAACAAAGACAGCTAGATAATCTCCTCTCTGTGTGTTCACATGTATGTATTGATGAGAGAAACTATTCCATACCTGCTGTAGTTTTTCAGAAATGTACTTCATTGTTGCTAGTATCTGTTTTTTTATGCAAATAAATATCGGAAAAAAATTTCTATGCTACTCTCTCCAGTTTGTTTGTCAGTGTATTCTTACTCTGCATGGCCTCTTCTAATGAACCTTATAAATGTTCTTGGCAGCTAACTGGGAAATGTTAATCAAGGGTTTCACTTAACAAGGAGCTGCAAATTATCCAACATGTTAAGTTTTCCGATAGCCATCTTTTGAATTTAATTATTGGCACTATTTTTCACCCACCACTCAAAGACAATGATTTGACTATTTTATAAATTGCATTATCAAGGATTTTGCATCACTTTAATAAATAATAATTCTTCCAAATTCTTAAAGAACATCACTCTAGTGAGCTATTAACAAGCTCTTAATGGTTATCATTTCAATACATCTGATAAGTATCATAAATCTTAATACAGAAAAATTATGTGAAAAGAGAAAACCCCCATGGGCCTTGCTGCAGCCATGATTATGTTGGTAATATATACAGAAACAGAAAATGTCTTCCTACTCATCCAGTTGTTTAAGCAAGTACTGCCTGTAAGACAGGTAATAATTATTTTGTGAAATCATCACAGCAGGAAAGTACAGCTCTCCCACAGACTAGAGACAGATGCTGAAATTCTGGGGCAAGATGGCATTTAAGGCACTCCCATATCTTCACTGAATTGCTTCAAACTAGCTTACCTCTTTGATTGGTATACTGTTTTCAGTATTATTTTGATGTCCCTCGGTGCTACTGCACACTTAGTGAGTTGTCTAGCTTGGATATTGTTAAATCATCTGGGATGTCGTTCAAGCACAGTGTCACCAACATTGTGACACCTGATTCCAGTTTACTGATTAGTCTGAAAACTGACTAAGCATAAATCTTTTGTTCAGTATTGGGTATGTATGCTCTGATTATTCAGATCTTCTCTTCCTAAAAAGAGACTTAATATCCTTGGAAATTTCCGTGAAACACCAAATGAGTTAACCAGAAACTGAAAAACCTGACGGCTCTACTTCTGACATAGGATGGGTCAGTAATTTATGGAAAATGTGGGGTCTAATGAAGCAGAATTTACATTTTATTGGAGGCAAATTACTATTGAACTGTCCCTCTTTCCAATTTTTTCATTTGTATCTCAATGTAGCTGCAATGAACTTAAATTTGTTTTCTTTCTTCTTAATGTCTAGGAATATAATTACCCCTCAGAGAAAAGCTTTCAACCAAACCACATAAAAGCACTTCTCCTGCAACACTGGTGTCTATGAACCATTGTTTGAGCATGTTAATGTGCTGCTGTAGCAATAGATAAGGATAGAACTGTGTGGTCAGAGAGGCCAGAGTTGTTTATAAAGACTCTTTGGGGACTAAGAAACAATCTATTCACTAATATAAATCATGAGCTGTTAAAGTGAAAAATAAAATCTCCTTTGCAGGAATGAAGAAATCACCAGACATCAATGGAATTACATTTGCAGCACTTATGTATTATTCAGTAGACAATAGAGAATGTAGTAATTGATTTTTGAGAGGATAAGATTTGTCCAGATGAATCTTTCAAAGCCAGATAAAGTCTTTTTCACCCCATTAGTATCCCCAGCAGCTAAGTCATGGTCAGAAAAAAACCACTAAAATGAAGATAAGTTTAAAAAACCCTGACTAGGGATTCAGACATTCATAACAGTGCTGGTGCAGTCTTTTTAATGTTTTTCTACCAAAAATCAAACTTTCTATTTTTAAGTATTCTGTTTAATCACAATTACCATAGGCATTTCAGACAAATCCAATTTCACTTGACTTTCTTGGATGTTTAGAAGATACTTTTGCCCTCAGACAGTGTCTCTAGCTTATTTGTTTTTCTTTAGAAAAGGGGGTGATTTCCAAAAGAAATCTCAGTGTTTCTGTAATTAAAAAAAATTAAAATCTTCTGTAACAAAAAATAAAATCTTCTCTGTAAAAGGGAGTCTTTTTCTGCAGGACTTAATTGAACAGTATTGGATATTAGCACTCACTTTTCTTGGCAAGTCTATTAGATTCAGTATTTTTCTGTCATGTTAAAGATAATAAAAGCCCGAAATCCACTGTTAAACAAAGTACAGCATAAGAAAAATCTGCAGAGAAATTGACACCTAACTTTCTTTTTACATATAAGTACTGTAGACTATTGTACTTGAGCTATGGCAAAGTGATTTCTTAATACATTACTAGATCCTAGAGAAGCACTTCTTTCCCCCTATGATTTCTCTTTTTATTACCAAATACTTGGTTTCATTCCAAATATATTTAATGGACAAGAAACTATGCAGGCATAGAGATAACTACACATAACTGAAACATCCACTTTTCTCAACAGAGAGACAGAGACACCAAAGTAAGGAGTTTACAAAATGTAAAATAGCCTAAATCACAGAATCATCAAGGTTCGGATAGACCTTCAAGATCACCTAAGTCAGCCTTCAGCCCAGAACCACCATAATCAACCCTAAAATATATCCCCAGGTACCACATCCAGCTGTCTCTTGAATGCTTTCAGAGACAGTGACTCCTCTACCTCCCTGGGCAATTTATTCTAGTGCCTAACCACTCTTTCAGTGAAAAAAAAAAATTCCTAATATCTAATTGAACCTCTCCTGGTGCAACTTAAGGCCATTTCTTCTCATCCTTTCACACTAGACTTGGCAGAAGAGACTGAACCCCACCTCAATAAAGCCTCCTTTCAGGAAGGAAGCAATGCAGAGACTGTAGAGAAGTAGCAATTGCAGAGAACAACAAGGTTTCCCCCGAGCTTTCTTTTCTCCAGATCAGGCAACCCCAGTTCCCTCAGTCACTCCCCACAGGAGAAGGTTTTCTAGACCCTTCACTACTTTTGTTATCCCTTCTCTGGGCACGCTCCAGCTCCTCAGTGACTTTCCTTAGTCAAGGGTCCAGAACAGAATCCAGGATTCAAGGCAGGGTCTCACCAGTGCTGAGTACAGGGGACAGTCTGGTCCTCCTGGCCACACTAATTCTTCATGTAGGCCAAGCAGCCACTGGCCTTCTTGGTCACCTGAGCACACTGCTGGCTCATATCCAGCTGGTTGTACCTCAGCACCCTGAGTCCCCATTCTTTGCCCTTGCCAAGGCTGATGTGCGTTTTATCTTCACTGCCATCTTCCAGCGCTCAAGTGTCCTTCCAGATTTTTGCCAGCATTCTGGCTTCTCAGAATGCAGTTTTTGAAAAGGAAGATTTGAGATTTTTTTTCCTCTGTCTTTTGTGGCAAAAAGATCCAGATGATTATGACACTGTGAACTTCATTTTCTCTAACTTTGTAAGACTGGCTTTTTTGAAGTTTCTGTGAGTTAACCCTTTGGCTTGAAGGCCAGTTCTCTTGCCCTGTTTGAAACTACGTAACCAATGTGTAGATAATTTTTTTGTAGATGAAATGGAAAGTCTTACAGGTTGGATTAGATAGGAACAGAGTATTTTGCATTTGAATAAGGACTATTTAACATTTGTTGGTCCAACTACTTCTTGTGTTACAGAACAGGTCAGTTCCCCAAGTCATTGCCTTCTTGGCCTTTCTCATGCACTGCAAAACAGCTTCGCCACGAGAAACTGTTTAATTCTAGGTGATTTTATGCACTATATTAATATTAATCAGTACATAAATTTTTATAACTTGTTTTTCACTGTTTTCATTACATCCCTTTTCTATTTTTTGCAGGGGTGGACAGAAAATATTGATCATGAAACTGGAAAGTCAAATGACAAGGTTCTAGAAGAATCTGAGGGAAACCATTTTATTTTTGCTGCTAACATTTTGACAACTATTGTTTCCTGCTTGATGTGTGTTACTGTATGTTCTCTGTACTTGAAGCAAGATAGTACGGCGATTTCATTAATAACAGTAAGTATCCCATTGGAACTGGAACTATGTTATGTAACTATTTCCACCTTAAAAAAGAAGGAAATATATCCAACCTATAATTCCAGAAATGCTTGGATGAATTTAGTTATTTAAATAATGTAGAAATATTGCAATCTGCCATATAAATAATTTTCAAAAGAATTGCAGTCATGAACAGTCAATGAGTTTGTCCATGAAATGCAGTAGTAGCTGCGGAGGATTATACATTGTGAAGAAAGTAGTGCTGTCTTTTGAACACCATGTATAATAAAAAAAGATTTAGCCTCAGGCTAGTACTTCATAATCATTATAGCGCTTACATTATATACATACTTTAATTATGCTAATATGGTTATTCTGTCCATTGAACCCATATATTAAATTCAGATGATTACAGTCATTAGCACCATAAAAAACCCCAGATAAAACTATGGGATTAATATGAAGAGCATAAAAGATAATGTTTATTTTCCCAAATGTTAACCTGCAAACTGTTTTTGATGTATAGAAATAATCTAAGTATTATATATGCTTTTAAAATTTCAATTCTCTTAAAGGTTTGTGGAAGACTAAATAATTTTCCTGTGAATTTTCAAACCTTAACTTCAGATGTGAACGTGCTAAATTAGAGCCTTTTGCAAGCCTCTTCCTTCTTACTCTCTCAGTTGTCACTTTGTCTCTCATTATGCTTCAAATGTACTGGTTTTACCATAGAGGCAAATCTTTTCAACAGGGAAGAAAAATGAACAGAGAAACAAGACCACGCTGAACATGAATATGTAGCACAAATCAATCAATACCAGCCCAGTGTCTTGGAAATACTAATTTTTATTTCCGTTTTCATCAGCTTTTCTTAACTTCTTCACAAGTACACTAATTCTAGTAGTGGAATTTTTTTATATTGGGCATGGAAAGTTGTGATTTTATGTTAGATTTTGAACTGAAGGGCAGTGTGGAGTTACAAGAAAATTATAGCTTTTGTTTGTAGCATTTTGAGAACAGAACCGGTAAGAAAGTCAAAGACAAAACAAAAAGAGAGAAAACAAGCCAACAATAATTGCTCCTGACAACCATAGGTAGGCTGCTATTAATAGATGTGATATTTCAGCCCATCTCTAATTGCCATTCGGACTGAATGAATGATCACTTTTTTCTCTTTCAAACTAAATTTAAAAAATCCTCAATAATTGGCATTCATTATTAATGTTTCTGAGAAGCTTGATTTTATAGATTGTCTAAGAAACAGAAGTAAGGCTGTGTCAATGGACAATCATCTAGACACGTAATACAAATTTGAAGCATTTTGTCACTCCCACTTTCACATGAGGAAGTTCTCATGCCCCTGCCTCCTGTTTATAGTGTCACCTAATATCAGGGGTGTTTCCAGCCTATCTTTTCAAGCATGGAGGTTCTTTCTAAGGCAGCATCTTATGGCATTGTTCAAATTTTTGTTATTATGGCTCTTGACATGTCTAGTGAACTTTTCTGTGAATACTCACTAGTTTCTTGCACTGAATTCAGCCTTTGGTGTGTCATTGATATAAAGATCAAAGGAATAGTACATGAGTAAGGACAAGCTTAAGGGTACTAATAGGTGGTCATGATTAATCTGCTTTTCTACTCTGTTTCTCTCAAAATGATTTGTCTTAGCAAAGTGATTAATGAAGCAAGTGAAATGGCATTTCCTGAGATCTCTGTTTGCCTCCTTAAACCAACATCCTCTCTGGACTTTTATCCTCTATTTCCCAGTCTTAAAATAGCCTTGGAATATCAGATGGCCCTTGCAAAGATGGACCAGTATGGACCTTCTTCTCTCCCTGGCTGTTTTGGTGGTGAACCTACAACACTGACTGTGCTTCTTCAGCAGCCAGACCTCAAGGAGTAGAAACCAACCTCTCTGCAGTGAGTGTCCAAGTCGCCTGTTCATTAAGTTTTGATAGTGACCCTTGAAAACTCTTACAGGAGATAAAAGACTGAGGTTGTATAAACATTTAAATATTTATAATAGTGTCTTAAAAAAACCCTCTCAGCAACAGATATATAATACTTGTAAGATAAAATAATTTCAACGAAACCATAGAGGTTACACCTACCCTGGAATTTGTAATATGAGATGCATATCCTGCATCCTTATGTAAATAGTCCTCTTGGTCTTAAAAACACCAACAGGAGAAGTATGACACTGTCCAACTTGAACCTATCAGATCCTCAGCTGATGTAAATAATGAAGCTCCATCCAGATCAAGACAGGGCTATCATATAAATCTGTAGCTAGTGAAGATCTGGAAGGGCAAAACAACTCAGCAGAATGCAAGTACCAAAGACAACAGAAAAGATCTAGGTCACTGGGGTGTGACAGCACCAGTCAAGGTTATTTGCATGTTCCCTGATTTCAAAAACCTTTGTAACATGCAGAGAAACAGGAATAAGGAGCCTGGGTACCCTCACACCTTTTAACCTGTCTATGTGCAATATGCTGGCCCAGGTGTGCAAGCCAGCTCTCTCAGCATTTCTCTGTGAATGTGACAAAAGAATTCACTTTAGTCTCTTCCTTCAGTCAACAGGCATTATAGCACTGCTGTCTCCTCTATTTTTCTTTTCTAGAATGCTGATTTGGTAGAGTTCATGTGACACAACACAACAAAAAGTTACATTTATTCTAATACTGTCTCCTTTTATCCCCTATCATTTACAGCCTGCCGATTTTCATAGATAATAAAGTGCTCATTCAACTCAGGCATTTTTCTCAAGGGAATATTTTTTATCATCTATGTAATTAGAAGTTAAACAAACAAAGGTCAAAAATCTGACAAAGACCACAGAGAGAAAAATAGAAACAAGTCTATACAGTTTCAAGCAAACCAAAATCAAATGTTTTGTATCAGTTATGAGGTTTGTTTTCATCTGTTGAATTTTTAAAACTGAAGTAAAATTTCAATGAAGAAAATTCTCAAATTAAGGAAATGAACCATACATTTTGAGTCTGCTAGATGTTTTTTCATCTAGGCTTCATCACAATTGTTCAGCTATATATTTTTCCAGTGAACCTGAATCTTTTAAATGATTTCATGGCATTTTTTCCAACAGAAAGCAAGAGAAAGATTATGCCCCAGTCTAAAATCATCATCTATTTATTCTTAGCTTTCTAGACACTGAAGATACAGACCATATATTTCTTTCCACATACACCAGATGTGAGAAACTGCATGTGGAAAATGAACCAAAAAAAAACTTCTCAGATTTTCTATGTAGTTGTGTAATTTCAATCTTTAAACATGTTTTTGTGAGGCTCATTTGAGCAGTGTAATGTTAGAAGTAAAGCAATGATGGATCAGAGGATACAGAAAAAGGAAGGAGACCAGAGAGTGGGTGAGAGCAGGCAGTCACATGTTCAGACAGAGCCCCATAAAATTTTAATGCTGCATATCATGTGCAAGACAGTGACTTGTACACATATTTTTATATAATCATTTATATAGAATATTTTAAAATGTTCAAGTTGTAAATCATCAAGTCCAATCATTAACCTAACACTGCCAAATCCACCACTAAAGCACAGCTCTGAGTACCACATGCATTTATCTTTTAAATAGCACTGCAGATGAGTACATAACCCACTCCTCAAGATAGGTTATTTTAAAACCATCCTTACTGATATTTATAGTTGTTTCTTCTACTTATTTTTGCAAAGTAACACTCTGTTTCAATTAAATACTCCTCTGTACTAAGTGGTAGGAACAAATTATTTCTCAGACACTTAATTACTGTGTGCATGGAGGTGTTTGAATGTGTTAAAATTTACATTAAACTTTTCATTTATCACTATTGAATAGGAAAAGTGGTTAGCAGCTTAGATATGGTAAAGACAGCAGTTTAGAAGGTTATTGAAATGAAATATAGCATACTAAAATATTTGAACCCTTTCATTTATTTACCTCTGTGCAAGGCTCCTTTAAGATCAATAATGCTTGAGAAAGTTGCCTTCTGTTCCAGATACTGTTTGAATTTAAGTGCATGCCCATGACAATTTTCTTGATAACCAGTCGATGACAACTGTAGAAGAGAGAAATATTTTACAATCTAGACTTTTGATTGCTGGGGGATAGGAGGCTGGGGTGGTGATGTTTGCATGTCTGAAACCTGTGTTTACCTTCCTGCTGCAAATGAGGTGCAAGTAACCTGCTTTAATAAATGCACATCTTCATTACAAACATCAACTGGCCTTTCCGTCTATGTCAGTGACAATAAACAGGCTTTTGCAGCAAGCCTGTGAGAATGAAAGCAGCTTAAAGACATCTTTGCAAAGAATAAGATAAGCTTTTAATGGGGGAGGATCACAAGAGCTGAATTTCAGTATGTAATCAATAACTTCAAATTCATTACCAACCTTTCTGAAGATTAGAAAAATGGAACAGTATTGTAACTTTAAGACTGAAAACAGCCTCCATAGAAGTATTGCAGTTTATTCCGTTGAGAGCAATCCCAATTCATCTCTTCTGAATTTTAATGCAGCTCAGGTTCTGGAAACAGGATCTGTAGCAGTAATATAATTTTATTAATCAGCCTGTGTTTGGGTTGATAAGTTTATAATTTGCCTGTGAGCAATCAGAGCTACATGTAGGGCCATTCAATTTTTCAACCAAGTCAGGCTACATGAGGAAAGCAGTTGTTTCAAAAGGCAAACTGACAGGGAGTGGATGAGAACAAATGAAACCTTCATCATGGTTTTTCAGTTTTGTAGAACTCCCCCTTCCTCAGGCTACAGGAGGTCAGCAGGAGCCCACAGCCATACTTCCTGCTGGTTTGTGACTCTCTCTCTGCTCTAACCCTCTAGTTCCCACTGCTGTTCAATCAGATTGGAACCCCTCAGAAAGCTGAAAGCAATCCAAACATGTACTTTCCTTTTCTATGACATAATTTTCTCAGGAATAAAAAGCTTACTTCTATTTTTCTGGCCTGAACCCCATGGCCCAAACCCCCACCATGGATCCCAGATCATGCATAGATCAAGTCCTAATTTCTAGTGTCAAATCAAAGGCAATTCTGTTCTTTTATATCCTTTAAAGTTCTGATATTTCCTGACTTTTACTCCCCATGCAGCTCAGCTCTCAACATAAATGAAAATTCCACTTTAAAGAGCATAGAATTGGCAGACTGGCATGTAGATGAAGTTACAGATCTCAAGGACACTTTCAAGTTGCAAGAGGTGAATGAACACCCAGTAGATTATGAGTCAGAAAATGTCAGAATAATCATATGAGGATACTCCTATGGCTTACTTGACCTTTTTTCTTTTCTTTTTTTAGGGAAAAAACCTTCAACTTTCCTTGCACTTCTTTTCTTCCCCTTATTCAGAAATTAAAAACATGTTCTTAAAGCCAAGAAAGCAATAGTGATCTGCTCATGCTGTTAATATTTTATACCTTGATAGTGGAATGAGTGCCAAAAAAAGATTGAAATTTCAAATGACAATATATGTGCTTCAAGATACTTATAATTAACACTTGTAGAGCTCTTTAAAAGTAGAGACCAAAATAAAATAAAAGTTTTGTGTAGGGAGGGATAGACAGGAAATAACTGTTCTTTTCTGAAATACTTTTTTCTCTGACTGAGTAATGCACAATAGCAAAACAAGCATATCTTCAGAAAATTTTGTCTCAGGGATACTGAGCTGCAGCATATTGACTCAAACTATTTCTGAGATAAATATGTTATTCTTCTCTTTTTGGCAAAAAGATGGACTAACAGCAGTCTTTAGTTCTCATGAGGCTGTTGTGAGCTGATTGTTCAGGTTCCTTGCTTCCCTGCTAGCCCCACAGCCAGGCTGAAAATGTCTGCAGAGATGAAGATATTCATTTGTCATCAGTTACCCCAAAATCAGAAGACTTCACTCCACATGCATTCTTCAGCAGGTCTGAGGCTTTCTTCTGCAACCCTAGAGCTGACTGACCAGCAAAGTCTGTTCATGCCAGCCTGTGGGAATGGTTCTTCACCTGTAAGTTCAGGTCAGGTTCTCACTATTTTAGAAAGAATTGATCAGCTTAGTTCTCTTCCTACGTGAGAAAATATTCTCCTATGGGAAAATCCAGAATATGACTGCAATTTGACTACTGAGGCAGAAAATGAGGTTTTTTTTTTTTTTTTAGACTGAAATTATCCTATAAGGTGAATAAAAAAGATTCAGTAAAAAGATCATTTTACTATCAAAAAATTATTCCAGAGATGTGATTTTCAGTATGTCCTGTATACAAGTGAGGAATATTATAAAAACTTGCTCTCACTTCCTAGGATAAACTTCAAGAATGCTATATAATGGCTATGATTAACACATGCACGACAATACTATGTAAACAGAAAAAGAATTTCTATGTTTTGCCATGGCCTATAGAAATAAGCAGCCCTTTTGCCTAAAAAAAAAAAAAAAAAAAATACAAACCATTTGCTCACAATTAGTGTTTCACAGAAAATTCTGCCATCCTTATCCAAGTGCCAAGTAACTCCATGAAGAAGTTGCCTGAAGGCCCTGTGAAAGCCACCTTAGCCACAAAGGGACCAGGACACAGACACCTCCTATCCAGGGTACAGTCCACAGCACCAAGGTCCACTTCCTTGCACACTGAGCCTAAATGCCCTGGTCATATTTTGCCACAGCTTTTGACTGCATCCTCTGGCATCACAAAAGTTGATATGGAATGGCAAGGGAACATGTCCTTGGGATTAGATTACTGCACCCACAGGCTGCTGTCTACATCTCATTCCTGCTGACTTCCCGCCAGTTTCCCTAGGTAGCTAACACAAAGTGAAATTCACTATTTGCATGTAGATGACAATATAAATTTCAGGAAACCCTACTTATCACTCAGATGTCCACTCTTAACATAGAAATAGCTTCTGCCTTCAAGGAGGCTGTGTAGATCCTTTTTAGGATTCCTAGCAGGGAGCCATGATATGAGAAGACGCAGCATGTCAGTTCCCAGTAAGATGCTGGCCTGACATTGCTAATAAGGAATAGTTGCCAAATATCCTGATCTACCCAAGAACCCACCAGGACACTCAGCAATAGCTAAGACCCTATGCCCTTTTCCAATACAGACCTTCATTACTGACAGCCCTCAGTGTGGTACCTACCAGCCCCTCCTCATTGGGGTGTCTTCATTAATCCCATGATGTGCTTGTTCTAAGAGAGAAGCAGAAAAAATGCCATTGAATCACTAATTTTATGACAGAACTTTATTTGCTTCCATTTAAAATCAGTTACAAAATGTATATTAATATTTTTGGGAATAGAATAATATCTTAAAATATTACCCTGGGGTTCATGAGAAGTAAAATGAAAATAAGAGCCACCAGTACAGTATTTTTCCAACCTGTTAACATCCAATTCCAACTTTTTTTTTTTTTTTGCAATTCTACATTATCTTTTCTAGATATACTCTTCAGTCTTCCCTTTGCAAGACAGATTTCACAATTTTAAATTAAAATGTTAGAATTTTACAGTGAAAAATATTTTTAGCAATAACATCAAAATTGCTTGCTGTTCCATTTACTTATGAGATGCAGATTGTATTTATCATTAAAAAACATTTCGTGGCAAGATCAGATTAAGCTCTAGATTTTTTTTTTTTGCTTTCTTGGTCTTCTTAAATATCAATAAGTTATCATTCATCTACTCTTATTAAGAAAAAAAAATTCAATTCATATTAAGTATCTCAAATATGTATTTTCTTTTCAAAAATCTGTGATTACAAGTGAAAACTTAGAAATATTAAAATAAAGACTTAGAAATAATAGGCTTTACATATGGCTTTGCCTGAAGTGTTTGTCTTTTTTGTGCTTTAGAATGTGATTATAAATTTTAACAGTAAAGATAGTAACCTTCCAGAGAACAGACAGACCTCACCATCACAGTAGATCAAATATTAAACTTGTGTTAAAAATATAAGAAAAAATAAAAAATAAGAAAAAAAGAAAAAAAAAAAGAAAATATAAGAAAATATAAGAACTGATGTTTTTCCATTGATATTCACTTTGCATATTTTTTCTGTGTCTCACTAGAGGGCTTTAAAAACCAAAATAAATAGTCTGCCTGTGGTGGAAAAAAAAGGGAAAAGTAAATGGACAAATCAGGAAAAGAAGCATGCCCTTTCCTCTTCCTTGGCCAGAAAGCAGCCTGTTTGCTTTCACCAGTAGATTAGGAAAAAGACTGTTGTATAACATAGGTAGTCATCAAACAGCCAGTGGTTCCCAGCAGTGACTCCAACTCCACTGACTGCATTTGCATCACCAGAAACTGAAGGAAGATGTGTCATCACACAGTCAGCAGTGGTCAGGGTCAGGCAGGGGTAGATGCACACCAGGCATGTAAGCAAATGGTGCTTTCTGCAGAGGAACACATGACTAATTAAAGCTGAGGATTTACTGCTGGGCTTCTTCTCTTTGAAAAGATTAATAAAAAAAGGAGTCTTGATTACATTCTCACATGATGGAAGTGAAGTAACAAAATGTAAAAAGGTTTTCACAAGGAAATGCATGGAGCTTTTTAACTACATTGTTTATATTTTGCCTTAGATAAATTTCCTTATTTTTTTATTAAATGCATAAAATTAAATGCTTTTCTTCACCACCTGTCTACTCATTATTTACTTTTTGGATACAATGCAAATAAGAGGAATTTTGAAATAGTTTTGCAGTAGCAAATCAAGTGGCTTTATATTTTATAATCACAATGGTCCCAAATGACAGCATGGGAGAAAGAATAAAAGTATCTATCAAGCATGTAAGAACCATGTTGTTAGCTAGCAACTTAGTGACTATCAGGAGGACTGAGATTAAACAGCAAGGAGAAAACATGGTACATGGTATTGTAAAGGGAATTCAAAGGGAAGGAATGACAAGATCAGAGGAAGGAGTCATAAATTCTTCTGACATCTTCAAAGCAAACAGAGTTGAGAGGAGGAGATGTATGCACAAGTTTTCATTTTACTGCACTGTATTCATTTTCAGAGCCTTTTCCAGTTATGCCCTACTTACTTTCTATCTGTAAATGCATTACCAGCCCAAAGATCCCCGTTACTGTGGGAATTGAAGAGATCTCGATTACTACAGAAACTTGTTAAAATTACTTTTCTACACACATATCTACGATACTGAGACACTTTAGTCCCCAAGCAGAGCCAAAGCCTGAGGTTGGAAATAGTGCAGATCACAGTGTTTGCAGGACTCAGACCATTTACATGCACATCCATTTATTGTGTTTATAATGAACATCAATTCACTTTACTATATTGGAGAAAGAAAAATATATGAGGTGTGATATCCAAGATATGAGGTCAGTCAGCAAAAGAGATGATAGGTGCTTTTTTTTCTCTCTCTTGAAGGAGGAAGGAGGGTTTGGGAAAAATAATGACCATGCTTCCATTCCCTGCTCTGTTTTCTGTTTTCCTTTTCCTGTTTTCTGTTTTTTTGGCTTCTGTTCAGATTATTACTTACATTCTAAACAAGAGATGCTAAATGGAGGTTTTCCTGGCAAGTACAAGAAGAAAGATGTATTCTACATTATTTAAATGCTGTTGAATAAAGAATACATGATTTATGCTGAAGTAGATAAAATGATACAGGTCAGACTCCCTCATGTGGCTGTCCATGACTGTACAAAAACTTTCTTCCCTGATGTCTCAGATGTGTCTGTGCTGCTGTCCAGTTTTCTGGCAGAAATAGCCCAGGGGACAGAACTGAGAGAAGAGATCTTTAACTTTGCTTTTTCATATCAAATGTCTGTATATTTGTCTCTAAGTGCAGTAATGAAACACAACAGCTTCCTGATGGCAAAATATATAAAAGAAGAATTAAAGGGAGAAAACCAGAAATGAGTCATGCATTTGTTTCCAAAATTAGTTATAGATACAGCTATATAGAGTGTATAGAAATATATAGGTGTGTGAACATATATGCCTATACTAAATATGTACAATCATCTGGGCAGTTGCTTAGAATAAGATGCAATAAATGTTAGGATTTTAGGGGAGGACTCCAGTATAAAATTCCCGGAGGAAATTTGAATAACAGTAATAAACCTAGTGGACTAGGCTGCATTACTCTTATGTTTCTTAAACTATGCACAAGAAAAATATATAAGCATTCATCATTAAAACATCTTGTGCAGTGAGTACAGAATAAGACATTAAATGTAATTCTTCATATTTTACCTACAGATGGTGGCTAATTTTGTTCGTGTCAGCAGTGCTTCAAACTGAGTTTGGCAGTGGGTAAACATTTGACTTAGCCTGACACTAACAGCCTGAGTCCTAAGGACTAGAAGAGCATGCTCACCCCTGTTTGATGAGATACAGAGTGCACTAATTCTTGTCTTTGCTCTGTTGGCAGAAATGTACAACTTGGCATGCATTCACGTGTAAATCATAACACCTGATAAACACAATTGCAGAGCAAGAGGCATGAACTGTTTTTACTCTAAAGTTCAAAATCCTTTATATTTGAAGACTTCATAGGGTTTTTTTGCCATGAATATGTACCATGATAAGACTGTAATTACTTCCACCTCTTTTGTATTGAGAAAAACAAAAGTGATTTTATTGCCATTCTGGACTTCAGTGCTGAATCAATTACACTGTACAGAATCATGGAGTCGTTTATGTTGGAAAAGACCTCTAAAATCAAGTCAGCTGATAAATGCCACTGCCAAGTCCACCACTAAACCATGGCTCTATGTGACATATTTACACATCTTATAAAAATCTCCAGGGATAGCGACTCAACAGCTGGGCAGCCTGTTCCAATGCTTCTTTTTGTGAAGAAATTTTTACTAATATCCAATCTAAATCTTCCCTGGCCCAACTTGAGGCCATTTCCCCTTATCCTATAATTTGCTACTTGGGAGACGAAACTGACCCCCACCTGGGTACAGCCTCCTTTCAGGCAGTTGTAAAGAGCCTCATAAGGTCTCCTCTGAGATTCCTTTCCTCCAGACTGAACAGTCCCAGCTCCCTCAGCAGCTCCCTATAAAACTTGTGATCCAAAGCCTTCAGCAGCTCTGTTGCCCTTCTCTGAACATGCTCCAGCACCCCAATGTCCTTCTTGCAATGAGAGGCCCCAAACTGTGTTTCCTATCTGTGCAATTCAAAGGCAAAAATCAAAGAAAAGTGGTAGTTACAGCATATCTGTTTTGCTTTCTTGTAGATAATATCATCTATATGACTGAGTCCAGACTGAAGAGGAGCGAGAAGTGGAAAATTTAAGAAATCAGTTTGTCAGACTTTATGTTCAATGATCATTTCTTCTGCTCCAATATTTTTTTTGTTAATATGTCCATAAATAAGAACTAAATTTACTTTTCTGTTCATGTAAATAGTGGTTTTAGACTTGTTTTTCTACTGGAGGAAAAGGAAGACTGTGTGTTAAGAAACACAGGTACCTCTGGCTTATTTTAAGAGGCTAATATGGCTAATTTTATCAATTAATGCATTCAGTGTTACTGCTTTTTTCACATTATACAAGTATAACAAATATTTATACTTCCAAGGCTTTGGTAGTACTGGTCAAAAAAATTAAGTACACTACGAACTTCCAAAAATTAAATGCTGACTTCTTTATCAGTAACAGAGCTGCAATGCTTAGGAACCAAGAAAAGTATTAATAAGGGCAATGTACTCTAGATACTAAAAAGCCTTCAAATTATAAAATTATTATATATATATATATATATATATACTTTGTACTGACTTTACAAACATGATATAATGGATTAAATGATAGCAGAATGTGATGATGGATGAATGTGTTAAATATGACAAGGCTACCATATGTCTTTAATTTGTTTTGTTAACAGCTTGTCATGATGTTACTTAGTAAATGGCAATTTAAAAAAATGTGGTACATAATTGCCAAAATATTTCTTTTATTGGCTTTTCCAGTGAGTACTTAGGATTGTAGTCTTAGTATCACTTTAGGAATAAAGAGGAAGCAATAGTTTTGAAAAGAAGGGTATACTACACAGCTAAATAAGACTCTTAAATAAAAACAGAGAAATAAGTTTTGATAGTAACTATACAAGTGAAATGTGTACATGACATCTTCTCCCTATCTTTCTTTTAATAGCTGCAGCAGCATGGCTTTTTCAGGTACACTAAGCATATGAGCTTCTCTCTCCCAGATGTTCACAAGAATACAAGCCCATTTTCTTTTATGTTTAGAGTAGGAACATGCTGAAAACAGTTTGAAAATCATGTTTAACTCACTGTTCTAATAATATAAAAGATATTTGATTTGTCAGACTTCATGAATGGTAACTTGCTGTGTATAGAAGAGCATGACAATCCATTTTCAGATGCTTCTAATTTCCCTTCAATCTCCAAACTTCATCTGAGAGACAAAGTGGGCCCTGCTAAAAATCACTACAGGATGACCTGGAAAGAGATCAGATATTATAAGGATTTCTTACCACCTCTTACAGCTGCTGAATTGCAGAAGCCAAAGGAAATCATGATGCAAAAGCAACAAAAAATATAAAATTTCACTGTTTTGAACAAACATTACCAGTAGTTGGGCCAGATAATCAAATTGGTCATTTCCAAGAATGCTACAGGATAGTTTTTCAGATGTCCTTTCTCTTGTCTCGTTCCTGCAAAGTGCCTTTTCCCTGGCCATGTCCAAGTTAGGGACTGGCACTGAGCAGCACTGCTGGGCAGCTGGCAAGAGTCAGACCTGTGGCTTGGGCTTCGGAACCTGTCAATTATCTCAAAGTGAATTTTATGTGCAATTAGGAACATTAAATCATGTAACACTTTTCACATCAGCCTCTTCCTCAGAATAGTGGGATACCTCTCTAACAGGTCACCAGAAAGCAGATGACTGCAGCATGCCCTTTAGGATCAGAAGGGTGTCTGCATGTTGCTCACAACAAACACTGTCAATGGCCTTTGTCAAGGTTTGGTGATCAATTTTTCTAACATTCAGAGGATACCCACATGAAGAACCAAAACACAGTTTCACTTGTGTAAAATGATACTTCAGGAGAAATACACGTGTGATATACAGGTGAGGGGCAGGAATCATTTTTTGAGAGGAAAATCTTTGGTTGCAACTCACTTGAAAACTTTTACATAATTTAAAAAATGCCACATCAAAATAAACACACTGTGATTAGTTTGTGCCCCAATTTACAGTACAGCAAGGAATATATTTTCCCCCTGCTGTAAATTGTGGAGGAAAATTGCTTCTTTTACTTTCTTGATGTTTCTGTTCCTCTCTCTCTTCCCTTGTAGGAACCCTAGAAAGGCTGGTGTCTTATTGCAAAGACTTAGTCTGCACAAAAATCCCTCTTTTGGCTCCCTCCAGTTACACTTCTTAGCATGTCCCGTGCAGAATGCAGAGTACACTGGAGACTGAGGGCCAATTACATCTCCTTCCTATCCTCTCACTTCTCAAGTGTTTTGTCAGGACATGCTTGTCCTATTTCCCCTAAACTCTCCTCCACTCTCTGTGTAGCTACACCCTTTGTATACATTTTCTGTAACACACAACATTGCACACCTTTTCATATTTCTATCTGATAATTGCCTCTAATGAAAAGGTGAGGATGCTTGCACATTACAGGAAATTTATTGAAAGCTCATGACTATTCAAAATAGTGCTCTCCAAAAAGCACAAGACAACACCCCACTCCCAGCCTCTTGACATTGAGAACAAAACCAATTTCTCAACATAATATCTGCTGCTCTTTCTGTGCTCTGTCCATCTATAATTTATCAGCATGAAACCCTCAAGCCATATAAACTTCTCATAAATTCTCCAGCAAGAGGAGAATCCGAGATATAGATTTGATTCCGGTGAGACGTGTTGCCATTCATTTTTCCTTTTCCTTATGCTTTGGGAAAGCACTGTGGACTTTACTCTTTTGTTGTTTTTCTATTTTGATCTTAGTAGAAATAAATGAGCTCCAGGTAATGGTCTCACTGGGCATAATGCACAAAATGCAGTAAAAATGTTCTTGTTTTTTAGTACATCAAAACAGTTTCATGTTCAAGAAAATCTAGAGAATCTCTTGGGTTTGAGGAATACAATGCCAAAACAAGCTGCAGAAAAGTTTTTTCAAGTGTAGATATGTATCTGAAAATGCCTGAATTTCCTCATATAAAGTATACATTTCCACTAGATACAGATTAGCCCAATTTCAGGTACTCAGTGGTAACAAGGAAAAGCATAATTGCATAAACTATACAAAGAAAGGGAGAGATAACCCCAAATGAGTCTTCTACAGAAATAGCATCATAACTGCCTTAATTATCATATAAAGACAGAAAGCAGAACTCAAGAAATAGAAACTGTCATGAAACATTTATCTCCGAATAACTGAAGAATCTAGAAAGAAAAAGTGAACTGAATACATTACAAAAATTGATTTATGCAAAATGTTGATTAATGTTTTTTAAGACTTTGTGGTAAGAATGTTCCATGAGAATTCAGAGCTGCCACTCTGTGAAAAAAAACAGTAAAGGATAGTAGACTTGAAGAGAACAGCTTTCATCAATTAAAAGGTAAAATTATTAAATAATTACTTTGTTTGTGGCTGGTTTTGATCAATAATAAATAACTCAATACATCCTGCTGTGGCTGTGGATTATTACCTCCACCTATTTACTTTTCAATAATTTCACCAGAAAAAACATATTTACTTAGATATTAGTGAAAGAAGATATTTTGAATGACAAGTATTTTTTGGCACGTGTTTCTTCATTGCTTTCTCCAGTGCTTCTAGAGATTTGTTTTGTAGCTATCCATGCCCAGATGCAAATAAAATTTGGCATTATTTTATATATTTTGATGTCACAGTAGTTAATCATTGCAACATAGCAAATAGATTCTCTTGAAAAGTCACAGAAAAAGCTCTCTTCTCTTCTTTTAAATACATTTAATTTGTTCTAATGTAATCATATTTACTAGTGTGAATTGGCCTCTGATAAATAAGCCACATCCTTTTTAAACAGTTGTGCAGAAAGTCACATCAATCTCCATGAAATGCACTCCTATTCCTACTATGTCTACAATATTACCTGAATTATGGAAAAGACACCATTTTTTTCTATGGCCGACATAATACGTTGCATTTGTCCTTGCAGTCATTCTTCAGAATGTCAGAGTGTGTTTTTATTTAGAAAGGTATTTCCCCAATGTAAAAGCACAAAATATTGAGTGTGTATCAGCCACTAGAACATGTAATTTGTGAGGCCTGTAAGATTCCTTATTATCCCAAACAACAAAGACTAGAAAGAGGGTTTATTCACTAAGGTCAACAGAAATCTTAGTTTGCTTCTATGTGGGAATTACAGGCATCTGTATTTGTATAAAATCACAAAATGGTTTGCATTGAAAGGGGCCAAAAGGATTATCTCATTCCAACTCCCCCACTATGGTTAGGGACAGCTTCCACTAGACCAGGCTGCTCAGAGTCCCATCCAACCTGGCCTTGAGCACTTCCAGGGATGGGGCATCCATCACTTCTCAGGGCAATGCATTCCAGTGCCTCACCACCCTCACAGTAAAAGGTTTTCTTCCTAATATCTAATCTAAACCTAGCCTACTTCATCTTAAGGCTGCCCCCTTCTTATCCTATCACTCCAAGCCCTGGTGAAAAGGCCAGCTCTTGCAGCCTCCTTTAGGAAATAGAAGGCTACTGTAAAGTCTCCCTAGCAGCCTTCTCTTCTCCAAGCCTAACAACTCCAAGTCTCAGCCTTTGAGAGAGGTGCTCCAGCCCTTGGATCATCCTTATGATTTTGATATAATGAAGTTTCAATCAGTTCTAATATTGTTCAGTTTCTTCATGGTAGTGAGTTAAATTCCAGTGAATGATATCAGCCTCTAAAAGTGCTTTTGAGCAACAAGATTAACATGTTCCAAGACTTCAGATTAATTTGATTTAAACATTTTTATTTACATTGTGCACCTAGCTAACATGAAATAGGAAAACACTTCTTCTAATCATAAAAAATATATTTAAAGGATACAAAGTGAATGACATGAGTCAACGAAACTGACAATGAAGAACCATCAGAAGAAACTTTGTCAAACTTTAACACTGGTTTTGGCCTGAAAAACTCTTTAAAACCAGAATTACTCTTGATTAGGAAGATTTGTACATAGACCATAGATTAGGCTAAAGAGAATTATCCTTTAGTCTAAAATAAAAATACTTAACTAATTTGGACAATTCAGTGATTTTTTTTATCAGTTGTAAAATGAGAACAACGGTATTTGAATATTGCACAGGGTCCTCTGAGCTTGAAGTACTTGAGTACGATGCTGTGTGTGTTATAAGCAAGCCTGTCTGCATCTCAAAGACCAGCTCCATGTGAGAGACAACGTGAGCCTTGTCTAATGATCCTGTTCGTGGGGAGGATGGAGCAAGCTTTTACTCTGAGCTAGGCCATCTGGATTCTTGATTCAGTTGAAAAGTTTTATCAGTAATATATATTTCCCAACTATGAATCTCTTGACAGATTGTAAAACTACTTTGAAGAAGGGGGAAACACAGAAGGAAATTTGACTCTTTACTAACTAAGCTTTATAATATCCCCAAGAGACATTTATTACTGAGGAATTGAAAGTGTGCTGCTCATCTTCATGTTAACTGGTACTGTAGATGTTCTGAACCTTGAAAATAAAATCATGTCTTTTGATGCCTGAAGTTGCTATGATGATTTTGGCCATAGTGTCTCTCTGAGACATACATTGAGTTACTGGCAGAAATAAAAAAACCCAACAACAAAACCCCACATACTCCAGGTTCAGACTTACCTTTGTGTTTTAACATGAAAACTTACCTTTTCTTTATTCATCAGCTTTATATTTAAGCATTCTTTTAATACATCCTCTGAAAATTCATGCTGAGCTGTAGAACGAGAACATCTCATCACGAGAGCTCTGGAAAGCATGTTAGGAACTGAGCTGTCCTAGCACATCTTAATGGCTTTAGAACACAGCTCCGTGTTTTCCTGTCGCTGCTGGAAACGGAGAGATTCTGTTCCTGGGAGGAAGGTGGAAGCCAAAGCAATGTCTGCCAGCTGGTTCACAAAGATGCTGCAGTGTCAGCACATTACAGAGCCAAAAGGCCAGATGGTGAGAGACCCGACCGTAACTGGAGTAGATTCCTATTCTCATTGCTGCAACCACCCACAGCTGTAGCTGGGGCAAGCCAGCTCATTTCTACCCATCTTTCCAAGTGCAACTGATCAATCCGTTACTACTACTTGGAAATAAAAAGGAGTGAAGAACTAATAAACTTTATGAAGTGAAACCTGTGTTTCACCTTAGCACTGCTGGATCCAGCACATATTGATCCCACTCAAACAATATTTCAGTTTGTTGTTTACAGCACTATTCTTTTTTATATTCTCTATTTCCTTTCCAAAGCAGCTGTTTGCAGCCCCACTTCTAATGAGCTTGGTATCCACCTGTTTCTCATTGAAGCTGATAATAAAACTTGCTCTGGATGAGAGGGTAGGGAAAGATGCAATTACAGCCTTTTCCTATGTGAAATGCAATTTTTTTCTCCATACAGTGTTCTGCACACTCACCATAACAGATACAAATTGCATCCACAGCCAGCTCCACCAACAGGACTCCACGAGCTGTGATGATAGGAAAAAATTGAGACAACTAACAGTATAAGCATGGAAAAGCTGAGTCTTTTCCTCACAGTGCCTTTCTCCTCTGTTGAAAATGATCTGCAAGAAATGATTTCACTTTAAAACACCTTACATTTGTTGTTCTGACACACTTAAGCCTCTGTAACTGCATAAGTGTTATGATAATGTCCCTCTTTTTGAGTACACAGCAGCCTTGAGGATTACATCAACCCACTGCTACAGGATCAGAAGGCAGCTCTTGCTGAATTCAGCTCAGACAACTTCCTTCACAGGCAACACGTCTCATACTGCCTTTTTAAAATTTGTTCAACTCCCCCTTAAAAACAAATAACATTTTTTGGCTTTTACTTCACTTATTTGGAGCTGTAACCTCTCTCTCTGATGCAAAGAAACCTTCTGCAGTTTTCAGCCCTCACATAATTATGCTTATTTGCTTTGATGCAGTATTTTTTCCCTTACCTTACATACCTGTTTATCCTTTATAATGTTGATCCATTTGCAGTAGTTACAGAAGCAATGATACCTCCCCTATGCTTCTGCAAACTCCATTTTCTATTGCTTTAAATTTCACCCTATAAGACAGGCTGATTATTTTATGTTTTCTTTTTTTCTTAAGAAAAGAATAGTATAGGGAAGTCATTAGTTCTACGATTAATAGAGGCTGTAGTCCTTGATCTTCAGTGGAGATATTTCACATGTGATATGGCTTAGGGTCATATTTAATTTTTCTCAGCCCAGATGCAATTGTTGACTCACAAATGCATTAGGAATGTCAGGCTTTTTTCCTTATTTTTGAGGCATCCCCTTTAAATAAATTGTCATACTTTATCTTATATTCTGTGAAATTCTATCCCATCACCATTCTCTTACACATAGTTCATCAAAGGTGTATTCGGTATCCCTGTATAGATAATACAGGAATATAATTTCAACAGTATAATGGACCCCCCCCCAAAAAAAAAAAACAAAACAACAACCAATCAACCAAACAAACAAAAAACCCACAAAAAACCAACCAACCAATCAACCAAAAAGAAAAAAAAAAAAAAGCCAAAAAAAAAGGAGGCTTAAAAAAGCCCCAAAAATGGAAGTTAAAACTGAGATCTTTCTTCAAACAATTGCATTATTAGCACAACCTGTAGCTGGTTCCATACCTGCAGTTCCAACACTCACCCCTTCTTCTTCCGTCTAAATTAAGAAATTTTAAAATGTCAAATATTGTACTCTTAAAAAAGCCTCAGATCACTTTCTCATTGAAAAATCATAAACTGTCAGATGGTTCTATAATAATCTTTCTTTGATACTCTGTCAGTGCAACATTTTAAGGCATTTCCAATTTACTGCTTGTGAGATTGACAAAGTAATCAGAAGTCAATTACTTTATACTTAATATTTCAGTCTATCCATTAGGTTTCACTGAATGGGATGGACTTCAGTACACATGAGAAATTGGTTAAAAAAATTGTCGCATGCTTTGGCAAAACAGCATAGAAATTATTTTCTTTATACTTCTTACTTTACTGGTCACCTATTACCTGCTAAAGCTGTCATACAGATTTTTGTTTTCAGAGATTTCTTTATTCCAAAATTACAACAAAAAGGTTAAAAAACATTCCAGATCTTTGCTGCTTGTTTTCTGTGCTTAGGATGTGAAATTTCTCCATCTAATATTACATACTCTAGTTTTTATCCAGCACACACAGGTGTCCCATTATGTTTAGCATAAATTAAATCAGATTTGCTCAAGAGAAATGCAAAAGAGCTAACATTAAAGGGCTGTTTTATATTCAGAGAAGAATGAAGTCATTTAAATACACAATGTTTGTTCCTAGAACTATAATAGAAACATTTATATTTACCTGTTTCTGGATGAAGTAGTGTAGTGAAATGTAGTTTCGAATGCCTCAAACACAGAAAGCAATTTCAAAAGGCAGAAATAATGAGCTTTTCAAGTTAAAGAGAGTCAAAGGTCTTAAAACAAAAGGATTTTTACATGCACATACAAGAGATCTGTGAGGAGCATAAGGTCAAAGTAAAGGTTAGAACTGTGTTTCTGGAAAAAAGAAGCTGCAAACTCTTTGTAGACTCTGTGGCAAACTAAGCCTTCCCAGAGTCTCTTGCCTACTTGCTGCCAAGCCAGCAAGAATGCAACTTTGAAATTTAATATTTCTATTTAAATATAATAGAAAAAAAAAGGTCCAATTGTTTCCTGAATGTTCAGAGTAGAGAGCATACCTTTAGTTCACAAATCCACTGATCTGAAACATATCATTTCTGCATGAAAATAAGTGTGATCTTTGTTAATCTAATTGTTAATCTAATTGTTGGAAATCTAATTTTTGGAATTCCAAAGAATTCCAATACATCATATAAAGAAAACTTATAGCCATAGAAAAACCTAGACCACTTATATGCTGCTATATTCCTGTCAGCTTAGAATAGTAGAAAAAAAAAAAAAAAAACACCAAAGAAAAAATACTGAAAAGCAGTATTGTTACAAATAGAGGCCTGGATTGTAGCATTTTTATGTTTTTTCTAATAAAAACCCCAGACCTCCATACTTGAAGAGTATAATTCCTTTTTTTGTCATTAATGGACAATTACATAAAGTCATGAGTCATGATTGAAATTATGGACATTTAAGAAAGGATTTCTCCTTTCTTAGATCAATAGATAGGAATATAATCCCATTATTAAAATCTAAAAAACAAAAAACATTTACCACAAAACTGGAGTATACCTGATTTTGAAATACACGTGCCTTGAAATGTAGTTTTTGAAGATAATCTGAATAACAACTAAAACTAAGTGCTTGATTATATATCAGAGAATTAATTTAATTTTTTGCTGTTTTGGCCAATATTATTAACATATAGTGTTGACCAACATTCATCAGAAATCCAGACATCCATGGTAGTATATATCTATTTTCTTCCATGGAAATGCCTGAGAAAACATTACAAAGAAGGCTATCAAAACTAAAACCTGCTGGGTGACTGCTTTGGGTTTATGTATTAGCTACAGACAAGGTTTTAATAAAAAAATATCAGTTTAAAGACAGATTGTTTTTCATGTTCACAATGCACATGGACATGAGGTTCCTCTGATGTAAGAACAGTTTCTAAGTAATGTTCAGACTCTAATTAACCCCCAGGCTATCCAGCTCACTAGCACTAGGTAAAACTTAAGAATTACAACATTGATGTCATGGAAACAATTATGCTAGCAGAAACTCAAGTATAGTGGAGATTTCCCTCCAGAGTTAAATAACTATTAAGTATTTAAATAATGTTATTATTTTAAAAGTTGCCAAGGATCAAAGAAATTATAAGAAAAAAATAACCTTAAATGAGTGAATCAACAATAATTAGTTTTGTTTTTAAGGATATATGCTTTGACTGAAATGTCAAGGCATAAATCAAAGTGCTGAATCTCTCACATAGTCAGCAGGATTTTAGTAATAAGTTTTTCAAGCTCCAAAAAATTAACTTTCATCACAGAAAGACTGCAGAGCTTTCAGGGTGGTGCAATAAGCTGGTTGGCTGGGTATCATGGCAGTTCTTTTAGTGTCTGTAAAGTCTGTTGTTGCAGAACAACCCGGGCCTGAAAACAGAGAGCTAATATATTAAATATTATATAGCAACAGTCTTTCATCTAGCATGTATACCTGTAAACATGGATTGAAATTGCTCCAGGACAAAGTGAGAAATACCTTCCTCAGCAAAGCAGCCCAGACTCCCAGAAACACCAAACTCCAGGAATGTGAATTTCTTGGGCAATTATTATATTTCTTCATCCAGAGTCAGATCCACCCTACACAAAATATTGAATATCCCTTAATAAGTCTTTCACATTTCTATCAAGTGTGTCTGTTTTGGTGGGACTTTGCTGTTTTGACGGGTTAACTCTCCTTACAGGGTGACAGGACTATTTTGGTTTCTGCTTCCTCAAGGTCAGCAACATCTTTTCCCTCCACAATTCAAAGTAGAGGTAGAAAGCAAAATATACTAAAACATTTCCCTTTCCTCTTATTCTTTCTTTAGTCATACCTTTTTAGAGATATTTGAAACTGATATAAATGCATTTGAATCTTTAAATTAAAAAAACAAACAAATAACAACAAAACTAAACCACAAACAAAAACCCAATCCCCAAAAAGTTTCTCGGGAATTTTATCTACAGAAATTTCATGCAGTGAAAGACTAGTCATTTATCTATTCAATTATCTTGAATAAATTATTTTTCTCAATGGAGAAGGTGAAAAAATTGGCATGAATCACTGCCAATATCCCCATAAAATCTTTTCTGGTCTTCCATTCCATGGTGAAAAAAAATATTTCTGGTTAAGAGAAGAGCACTGCAGTGGCTTTTTTCATTGAAGCTTCACTAGCAAGAATACTGGTGAAATCATGCTATAGATAACTTCAAACCATCTGAATTTAAAATCCTACTCTTTTAAATTAAAGAAAAAAAAAATCTTGAGTGATTTAGAGCTACCATTTTTCCCTCTTTACCATCTCCAGCAGAACTGTTTCCATTTACCAAACAACAACAGAATCTGTGTTTTGCACAGGGATACAATCATGTTTTTTAAAAGTTAAGAGGTATACCTAGAAGATGAAAAATACATAACAAGAAATATTGTAATATTTTAAAGACAGAAGGACCAGCTAAAGCTACATAACAGGGAAAACAAAAAGCAAAAACAGCAACAAAAAAAAAAAAAAAAAAAAGAAACAGAGCCAAGCACATAGTCCCTCCCAAGATCAAAAGTCCAAAAACAACAAGAAAAGAACAAGACATGAGACGACCTGATGCAGAATGTAACCAAAAGTCATGGTTCTTAGAACAAGAAAAGAGCTTTAAAGCAATTATCTCACACTGATTTTGTGTTTTTCCATATCTTAGTGTTTCTACAAAGTGAAACTGATTTGTGAGCATTTAGCAGAATTTATGAGACTTGCTTATATTTTAGAAACTGCTACTAACTTATATGCATAGGAATGAAGCGGAAGGGGAAGGAGAAGCAAGGAAATCAGCTGAACCTTTCCAGGCAATTAGTTATGCATCAGATAAGTTGTTTGCTGCAGCTGCACAACTGCACTTCTTTTTTTCTTGATTTGGGATTCAAATCAGCTCATAAATATTGAAATTATAAGCTTAAGGAAATGGTACTATTTGATGCATGACCTATTTCTAAGAATTATTCTAACGGAGAAATCATGGCTGAAGTGTCACCATTTCAGTGTGCTATTCTGACATTTTGCTGCCCCTTTCAGTAAAAGGCCTTTGTAGAGATTATGGTGCTACTGTGCACTTTTGTATGCATCTTACTACTATCAGTTCCTGGAAGTTCATTTGGTGGGATTTTCATTCCTGAGTGCTCTCCTCCCTGTTAGCTGTTGCAGTGCTAAAGGACCTAGCACCAGCCTGCTTCACAGACCACTTCCACGGAATCTACAGCATTTGTTTCTGTACTGCTTTAAAGTATTTTAGGATTTCTACCATCCTTGCTATAAAACTAGCCATGTAATACAGTCTTCCTCCTGCAGTTCACTTTTCTTTTTACTTCTACAGCTTCTTGAACACACGTTTTCTGCACAGCATAATTGATAGTCTGATTTCTGAGAGCAGGCTGTCCCCAGGCTGCAGTGACTATAGCTTTAGAAGGAAACCAAACTATCTCAGCAGTTTTCATCCAAAGCATAGCAAGGGAGTGGGAGTTGTACAGAGGTAAGACACACACATTCCCTCTAGATCCTGACTACATGTTGTGGTTCTTTGAGTGTATGACTCCTCTATGTATGTGTATGACTGCAGCAATAACAATCATCAAAATGACTTTTCTATATCCTGACAACTCTGAAATATTTTTTTTTTTAATTTTGGGCTGGAACAAATCTCATACAATAATTTCAATACAACCAAAAGAAAAATTCATTTTTTCTCTTAAAACAAGCTGGAATGCAGGATTGAGTAGCTTTCTTTATGAAAGTGCAATCTAAGAGTCAAATCTCTTCTCCATCTTACACCCTCAGGACTGGTTTCCATGATACAGAGGAAAGAGAAAGGACTTGGATTTCCATCTCTTTTATGAAAGCCATTTTTCATGCTATCTTGCATACACTTATTATTCCCTACCAAAACCTGCATTAATCATTAATATCCATAATAACCATTAATACCAGTAATAATCATTAAAGTGAAAATTCAGATAGACACATTCTAACCTGTTTGGTTGGGTTTTTTTATAACATGTAAGCATTCCACATACTTTTGCTGAGCCCCTTTGCCAATTAGATTCACAGTTCTATGGCATTCATATGTAATTCCCTATTATTTGAGCACAATTTACTTTTTTTTAGCTACCAAGTTATCACATAGCTGATGTTAATGTCATCATTACCTGTTACAACGTCCTTCACTAACACTTCATAAGCTTCTAGAATTCAAGGCCATGGTCCCCCTACGCACTATGTTGGAGTGTGGGTCCGACTACAACTGAAAGGTACAATTGAGCTCCACTTTTCCATCCCCTGCATTTAAAAATCCTTAATTTCTTATTTCTCCTGTTTCAGATCCCTTCTGCCTCTTGACTCTGAGAACGCAGGACTCCGGTAAGGTTTCTCTGTAGATCTTTCTAGCACTGCTTCTGCTAGCTGTTTTGATATTAGTTTGCTTTTTTTGAGCATACTGATTTTTTTTTTTGCCCAGAGCATACAAGATTAACTGTTGAGGTTTTTTTCTAAGGGATGAAGTTTCTAAGCTATCAAAGTTTTAAAACTCTCACCACTCTTGAGCATTCACTTCTCAGGCACATCCATTCTTCTCATTGATCTTTGAGTATTTTTTGCTCTGTGCTGTCACCTGCCTCACTGAATCCTGCTTAGAGAGATGAGTCATAAATTGGAACATAGGTGAATAGCAGAATCTGTTTAAGTATGCCACTATTTCCCCAACGTATCTTTGCTCTACAGTGACTTACTTTTCTCACTATGTTAAAAGTTTGACTGTTTCGACTACCTCCTTTGATCAAATTTGCTCTTTAACAAGTGTTTTATTTTACCACTCTTGATAGCTGCTATAAACATTGCATGGCAGCAGATGTGAGAGGTGTGTTAAAATACATCCTTTACAATATTTTGGAAAAAATAATCTTTAATATATTACAACTTGTAGCAAATATGACAGTTACAAAAAATTGTAACTCATCTACAAGTAATTCAGTACTTTTTTCTTCTGTCCCAAGAGTATTGAACATTAACATCCTGTTAATCAACTTACTTTAATTACATAAGAAACTATCTCTATGGTGGGAACAGTAACTCAGCTATCATATATAATCATAAAAGTCAGTTGCATTAAGATATGTCATCACATGGTAGCTTGTTCTTTGCAGTACTTTGCTGGAAGTTTATTGGGAGTCTAATAATTACAGGAAAACCTTAGACAACTGAAAGTCTGAGTAGAACATGAAGGGACAGGTAACCAACCAAGCCCTGATCATGGTGTTCAAATCACTTCCAACAGCAGGCTGTTTTCCTCAATCTAACATCTAAATCTGGATTAGGCATAGCCCAGACTGACTGAATACTCATAAGGCTCAAAACTGCTAGTATTAGGAGATTGGGTCCCATCAGAATGCAACAAGGAATGAATACAGCTTACACTGGTATCAGCTATGTTAGAAGCACTGAAGTCTTCAGCAGTTAATTTCAGTTTCACCTGTGCTGTTTTTTTTCTCTAATAACACCTGATACATTTCTAAAAACCACATTACATGAGCACAGAGGAGAGAATTTGCAAAGACAAGCAAGAAAAAAGAGCATGTTCTAAGAATTCTAAGAATGATCTTCACACTGCAGGGTGGTATTTTTAGATTTTGGAAGTTTGAGCATTTCAGAGATCAATGTTTAGTCAGTCTGGCATGCATAAAAGTTAAAAACTAAAATAAACCATCTGGACATTGGTATTAGAAAAAGGAATACAATCAATTAAATGAAGACACAATTTTGTAGTCAAATACAGCTGTATTACTGAATCTTTCAGCTCAGAATAAATTCCTAGTTACTGACTACTGCATTTACTAGTAAATGCATTCTGTTGCTAAAAGATTTCCCAGAGATGCAAAGGATGAGAAGGTACTTTAATCCAAAGCATTTTATATTTGCTATGGGCAAAAATGGAGGAGAATTCTGATGAAAGCTGGGTTCAGAATGACCTAGCAGCATCATTAAGGTTGAGATCGTGAAATCAGAAGATGCAACCACAGATTGAGACAGAATTACTGCACAGGCAATATTCTTGTAATTAACAAAAAGAAGTAGGCAGAAGAACCAAAAATATATAACAAATACCCTTCCTTTAGGAACACAAGAAAGGGTACATATTTAAAAACATGGGTTTAGGGTGTCTTAGGCTGAGGGCCTAAACACAAGACCAGATCAAACCAGTCTGACCACTTAGAAAACATGACCTGGTTTCAGTAAGACTGTGTTTGTCTTATGTTAAGATTTACAGGTTTTTGCATGTGCTAAACATTGACTTCATATTGTAATTAATGAAGTTAAAATATGTTGCTTGTAATTTTAGTCTAGCAACTGACATGATCTTTTCACCAAGGAACAGTTCTGAGACTAAAAGAGTACACTGAAGAGTACATTAAAAAAGAATACATTAGAAAGTGTTCTTCTCTAAAGTATTATTTTTGTGTGGTACAGCCTGCAACTTTGAAAATAAAGACTGTAGAGCTGGACCAGTGGACCACATGGAACACTTCACACAAATGAGCAAGTGGATATGCATCTTTCTGAAAGAAAGAAAGAAAAGCTCCAAAGCTAAACAGAACTTTTCTCCTTACAAATAATTCAGACTGCAACCATGCAAGCTAGTTTGTTCAGAGATTGAAGACCATATAGGCCACAGAAATTTTTTCTTTTCTTTCAACAATCTATTTTCCTGTATCCACAAAAAAACCACTTTATTCTAAACTTAATGCAGCTACTGTGATAAAGAAAGATTTTAGGCAATTTCACACAGACTTAAGAGGACAGAGGGATCAATGGTAATGGTTACAGAAAAACAAAGATGGGTATTTATCATGCATTCATCCTCAAATAAAAGGATAAAATAATAAAATGGCTTCTTCTATAGTTATCTGGAGCCTGAGAAATACCGAATGCTCAAGGAAGAGAAGCATGTTCTAAGACTTGAAAAAATACAAAATAGTTTCAGATGTAGGCTGGAAAGCATTAGGACTTCACAAAAGGTTGTTATATATATATGTGTGTGTGTGTGTGTGTATACATAAAAAAATTCTTTTTTAAAATATCTGGGTGCTTTCATGCTTGCATGTCTGCATCATAAACTTCTAAAAATGGTTCGTAATAGAGATTTATCATTACTGCAGCTCCGCCCTGCTTTGGAAGAATGTCTACTACCTTCAGTCTTGCCTTAGGGCACTAAATAATAAATGAAAAATTACCAGAAATTTCACTGCAAGCTGTTGCTTCATTATTAAAGGAAGATATTATTAAAAGCAAGCAAACAAACTAGTGTTAAAGGTGGAATTTTCATAAATTACTTGCATAAAAATAGTAAACAAAAGTTTATTTCTTTCCAATGCAAATTTTGTACTTGTAGCTCAATTCCTATGCTACAAAGGCAAAATAAGTTAAAACATAATGGGCAATATTAAAATAAGGTTTGAAGCCTGGGGAAAAGAAATGTCAGTTAGAAAAAGCTTTCTAAATAACCAGGGCTTCCAATATGGATGAAGTAAGCAGTGGGCAGCCTGCAAATGGACATCCATGGTTGCTAGGTCTTGGAAAAGTACCATCTTGCAGAGTCCCTTTCCAATTTGTCCCTTCAGCTGCCTTTTAATTCACTGTGTCACAAATTCCCACTGTGTATTTCACAAAGAGATGGTCTTTGGACTCAGCTATCCCCTGATATGTAAACAAGGTCATCTGAGACACCTGGAAATGTGCAGGTCTCCACTACTCATCTGCCAGACTACTATGCAGATTTCTTGGCTGTCCTGAACACCTGAATGACACCAAATGTCTTTGTTTAGGCCTCTGAACTGTACCAAGGGTGTCCAGTCCCCAGTTCCTCAGCGAGGCAAGAGGTTCCCAGAGCAAATCAAACAGCCAGGCAGCTGAATAGCAGGCTGGACTGTACTGACACAAGGTGATGAAAGACAAGATGGCTGAGATGGCTGTTCCCAACATTGTCAGTGTCGGGAAGTGCTCCTGACACATTCCCAAGTGTCAGGAGCTTGTCTGAGATGGCTGTTTGACCATTCCAAGAACAACACAAGTGTGTCCATGTTTCTAAATTTACTATAGCCACTTCTAATCAAATATTCTTAATCACAGAAAATATACAAAGACCTACTGGATCAGTCAAAATACAATCTAAGAGGCGACATTATGAGCACTTTGATACAAAGAGAAATCTGCTGTAGATAATAATCTCAAGTGCAACTTTGCAAATTAGGTAAGACATTGAAGTCTAAACTGTAAATTATACATGGACTGTGAGGAAATGAAAACCAGGTAAAGATAAGAAAGTTGGCTGGCCAAAATTAACACACGAACATTTTGTTATAAAGGTTGCAAAAATTAAAAAAAAAGGACATGAAATATAAGATTTTCCATAGTATTGCATGATGACCTGGCTCTCTGGTCTCTTGAATTCTGCATGAGACTTTCTGTTTTCTTGGTGCAAACAGTGTGCTCAGATCTATTAATTTTTTAAGGATCACAGATTTGTTGCAAACTAAATGTAATGTGAAGTAAAGTACTAATGATTTGTAATTGTATTACTGCATTAGAATTGTTCAGTAACAAAATAAACAATTTTGTGACTTTCCTCTCATTAAGTTCTTAGCTTAAAACACAAAGAATTTAGTACTGACAGTGTAATAATCTGAGCATCATTGAGGATAACTACACTAAATGATTCACAGTAGAATTATAAGGGCTAAACACTTACTGATATCATACTTGCCACTTTCTTCCTGCCCATGTGTATTTATAAACCTACCATAAGGAAGAAAAAGAATATTTCCAATATACAAAGATAGCATTGGTTTCCTACTCATACTTAACCTGATGTAAATGCTTCTGAAAATATGGTAGCTAAGGAATGCCACCCTAGCATAAAAATTGACTAGAAATAGTTTATTAGACAAATTACCATATTCATCTGAGATGTTTGCCCAAGAATACCCACCCACATAAGAAATTGTTCTAATGTGTTCTGTAGTTTATGAATGAGATCTCTCTATATAGCATCACACTTCACAATTAAAGCTATTACTGTAAAATGCAGGAAATTACATTCATGGTTAATTGCATAATTCATTAACTCAGGCAAAGTGTGAGCTTGGTAAATATGTAAAACTTTTCAATCAATTCAAGTAGAATGAAAGAGGAAAACACATTATTGCTGAAGCTTTATATAGCAAATAAGTGTTGAGTTGAGGAATACATTTGGTTTTGCATACTCAGTTAGAATTAAAAAGGAATAATTCATGAGCACAAAAAAAGTGGGAACTACCTTAATATTTTGGGGTTTTTTTCTTATGGTTGAGACAGAAAGATTGAAAGATTTCAACTAATTATTTAATCTAATGTTGACTTTCTTGACTTACAAAGCACCTAAATGAAAAGGATGATAGCACTGTGCACTTATTTACATTTTTATTACTTTGGGTAGGACCAAAGGGTGAAATAGGAAGAGATACTATCTTTTTGGTATAAATATATTTGAAAGTCCAGAATTCAATATTAAATGAAATTTACAAGTCTGAGCCTCTAAATTGTTCTTCTGTAACAGCCCTGATTTTTGTTCCATTTAAAGACATCTTACACAAACACAGAAAAAATAAATATTTATTCAAAAGGGAGTTAATGTAATGTTAAAATTAATTTTTATCTTGTGAATCATGATCTATTTTAACAATCTCTCCATGTTCTTTCCCATCTTGGTAATTCCAGCATTATGGTATATGCTTGTGACTATTGATATAGAGCTTAGTGGTACTATTTGACCATGCTTACAATTTTTATAATACATGCTGTTCTCTCATCTATCCTTCTAGAAGGAAACTGAATAACACTACTATCATTCAGATAAAGGTTTTGAATCCAAGCAAAAGGAACATTTTAGAGTACCTTTATTCACATTTTCTTCCCATTTTTGCCATCCTTCCTCATTCACTTTTGGATTTACCAGGAATGCACTAGTAGCCAGTCTTACTCTTTTGATATATGTCTTTATCTAGTCATAAAATACAGATGGCTATCAAGGCCTTAAGAGTAGTGGACTAACCTCTTTGAAACAGATGCTTGCTTAATTTGAAGATGGAAACACTCTAGAAATAACCTAGGAACAAAAGAACTTGCCCCTTGTATTTATATCTAGATCAATACTTTATTCCTAGAAGTGTTACTGAAGCCTATTGCCTTAAATATCAAACTACAGACTGAGGTAATTAAATGTGAAGAGCTTTCTTTGAGAATGAATCCCATCATATCTGCAGAAAATACTGATCTAGGAAAGAAAGGACACTAAAGCTAAATGTAGAATTTCTGGTAATCTGCAACTCAGTTTTGTTGAGCAACTTTCTTATTTGGAACATTGTTTTGAAAACATCCTCACTAATGGGCACAGCTGTGTTTTGCAGCAGATTGTTCTCTGTCAACGCATTACACATAAAAGCCTCCTACATGGAGTCACTGGTAGAGTACAGATTTTACAGCTAAATAGAATTTTCTTTCTCTTGATTGAGCAAGACTGAGGAATTCACACAGGAAAACATTGACAGCTATAAATTAATATGCCATAGTTAATAGTCACTTACAGTACTTCTACACATTATCTGTACATGTATATTTATTTGCACTGTGCTTGACATTTAAAAAGCAATTCAAGCTCTGCAGAAGAACATAGAAGATTCCAGTAAACCACTGCTGAGCCACACAATAAAAGTGAATTACAAATCATGTTATGTGTGACATGGCACAGATAAGAGCTGCCACATAAGGAACACAGTAGTGTTTTTTACTGCTAATAGTTGCAAGAATGTGCTCTATTGATGGTGCAATATTCTGCAGCAGATGTGAAATCATCAGTATCAACAAATTAGTTGAAGACTTTCTTATCTAATGATATCCTAGTCTAACAAAATAAAATTCTGATTGATATCAGTATAGCACAGCAACCAGCAGAATGGTTGATTTTACAAAATGTCCTAATCAACTGTCAGCTTTTCCATTGCATTGTAACCTTAGCACAATCTCTCTCAGCAGCTGAAATCTGAGCACTTGATAAAAATAGTAGCAGAATATCTGGCACGATAAAAAAAATGCAAAATACTAGAAGAATGACTTTTGCTATACAAGGAGTTCATGCATTGGATATAGTTCACCAGGGACAAACTGTCTGCACATCTTAGGAGCAGGAAAACTGAGGGAGCTTGGTGTATTCTCTAAGGGAGACATGAAACACAGGAATGATCCAGATGGTAACTGAAACCTGAACTCTGCTTCACTAACTTTGAAATACATATTACTTTTCATGCCCCTACATTTGTTAAAGTCTGAAGTCACTCAAACTCCACCCAAACATGAAATGACACCACCTGCAACTTTACCTTTTCTCCTCCCTCAAAAAAAACCAAAAATCTGTCATGAAAAGTATTTTCTTTAAAAGGTAAAATGTATTTTTCAACAAACATGCCCTGATTGTTGTAAAAAGAAAGAAGACTAATGCTTTTCAGCATCCATTAATAAAATGACATGCATCTAAGAAATTTGGAAAACTGAGTACAAAAGGAAAATATTTAATAGTCCAAGTAAAGAGTCATATAAAATGAATTATCTCAAATACCGAGTGGTTCAACATGTTGCAGAAATCGGGTTTTTCCTCCTTTTCATTCTGTCTGAACCCAAGGTTCCATCACAGAATATCCTTGTTCTACTTGGAATTTGCTTGCCTGGGCTTCCAGTGCTAAGATTTGAAGTGATTTTTCTAGTTGATCTTTGAGAACTGAAGGGGGCATGTCACGGTCTTTTCCTGCTGCAGTCAGATCAGCTACTTTTCATATGAAGCTGAATTCAGCTTAGGTTACATCAAAAGTTTGCTGTTTTCTCATGCATCCTTATAATTTATTAAATGACCACCTGTCTAGTACCACAGAAGATGTAAATTAAAATTGTCCTAATGTAAAGATTTTTCAGTCTAAAATTGTTAATGCAGTCCCAATAGAGAATTATTCACTAAATAATGTAACTGCCTGACAGGAACTACCAACTGTTTGATGAGCCTTAAGTATGCTACAGAAAATGTTGCTAATTGGAGGCCATCTAATCAGAAGTTTAGAGTTGCCAATTGTCTTTCTGCCTAAAGGTGTTCTTCCAGAGAGAGAGGATTAACAGTCTTGGGCTTCACTCATAACAATACAGACTATATTCAGGCACAGGAGAAACAAGGTATTGGAAATTCAATTTAAGGCATACGGAAAAGGTGAGAGGTTGAGATCTGAGAGAGGAAACAGTTGTGGCTATGGTGAAGACAACTGACAAAAACTGAGAAAAACTGACAGAGACATAGCCAGTAAAGTGAAAAATTATTTTTTTAAATACATGTGCTTAGAGAGAAAAAGCTTACAGTACACTAAATGAATGAACTAAATGAAATCAAAAGCTTGATATGACTTCAGATCGAAGTATGCACAATAATTGTATTAAATATGTAGCCTAAAATGCAATCTATGGATTTATATTGATTTTAATATTCCATAGTGTTAGCAAGCTTAATAATTCCTTAAAAGCATTCTTTATTTTAGCATTCTCTCTAATTCATATGGCATAGCACCACATATATCCTTACCCTCCCTCACATAAAACCAGCAATGTAAATAAGCTGAATACAATCTACAGATGGATGAACATCTGAAGCTAATGTACTTGAAAGAGATCAACAGTTTGGGAAGCAGACCTGTGTCATTTACTGGGTCATCAAATGGTAACCTTTCCAAAGAAATGCAAATAAGTTGCTATTTCAAATGCATTTTATCCAGCTGAAACAAGGGCTAAAGTTCACTGTGTTAATTGCTCAAAATCTGAAAACATTTATGAAGTCAAAGTTCATCATATAAATGCCGAGGCCTGCAATTTTTCCTTAACAGGACATAATGAGTTTACTTCTAGAGGTTTCTTCACAAATAGAAACTCATCCTAGATACTAAGTGTGGTATTTTATGTCCTATGAATCTACAATTAATTCCTTCAAAAATTATTTTTTCAGTGGAACTTAGTGCTATCCTCTACTTGGCCTCTTTATATTGAATTATTAGCACACAGATTTTAAAACTGTATTTATAATCATGTTTGTTTTTAATAACTTATTTCGGTGAAAATTTATTATCCTCTAATTCTTATCCATTTTTTTAAGCTGGAAATTAAATCATAACATTTTTTTGTACATGACCTATTAGATAACTGAAGATTCTTTAAAAGTTAACCATCTCATTGTTAAAAGAGAAACAAAAAAATGTGGACAATAAACCCCATGCAGAAATAAACTTGAACAACAGCCTACATTTTTAAATTAAGAGATTACATGCAAAAATATACATAAGCTATAACTGAGACACCCTACTTACACACACTTTCAAAATACTTAAAATGTTTAAAAAGTTCTGGACCACATATCTAGTAGAGTTATTATGTGACCCACCATGACATTCTAGTCAGTGACTCTTTATATTTCAGTATCATTTCTATGAGTTTATCAACAAACAGAATGTTATGATTTATGAAAGAAAGGAAAATTCTTAAACTGGTAAATGATGTAGTCAAATCTAGTAAGAATTCTTTGTAGAATCCTTGTAGAGGTGATTTGGGAAATAACTTTTCTTTTTTCCACCATTTATATTTCCAAATAGCATTAATAATATACCAAGGCTGCCTCCAACTGAAGCAACATACCAGTGTAGATCTGGCTGTGGAAATAGTTTTAATGCCATGAGGCAAGCTCCTGGGAAAAACATGCCAGTGGGAGTTTACCAAAAGCAAAGCATTTTGACACAGCAAGATCGCAGAAGTAGAATACCTTCTTTCCACAGCAAATATTTGCATTGGAAGTTGTTGCTCTTAGTTATAATTACAGGAACTGTGAAAATCAAAACTCAAGGTCAATAAGTTGTTGGCACTATTTCTGTGGAAACAGGAAAATACTGTCCTATTTATTTCCACCTGATATTTAATTTCAGGCAATTTTTCTAATATGAATTGATCATGACTTGTTTTCCTTTACAAGGTGAAAAGTAGGACCCTTGCCATTCTTGCATTTTATTCTACCATCTCCAATTCTGCATTTCCCAAAAACGTATTGTATACTCCAAACCATTAAATAAATTGGCTTATTACTGCACCATTGGACATCAGAATGCTTAGACCCATGTAAATGACACTGTAACTGTTCCATAGCAACTATTCCATAGTAACTAGTGTACTTCAGATGGAAAACAGCAGAGGAAAACTGGAAAAGAAGAAACTGAAAAACAGTTAATCAACTTTCTACTGTTATGGTACATTTCTGCAAAGTGTGCCTTGTGCCCCTGGTTCAGCATAAAGCTATTTCCCTCATCTATTTAATTACCTTGCAGAAAACGTATTCTGGAGTGGAAAGGTGCTGCAGTACGGTCCTGTCTGCTTTCTAGTGGCATGACGAAAATTTGCTAGTTAGTGTCATCATGGCTCCATTTCCATATCTGTATTTTATAATAAGAAGAAATTCACTACTTTTTTGCAAATGATTTCATAGAAGACAGCTAAAGTGGTTTGCCTGGGTATTGTATCCCTCCAAGAGCTAGAAGGTGAAAGAGAAGGCAAATGAAGGAGAAAGACAAATGAACATTGGAACACACCCATCATTTATTGCAAAGAGAATCTGCAGTAGGTGTCCCACACTACAGCCTGCTGATACTGCATTTTAGTTTAAGGGCATACTGCATTGCCATTAGCTTGCCAATCCTGAATAGAAATCAAGTTGGGGCAACTCAGGGCAGAAGGGAAAAATGCCAGTTCAAGCATATGGAAAAACAGAAAACCAGGCTTCCGGTTTACTGATTGGGGTCCAAAAACCAAAGCTCTTAAAACACATTTTTGATGTCGTACAACACTCCCAACGGCATCTAAAGTTAAATATTTCCAGGTATGTAAATGCCTAGCTGGTAGAAGGCAAGTAGGAATCTACTGATATAAACTTAAACACTGAAACAGCATCTGAATATTAAACACAGCAGCTAAATGGACAATATACAACCATCAGAAATAGCTGAAAGTTGGAAGCAAACCTGCAGAGATCCAGTTAATAAACAAAACCCCTTCAGAAATTTGCCTTCAAAGTTGATTGTAATTAGAGCTCATCTGTGTTGCATTGAGATGAACTTCTTTTTAACATAAGATCTACATCCCTGTTAGCAGCTTTGCCCCAGTATTTTCTAAATGATGCAGTAGTGGAATTGCAAAAACTGAGAACAGCATTTCCAGACCCTTTTACCTGTTCATTTTAGAGGCTTCTAATGAGCGCAAGATAACTTCAAGGCAATTAAGACAATTTAGAGAGGAATGCAAAAAAACTCCCAGAGAAAGGAATGAGAAAAGGACATTGGTTTAATTCACCAAGAATTACTTTGAGAAAAACGTTTAGAATCTTATATTTGGAAAAGATTCATCCATGCCTAATTTTTAATCTGCAGAATTTTGATTAAGTTTTATACATGTAAAATGAGGTCTAGAAGGGGAACTACAATTCAAATGTTATGGAAGATCAGTACAGAACATTCTCCTATCTAATTTACATAAGTTGTGACAACTTTCTTTAGCTAAAGTAAACACTCTAAATGTTCATAGTACAAAAAGAGTAATAACAATTAGATTTATTCTACACTCCAAGAACCTAGGACAAAACAGCACAGCAGATTTACATATTCTTTATTAACTTTTAGTGATATCCATTCAAAAAAAAAGGAACTTCTGAGTTCAAAGTGAATGTAAATTACAATGCAATTTTAAAGGGAAGGATAAAAATTAGAAACAGGTAGAACCAATACACAATGTTATTTGCCCTCCTGAATCTTCCTGCTAAGCTTCCATGAAGATGTGATTGACACAAATAATTGACAGTGACATTCTGTTTACCATCGCTTTATGGTTTTTCTTATCTACAAAATGAAGTTAGCTGGAAAATGTTATTATAGAAATCACACAAAAATCACAGGAGTTGTGCATACAAATAATAAATATTAATGTTTAAGGTTATAGATAGTCTTCTTGTCCATGTGGTGAAAACACCCAAATATTTCAGGGTGCTTAGGCAGTACCCTGAAGAAATTCTGGTCTGGCCATACATCATTGCACCTCTTTATCAAGTAGGTCATTTTCATTAAATCTCTTCAATAAAGAATGATTACAAAAGGATGAGTAATTTAAGAATTATCTGGTTTCTTCCATGCAATAAAATACATATGCATGGATATCTCTGTGATTCCATATATGCTGTTAATGAGAGACTGTTAATGTTATACACAGTAATGAAAAAATAACTGTGATTTCCTTACAGATATTTCTTTTAATGGCAACTCTTTCAAGACTGACCAGAAATAGCTTTAAAAATCACATCTCTGCAGTTTTTTACAGCACATTCACAACATTTTGAAATAGCTACCTGAAGTCCAGAAGGCCAAATGATTGCTTGGGGGAGTTCACTGAAGTAAAATGGTGTTCAGTGTAAGCATCAGAGCTTACACTGTAAACTCTGTTCATTGCAAACTTGTAGAAAGTGAGCAAAGAAGGAGCACTGGTGCTGCTCATCAAACCTATCTAATATCAAGAGATAATGAGGACAGATCTACTAAGATATTTTTATTTTATCTGTCTAGAAACAGATAAGATAATCAAATACTGTGCAATAAAGATGATATCCAAAACCAAAAGAAAGAATATTTTAGGAAAGGGGTATCAAGCAAAATATAAATAAGATAGTCAAAACATACTTCTCTTTTCCAAACCTGTGAGTTTTATAAAAATGTTCTGGACAATTCTGAGACATGCATATTTCTCTGGCCATAAGACTATCATGACCTATGTCAGTACCACTAAAATCAAGATTTTCCACAGATATTTCTGAAAAGCCTATTCACTTTTTAAGCTAAGCATCAGAGCACCAGCATACCAGTATTATGAGGCACAGTACTAAATCTCAGATAGGTTTCCCATCAAAGTTCAACTGCTTTAATAGTGGGTTTACTTGTTAATATTCTCTATTTAGAGAACCATCCATCAGATAAAGTTGGCTTTCTGAAACATATATAATTACCTTGCCACACAGAAAGAGAGAACAAGTACTTTCTCAGTGTGTAATTAAACTGGTCCTTAATATGATGATTTAATATCTTTACTATCAATAATGGAAACCTACTTCATGGAATAAAATTGGAAATGAAAGGCTAACTGTTCACAGTGAAATGTTCCTGCTGCTTTCTGTGCTTCAACTGTCTTATAACTCACACAGATTCTTCAATAAAAGAGTCAGATTACATTAAGTATTAGCCTCACCTTTATTCTGTTGTACAACCTTTCAAGTACTTGCATTTGATCACATAGGTCATGATGGCTACTGAAAAACTAGAGAGAAACATGTTTTGTCATCTTATGCTCTAAAAGATTTTATGAGTCAGAGAGAGACCTCATGTTTTGGCAAAATAAACATTTCATTGAATAAACATTAAACATAAGAATGCAATTCAGAAAGTCTGTTCCACATTAAGTACATAACATACACAAGTTTATATATAAGCTTCTTCTGTGTTCTCTGGTATAAATTAAAAGTTCTAAAATATAAAGTACCAAGTTATGGAAAAAATATTCAGAATGTTGACTACAAATTAGTTCCAGCTGCTAAAACTTGATGAAAATACTGTAATTATTTTATAAGGGCCATGTGACTACAAAGTGAAGTCATTAGAAAAGGGTTTCTTAGGATTCTTTAATCTCGATAATGGCCAGCCCAAAGTAATAAATCTGACACATTATTATTAGAGTGTCCCTCCCATTTTTGACAGGATTAATCGGAAAACCTACTATTATTCACAGGAACACAGTAGGGACATGATCCACTTTCCAAGGAATTAATGGTAGTCTTTTTACCCTAATTTATAGGCTGTAATAGAAGCTGAAAGAAGTCAGCTTCTGGAAGATTTCCCAAGTGATAGGAAATTCAGAAGCAAATGAAAATAATTATGTAACTATTTTCTAACACCACAGTTATTGTGCTTCCTAGATTTTGGTCATTGAGCTCTTGCCTTTTGTCTGATGTTGGAGAAGATGAAATAGGAAAGCCCTATAAATATAATGGCCTGGCAAAAGAGTCAGAAAATACAGATATTGAGATGAGAAGATTTGAAATACCAAACCTTAATTACTGAGCATCTCAAAAACAATAATACAGCCAAGCTGAAAGCAATCCCCCCTTCTGATAGATCCAAAGGTCAAATGGAATGTTCTGTATCACCCCCCCAATGTATGGTTCTTCCCACACCTGTAATCCTCCCCTGAAGTATCAGGTATCTGTGACCCCATTGGCCCAAGTCCTGTCCCAGCCCACCTTGAAGCCCCCTGATAAGGTGTGGCCGAGGGACCGGACTTCCTCTTGGACCTTCCTCTTGGGATGCTCACCTGGCACCCTCTCTCTCTCTCCCCCCGCTCTCCCCGGGCCTGCCACGAGTTGTGGCTGGCAACTCCAAGCAGGGTCCTTCACCCTTTACAATAAACCACATGTTCTAAAGACCTGGCTTCAGAGATCCTTCATCACCACCCATCCAAACCGTCCTGGAGCCCAGCAGTCCCCGCAGTCTGAGCTTTTTAAAACTTGAAGTATGAATTTCTGGACTCCTTGGTATTTTTTCTAAATAGAGAAAATATATACCCTTTGTTGAAAAATGCATCCAGGTTCAGTACAATGTTAAATAGTGAGTACAATTCTAGCCTTATTTTCCACTAACATAATTTAACTGTAATTGAAAACTAAGATGTGTTGGTATTTAAAACAACCATCACTAAATTTAATGGTTGTGTAATCAACTTCTGAAAGTATGTTCACCTCAATTGTTCCTTGAAAAATTTGGTTTAGCAGTACATGGAACTCAAAAATTGCTACTCTCATCACAATTACTACCTAATTAGAGTAAATTGCTAAGATATTAATCTGAAAAAGGACATGTAAATATGTTCATTTTCCCCTACTGTATTTCAACTAAAATTATATGATCCAATAATTTACAGCTGGTCTGGTTTAAAGTAAGATGCAAATATCTGACACAAATACTGAAATAAAGGATCATCACTTATTTTCTAAGGTAGGAACTGCATTTTCATTGTCAAAGAAGTTAACAACACAAATGTCAGAATTGAATGTCATCTTGATGTTTCAGTCAGAAAACTGACGAGTACTTTATAAAACTGAATAGTTGGTAGTTTTTTAACATATCCATGTGCAAAATGAGGAATAGAAAAACGTGTAAGGCAAAGTTTCAAATAATAGAAATAAGAAAAACAAATATTGATGTAGATACAAAACTGCAGATTTATGTCTGATCATGAAGAAAAGGTTGAAGCGTACTGCTGGTTAATGGTGGTTAGCATGCAATTTGGTAGTGGCATGAAAATTTATGCCAAATATTAGTTAATCTCTATCTGAATTATGATGATAAAATGTGTTTAACTTTATAGTGAGATATTATTTACCTCCACTCATTTATTTTATTATGCTACTTTATTTCATGACAGTAACTCTGGCTTGTCATCACACCCAAAATGTACCTGGACAAAGTGGTAGAATGCAGCTTGCTAAACATCTGAAACCTAGTTCTACATATTCACTAACAGCACTGGAAGAAGTCTTAGTACCCAAAGTCATCAGAAAGGTAGAGAAGCCTGGAAGTAGAAGATTTTTTAAAAGCATCAATATTAAGCATGTGGAACCTGTTGCTTAGGGGAATAATAAGCAATTGTGCATCCTTAATCACCACACTCAGATTGGCCTCCCAGGAAAAAGCAGGAAAATCAGATCACAGTTTGACCAGTAAGAGGACTCTGGTAAAAAAAGTGCTGAAAACTTCCCTTGCCTTTTCATGGAACAACAAATACTATTTGAAAACAAATTTACCCCTCAACAACTTTCTACATCAAAGTTTCCTTTCATTTCTGTTTTTCATTATTTACTGATTAGTTACTGTCAGAGACTGAAAATAGAAGTCTTTGTTTGAAAGAGAATAGATGTGATGAAATGCTCAACAAAAATGCCAGGATGATATAGTCTGTAAAAGATCTTTGAAGCACTTTTCAGAGAAGTTTTATGTCACAGATATATTACTTTCATAAAATTGTTGTATGTATTTTTATCTGAAAACCAATACAGAAATGAAATTTTAAGACAGTCATAAAATTACTGCCTTAATAATAGAAAATTGGTATCTAATATTCAGAATATCTACGGTAACACTCACTAAGAATCTCCCTATGTCTAGACAAATCATAGTTACAGCCTATTTCCAGAACACACATGGATTGAAACTGCTGTTCTCTGGTTAAGTAATTTACCCAGATTTTCACTGAGATTGAGAAATTAATCCTTCTGAAAATACTGTTTCTCTTGTTTTAGCAAACAAGTAATTTATAGTCATTAACTGCATCTCTCTATAACAATGTATTCGATAGATCTTTGTAGTAGAATCTGTGATGGTCATGAATTAACTGCTATGCTGAGTTTCTTGTGAACACAGATGGTCTATTTTGGTAAATTATAGGCATTATAAAAAAAAATTAATTTGAAACTCAATTATTTTCTTCCAATAAGTTTAATCTTATATTCCATGATTCTAGGTATCTCCCAAGAAGTCATGGCAGATATAAAATAAAAATCCTCCACCCATTAATATTCTCACAACCAATGTCCTATATTTCAATAGAAATGTAAAACAGAAGCCAACTGCACACTTGCTGTCTGGAGCTAACATAATGTGCTTGACCAGACAAGTACTATGTATTTCTGTGTTCTATGGATAACAAAAAAACGCTTCTAATATTAATATTACTCATGATAAAACCTCATGACTATTTGTCCAATTTTTCAAATGGATAATTCTGTCTACATTTATAATTCCTAAATATGATTCAACACAGAATGTGGCAAGAATTTCTTTATACCACTACAGAGAAAAACCTTAGTAAAGTTTTTCCTATGATCCTTCATATCCTAGGTATGAAAGCAGTTTTCAAAACTATTTGAAAGGAAGAGGAAAAAAACCAAACAAATTGCTCAGAAGGAAAATATAGTTGTGCAAAATGAAGGTGATCCACATTTTATAATATAAGGGAACAGCAAAACACTTCAAGTTTCATTTCACCTTCCTGGGACAGAAGACATTTTTTTCTTTCCTGACAGAATAAATCAATGTAAAACTGAGAAATGGCTCCTTCTAATCAACCCACAGGAGCCAGACTGAAGATCAGTTGTGAAGATGCAGTGGTCAAGTGAAGTTATCAGGGAAAAATCTTTTTCTCTACTATGCTGTTTTATTCTACACAGGTGGCTTCCTGGATGATAGTAAGAACTCTAGCATTATTATACCTGCATTTCAAATAGTTTAATTTCCTTGGGAAAAAATTTGTCCTTGGTAACTTAATGTAAAAATTTGATGTTGTAAGACAAAACAGTAATGGGAATTTGCAATCATATTCTCAACATCCTTTAATTAGCATCAATGTTGAGTTGTCATTTGACAAATATTTCAGCTTTTATGTCAAAATGATGACAAATACAACTGGATTTGTTAGGAGGAAAGACATATTTCTGAAACAGGCACTGAAGATATTTTTTCATATGCAGAATTGGCACAAAGAGACAGATGTCACCACCCTGAAGCATACTTTGGCTGGCCAGCTTTCTGCAGCAAGCTCTCCACAGCCAAGCAGAAGACAACAACTGTTATACCACATCAGCTGAGCAGGCAGCATCCCTATGACCCAAAATGAGAAATTAGCCTGTGCCCTATAATGATTAATGTCAGAACAGGAACTCCTAACCTAATTTTCACTACATCCCTATATTGTTTTTTTTATTGTACACCTGACTGGAGAGTGGGAAAAGAAGCAATCCAAAGAAAACATAGGAAATGAGTGGTGTTTTTCTTTCTTTCTTTCTTTGAGCTTTGTTTGTGTTTGGTGGTGTAGAGAGAGGAAAAGAAGAGATAATGAAGGATTTTTATTTCCTTTCCCTGATACAGAGTGAGACACCTTGTAGCTCCAAATTTTCCAGACAGCAATTTCTGTGTGATGAAGTTGTTAACCGCAGAAATGTTAGCTAGAAGGTAAGGAGATTGAGACATACCTTGTTCTGCTTATTCAAGGTTGACAGTCCCTTGGAAATATTATCTGTTATCTTCAACTTTATAGCATGTTATCATTAGCTTCAGAGCAACCATGAAGTATATATATTTACCCCCTCAGCATCTGCACTGCTGAGTTCACTTTAGTGCAACACAAAATCCAGTTTTCAGGACACTTGAAGAAATATTCCAAAATGCCCGAAGTGCTAAAAACCAAAAAATCTGGTGCAGAAAATATCCATTCTGGCATGTTAGTCACTTTTGATCACTACCCACAGGCAAATGCTAATGAACAAAACTGTCAGAGCTACTGCTTTCTGCTTACATTCCTGAAAGGACAGTCCTCTTTATGATACAAAGCAGACACCTTCATTTGCAAGTGCTGAAATTGGACAATTCAACTTTGTTGCTGAGATTGAACCTTGCTGTACTTTTACATATTTAGGAGATATTGAGTCCTACCTTTTCCACACAGCAATGATAGAAAGGAAAAAACATACAGTGTTCCTGCAACATATCTGTTGATATGTTAATGCAACATCTGTTCATCCTTAGATTAACTAAAACAATCAGGGCTTTGTGTTGTACATTCTTTATAGTCCCTCCCACTGTAGTCTACTGACAGTCAAGGTCTCCACGGGAGTCTTTGTAAAGATATCATGGATCAGTGATAGTCTTTGTCTTGATATCAAAAGTAAATATAAACTCCCTGAGGAAGAGTTTGCTAGTATTTAATCTGATATCGATTGCAAATTCTTGTTGTTGCTGTAAAAGAAACCATAATTGCTAACAGCACCAAGAACCAAGGGGCTGACTCTAGGTTCATACAGAGAAAAATTATAAGTGACTCAAAAATACAGTACATAAAACTGGTATAAGTATATAGATTTCATCACAAAGGAATATGCAGCTATATTCTGAGAAGGATTTTATATTTTCTCCCTGCCATTTGTGTTCTTGTACCACTCTTGTTCTTTGTTCTCTGGCAACCCAGGATTTGCTGCAACCACTAAATTCTTACCAGAGAACAGCCATTATAGCCATAATAATTCATATCAGTTAAAGATTTCCTTATCCTGCCTCCTAAATTTTAAGGAAAATCTTTTAGAGGGAAAAACATGCTCAAATGCATCTTATATCTTTCTCTCCCCTTCACACTAGCCTACAGAAATGAGTTCTCTCAATTGTGGTTCAACTCCTCTCTGAGGTCTTGAAGGCCAGAGGCAGCTGCCAGGTTTTGAAGGTGGCAGAAGATCAACATCAAACCCTCTTGAACAGATTACAGCATTTCATTCCTTGCCCTGGCGCACAGTTTCGTCTATGCTGTGCTACTACATCCAAATACAATCATTATGCTGGCTCATCATTAAAGACTTCCCACATGCAACAAATACCGTAAACAACCTAAATTTGCCACTGTCACCTATAATATAAAATCAGATTTGCATTTCAAAGCTCAGGGTTCAAATAAGTCAGGAAAAAAAAAATAATTCTCCCTGTTCCCAAACTGTTTCAGAACATTATCCTAGAACAATATTACTTTTAATATAAATTAATCTTATAACTAGAAAAAAAGCCTTGCAAGTTTTTTCATATATTTAAAACTCCACATGAAAGGCTGCTTTCTAAAAGTTTTCTGAAAGGTGGAGAGAGCAGGAGCAGAAAATGCGCAACACACTCTGGGAACTTCCAAGTTTGAAATCACAGTGTCTAAAAACTTGCGTATATGAGAGAATTCAATTGAATTAATGCTCAATATACTCTTTACTAATGTTAATAAAGAATCACAGAATATCTTAGGACCTAAAGCACCATGGTAAAAATAGATAAATGGTAAACTGAAACATTGCTGATTGTGAAACAGATTGACTGTGCTGAGATATGATACAATGTTCAATTTATCACAGAAAGGGCTTTCAGGAGACCAACAGTGGCAGACCATACCTTATATATTGTACCACTTACCAAAATTTGTTTCTATTCTAAAATGCAGGGAGAGCAAGGAAATCCTATGTAACAACTGTAACAACTTTGGTTTGGATTATTTAATGAGGAAAATGCTATAGTTAGTCTGCTGGCACCTCTTTCTCAGAAAAAGACTTTGAAATAAATACCTAAAGACAGACTAACAGTTTTTTGTTTAAAATATTTTGTAATCAAAGCACAGTGTATACAAGTACGTTACACACACAAATGTCCAGAGCACCCTTCAGTTGCTGCTTAGCAATGTTTTTGAAAAAAGACTGAATTCTGCTTAGCTTACACGTGTATAATTCTAGGAATCTCACTGAACATGAGATATGGTTTTATTAATATTATTAATATGATTTTATTAATATGATTAATATGACTTTACAATATTACTACTCAATGCCTGTTTTTCAACCATATATATATTTCTGAATACAAATAGCTGATTGCAGCTCATTTGATAATAATAGAACATGGGACACTGATGTTTATATTGCTTGTCTGTACATAAAAATAGCCCAAAGCTTAGTTATTTGGAATGGAAGCGTCGTACTCTTAATTTGATTTACCTTGAAAGTATTCCTGTAAGCATCTCTGACTAATTCCAGGTGGGCATAGGGTCTTGGAGCTTTATCCAAAGGCAATTTTTCTCACGAAAGAACTACACAGTTAATCAAGTCTTGAAATATTTCCATCAGCTTTAAGTTGTGTGTTTTCTTATCTCTGTGGTAAGGATGAATAATTTCAAGCGCAGACGAACAACTCACTGAATTTCACGCAGCAAATTGCAAGTAGCAGCAGAATCACATCTGAGGGATTTTTAGCTTCTAGCACTTGTATGACCTCATTGTCCCTTTGAAGTACATTTACCTGTAAAATGGTAGCTTGAGGCTGAGGAAGTTGAAAGGTCTTATTATAGATTTCCAAGGGTCTTAAGTGTCCTATATAGCAAAGCCCTCTTTCTCTCATTAAAGTGCAGATATCCGCCTGGACTCCTTTTAGTAACATGTTTCTTCTGTGTATCCCACAAATGGAAGTTGTACCTAAACCACAACACCTCTTTTAAGATGTGTGTGAATGGAGAGCTCTGTAAAACACCACGTGTCTGAAGGGTTCTAAAAGGCTTTACAAACAGCAAGCACATACTTTAGAAAAATAATTTTTCCAATGGATGATGGCTGAAAAGGAAACATGAGGACTGGGACATTTTGATCACCTTCAATGAAAATAAATATCCCCTAAGTCTAATCACCCTCAGAATTTGGTTAGAAAATAATAAAATACAAATAATAAAGAATAGTGGTATAGAACAAACCAAAGCTTATGCTAAATATTTCATACTAACATTGAAATTTTTACTTACAATATAAATCCCCCATGATTCCCAGTGTATAAATTATTGGCATTCCTCTCTAGTAGTTGTCTACCAGTCTGCTGTTGAACATTCCATCCCTACACTTGAATAGTTTTGGATTTCCCCAGCAAAAATCACCTGGGCTAGTCTTCAAAATTTAAATAAGTATTTTAAATTAACCCAGATTATTTTCTCTAAAGTGTTTGAGGAAATGTTTATAAACACTCCTTTACATATCAATATGAGACAGTCAGACAAGCAGAGAGGATCAAGATTCCATTTATTATATAAAATAAATGGATTTGCACAGCACTGGCCTACCAGCCTCTATTGTCAAGAGACTACCCTTAGTTCCATAACAGAGAATTGTCATTGTTTCATTGGGTTATTTTTTGGTTCATAACATTTTGATAAGAGTGCAAAAAAATCCAGAACACTGCTAGAAAATGGAATAATGGAATTCAAAGACAGGCAAATCCAGATAAAATAATACTTCGCATTTCTTAGCTTCATTAAGTCTTTAAATGTATGTAAATCTTGGAAAATAATACACAAAGCAAAAAGTAATTTCCCTCAAAACCAGAAAATTTTAGAAAATTGTTAAACCAATGTATTTGGTGGCACAGTAGCACTGAATGCCTTTACTTCCATTAATGATGTTTCCTTCCTTAAAAAAAAAAAATATCATTAATTGTCAGTCCTGGCATTGCACAGGTATAGAAGGCAGAAGGATTATGTAGAAAAATTTATCACTGAACCTTAGAGACAGGATATTCTCTCTGTAAGTAGGTATATTCTTCTGCTGAAGTTACCAGGACAGAAATCTTTGCCACAAAACTAATTAGTATAGGAAACTTGTACTGTTTTCACCAGTTGTGAATGGTAAAATATACTCAGGTACTACTCTAGCTGCAGCCAGGCATGTGGTGACATGTATGCTTGGAATCTGTACCACCAAAATATGTTCATTTTCTTAATCATAGGAACTAATACAAATCTGTTCTTATTTTCCATTTTCCAATGTACCAAATATACTGCAATGTACTTTGGGTAGAGTCTAAGGCAGGTAATCCTCAGTTTATTTTAATCCAAATACTGTCTTACTTTCCCAGTAAATTCAGCCAATGCCACCCTTAAGAATCATCAAAGTGATTTCACAGTCATGTTGAACAGGGAAGGATGTGACTGACAGCTGTCCAGAAGCACTTTCAAGGGCAATATTTCCTAACCTTAGTCCAAAGTCTACTTGACTTTCCTGAAAATATCCAAAGGACACACCCTGTCATTAATGCCAACCAAAAACATTGTCATTATGATTTCCACTAACTTAACCAAATAATGTTCAAGCTAAATTTGAAGTAATTGTTTGCTATTTTTCCTTTTCATAGTGTGAGAAAAAACATGCACATTGCCATGACTTTTTCACCCACATTGTGATACCAGATAGCTCATCAGCAGTTCACTGATCAAGAGCATCTTTCTGTCTCCCACTTGGCAACTCTAGCTGGTCTGCATAGGCTGCTGACATGCCAGCAATAGCCACACCACATTAACAGGAGCTGCAGCTCATCAGAACTGGATCTGAAGAGCAGCAGAGATGGTGCTAACAGCCACTTCAGCTATGCACCTTTGGGCTGTGGCTGGTGTTGCAGATTGAACACTTGGTAATTTTAATGTGCTGGGTTTTCCCTACAGGACTTCAAGCACATTTTCCTGAAGGGATCAGATTTATGCAGCCAATCACCTTTCCCTGATGTAAAAGCAAACCACAGGTTGTGTGGCTGATCAAGAGACTAGGTTTGAAAACACAATGCTAATATAGGCACTACAGCTAGAGCAGGTAAAATTAAGTGCTTCTTCATCATCTTTACAAAGACAACTAATCTAGTAAAAGAGCAATCCAGGTCAGACCTGAAACTGTGCTGTGAAAAGTACTGTCTTACCAGATGACCAACACGGGAAGGATGGGAAAGCCATAGAAAATATCAACTAAAACACCAATATCAATAAATCTAAATAAAAACTTCCTCTCCTATTGTTGCAGTAAGGAAGAAGGTTCTCTTATTATTTTCAGCACAACGTGTTTTCTGCTTTATTTCTTTTAGGGAGTACATGCAGATCTCTGCAAAGTGACAGCTTCTGATTTAAATACATACCACTCAGTACCAAGTAACTACTGGATAAGATGTTTCTTGTTAACAACCTGGATATCAGATTTTCAATAAGAAAACCTGTCAGGACAAGATCTTTCACCATCAAAGTGTATTAACTGACTAAATAAAAATGAAGTGTCTCTGTAAACAAGTTAACATATATGGAGTAAATGAATATGTCTGAGAAAACAGCTTTGGTTAAAAGGATTTTCAACAGAAATCTTTACTTTTAAAGTATCAGATCTAAGTAAACTACAGAGATTCATTCCCCCACTTAAAAACTGAGGGTATTTTGCTCATGGGGACTATACTTTAATTTTTGATGGAGCCTAACTATTTTGCCATCATTGAAAAGAACCTTACAATGGAAAAAAGATTTTTTCCTTCTCAAAGTACAGTGAGGACATCTACATGAGTGATAACTATGGTTTTTTAATTAGAAATCCTTTTTATTATACCATAAGGCAGTGATACAAGGCAAGGACCTTGAGGAAGGACTCACTCAAATCCATACTTCAGTTAGCATCAATATTAAATAGGGCTTAATGTGCAGCTGTTTCTTTCAGCTTTAATTTAATTTTATTTTTGTTAGAACAGACACTCTACAGTTGTAACCCCAAAATGCCATCTTTAATTATTCTCTGTTCATATTTTTTCCATTGTGGATGCCCAATTTCAACTCGGCACCTTTGCAGTTTCAGAGAAGCCACAGCACACACCACCCCCCTCTCCTTTTTCTCCCTCTGTTTCACCCAGTCCCAGAATTCAGGGCAGCTTTGGAATGAGCTGACATGCAAAACAGTAATTATCCCTCAGTCTGCATGAGGAATTAAGACATCAGTGGAAGACTAGAAATCTAGCATCAACTTAACCATCAATTTGTGCCCATGCACAAGACCCAGCTGTAGCACATGAAGATTATGTTGTGCATTACTATATCCATTAGTGTTTTAGTTGTGCTGATTGACAGCCAAGCCTTTTGTGATTCAGTTGATGTTCTGTATGCACAGATAAAAAATTATTACTTTGACATCTTTATTAATTGATTTCATGTTATTTAAAATGTTGGTTTAGTAAAAAAAAACAAAAGAAAGGCAAAAAAAAAAGCAGAAAAGGCAAAGTCTTCTTAGTAAAATCTTTTGTGTGTCATTTGAAGTGACATATGTGTAGGGTTGGGTGGTGGAGGGTTTTTTTAACATTTTCTAATTACTCTATTCTTTCCTGAGTGACTGCATGTTTCAATTTCCTTCAAAGAATCAAGCTCTTTATTTTACTGTTCTCAAGTTTTTCTGGCTTGTGGTAAATGTTGACAATCGCCTTGCTTGAGACATCAGCCCCAAGATACCTTAAACAAGACACTAAGTGATGCCACAGATAGCAGGAGGAACACCTACTGCTGTGAATACTGGAGTTGGTTAATGATTGATGGGAATAATACTTATATATTTTGACAGAAGAAAGATGTAAATTGCTCTGCATTTCAACAGCCTCATAGCTTACACAAAAACATATATGCAATCATTATATTTTCTGAGCAGTTTCTGGGATGGTGTATTCAGAGTCCTTGTGATAAGCCGCAATGAAAAATTGTTATAATCAGACATATGAATAAGTCTTATTCAAGAGTTTCTTTTCTCCAACAAAAGAAAACCCAGCAAGATATTTTCATGCTAAATACACACTGCACTAGATTCCTAAGTATCTAAAATTCTAAAACAAAGGGAGTTTTCAAAGGAGAAGAGAAGCAAACTTTAGTTCTATCCTCAAAAGTATCTCTATTGATACCACTGGGACAAGGACAAGGGTTTTATCCCAGATATTTTACCATTGAGGAGGTGGACAAAACGTCATAGCAGTGTGACAGCATAGTCTCCACAGTTATAGGTATCAACTAAAACCACTTGAAAGTACATAAACTGTTCAGCCAAGACACATTTAATTATACATCCTTTAGCAGGATTTCTAATTTGTTTGCTAATGAGAACAGGTTGGTAATGGTTTTTTTTGGTGGAAAAAATAAGTCAAAGGAAATTAATGTAGCACAGGCCTTGCAGTGGTACTCAAGAAAAGAAGATGGAATTTCAACACATTAGTTTGACAGTCACAAACACCTTTGAGGTTTCTGGTTTCTGTATTATCCAATATGTCTGCATGGTACTTTTCTGGAAATTTTAAATTCTTATGCATCTTCTTGAAATTAGTTATATATGGTTATATATATATATATATATATATATATTTATATATATAAAATGGTTTTGGGTTTTGTCATAGTTTTCTTTTTTTCTTTTTTTTTTTAAATACCTCTGTGGCTTATTATCCTATTGCTGACTTCCTCATTTATAAAACTGCAGATTTTGCAGTTTCCTTGCTCTATCTCATGTGTTAGCATTATCTAAAAAGAATTTGGTATTACAAGAGTTTTGTTTGGATTGTTTCCTTTGGTTTAATTTATTAAATAAGAGCTGCTGATACAGCATTATGTTATTTTAGTATTAATGCATATATTCACCTTTTAGTTGATATTTTATGAGCTTAATAAGGAAAAAAGAAATAAAATAAATATCCATTTAGCTACCACAAAAACACAAGGAAACATTAACACATAGCTAGGACATTACATATAATAAATTAGAAAAATAAAATACAGCATCACTGTTGTTATGTAATTGGTAACAAGTTTATCTTTAAGAGGTTGGAGTTCACACCATAATGAAATAGGCCATAATATTAAAATGGAAATGCTTACCCTGCAGCAGTCAAAGAAACAAGAATGTCCTGAAGACACCTCATGCATTCTCAGGCATTTCCTTGCCAATCATAGCTATAAGAAACAAAATTATATAAAAGGTTCAATACATGTTTTTCAGAAAGCCTGCATTCAGCAGATCTGATTCCAAGTAAATCCTGTATCTGCAGCTGAAGACATGTGGTTTCCTACCAGGGAAATTCTTAATCATGTATATGGCATATCATAAATAAGATAACAGTTCAGGGCCATTTCCTGAGAAGACTACAAAGACCCCAGCATTAATAAATGTATGACTTTGGTGCTTTTATGTAATTAATTGTGACTGTTAAGCCTAGATCAGGACTTCTAAAAACTTTGCGGATATAACAATAGGCGGCAGAGACTGTGTTTTGTTAGGCAGGAAACTTAAAAACAGAGGAGGCATGGTTCATCTCCTACACACAGAAAACTTTCCTCCCTAATAATTGTCACTTGAAGTAGCAACATTTCAATCCTTACTACACAGCAACTTCTTCAAACTCTTAATCTCCAGAAAATTAATGCCTGAGAATATTGTGAGTTTTTATGTATGCATATAAAACACAAGATGCTGCAGTGATGAAGAACATATAAATGACTGGGTATATAAATTTGCTATGTGTCCTGCATGTCCTAATAGTAAGCAATACTCATATTTTTCCAGAGACAGCAAGCTGTTTTGCTCATTGCTATGTGGCTGATGAACAACTCCCAGCTAGATTTTGATCAGGCTATACCTGACTGATTAAATCCAGACAGTTTCAGTCTAAATTAACTGAAAGTTATGTAATTAAATGTACCACCCAAGATGATTGATATCAACTAACAATCGGTTAGGCCTTGGAAAAGACCTTGAAGGGCATGGTGAGAAAGAAAAAAAAAAAAACTCCAACCTTATTTCTAGTTCATGGGCTAACAGGGATTTAGGGAGATGTCCTCTTCTAAGAGGATTTTTACTATTTCCATGACTTCCTCTCTTTCACAGTGTCTTGTTTCCCCTGGTCACCCCAAGGTTAATATTAAAGTGTTATAAACAGCATGTAGAAGAGCTAAAACCAATTGCAGAGCAGAAATGTCTAGGCAGTTGTTTCTTCTAACTGAGAACATTAAAGCTCCCTGCATGTAGGGAAAGGCCTTATTTCAGTGGGAGGGTCACAACTAGTGAGCATAACAGACAGCACAGTGATGGCATATGGAGCATTTTAGTTCTGGGTCATTGGGCTCAAATCTGACCTAGCTTTTAGTAGCCAGTAGTAATTACCATCTGTTGACTATTAGTGGCTATATGAATTAGTCCTCTGTCTAAATCCTAGTAAAATTATTCCCTTTCACAGAGACAGTAGTCCAGATTTGTTTGGCATGCTTCCACCTTTTTATCCCCCTGCAGGATGGACACATCTTCAGAAATCATCCTCTTTTCCACAGAATTGGACCCTTCAGAAAGTTTTTAGGGTTACTACAAAGGATGTGTGCACTGGAGCTCATTGTATGGTTCCTGTTGTGAAAACAAAGGGAAATGCTCATGCTCCAGGGCTGCCAATATGGCCACCTTTTATAAAGTCAGAAATGTTAAAGCTGATGAGGAGAATGAAAACCATCTCATCTAACCTGCGCTTCACGTGCTATACAGCAAACAAGAATCAAATGAGATCTACACTCTTGAATACTGGTTTGAGTATAGCACTCCTGATTTGCACTCTTTTACTCCACTAATACAAGATATTTTTGATAGAACAATACTTTTCTATGTAAGCTGATAAACAAAATAATGTTACCATTGACAATCTGCACCTTCTCTTGAGTCTGAATTTCTTCAACCGCAGATTTCAACTCGGTCATTTGCTATTGAGAACCAAATACCACCAGAGATCTCTTCATGAGCTAGGTAGTACATGCCATGATCAACTCCACTGAGTTTATAGCTTCTATACACAAGTATCTTTCAAAGCCTTCAAAGCCATCCTGTGTGCTTTGGAAAGAATTTTAACAATACAAAGAAAATTTTCAACTTTTATTCTGAAGACAGCTGGGATTCATATTACTATAATCAGAGAAAAAAGTCTTCTGCTTACTTTATGCTTCCTGGCTTTCTTTTTAGGGCTCTTATGTCAGTATCTCAGCATCAGTGAATTAGAAATTATTTCACATCTTTAAAGTTTAATTGTAATTCATGTTGCAAGGCATGCAACAGTCTAATTCATAGATACCTTAATTTTCATTTAGCCTCCTTAATATTCATCAAATGACATCCCTGTATAAAGAAATCCAAATGTACAGACTCTCCATTACTTTTCATCCTTTCTCTGTCACATGAATCCTCCTGAGATTATGGCTTTTCCAAAGAAAAAGTGGCTTTTCAGTGGCAATAGACATCTGGATGATTACTGCTAGTCCCTTCTTTTGTTTACTGTCCTCCTAGAAAAAAAAAAAAAAAACAACCAAAACTCTGCTTATTTTAAAATACTAACTTCAAAATGATAGGGAAAAAATATCTTTTTGTGAAAGTTTTCTCCTCCCCCTTAATTCTTCATCCTAAAACTGGCAACTAAACCACAGCAAAAATTTCTGCCTTAGTGCTTTCTTTCCATTCTACATAGTTATGAGCTATTGTAAAATACAGGAGAACCCAGTGCGAAGAAATGATGATGTCCAACTCCAGTTCAGAAGGCTGAATGATTTCTTTATTATAACTATGCTATAATACATTCATATACTATATAAGGGAAGATACTAAAACTACATACCTACTTTTCTAACTACCATATCTAACTTACAACTTCTGACCCTTTTCTCGAGTCCAGACACAGGTGGATTTGATTGGCCATCAGGCTCAGACAATCCTCATCAGAATCCAAGCAAGCAATCACCCCAGGTAAACAATTCTCCAAACACGTTCCACATGGGAAAAACAAGGAGCAGAAATAGAAATTGTTTTCCTTTTTTTCTCTCTGTGCACCTCTATGAAAAATCCTGAGAGAGAGAGAAATGTGCTTATTACAAGCTATCTACGGGATATTGCAGAGTCTCTTTTAAAACTCATGCTACTGGACTCCAGAAACAGCTAAAAGCCCAAACTTTTTCTGTGTGGCCCAAAAGCAGACTTTGCCACTGTGGTGGCTCTCAACAGATTCTATGGCTTGTGGAGGCTCTGTTGGGAAAAGGTCTCCTTCAGCACCAGGGGAGTGAAGGGAAGTCCTGGAAACTCAAGTGGCCAGAACTGCCAGCCCTCTAGAGCAAAGATTAATAATTACCAGTTCCAGATCCTGCTAGTTCCCACAGCCCATCCTACAGATGCATGCAGAAACAAGAAATATTTCTGTGTCTATTCTGGGACCACCATATCATTAAAGGCAGAACAACTTGTGCTGGCCTGTCTTCTCCTTCGGGTCTTTTCATCCCTTACAAATCCTTCCCTCAGCAAATCTCTAGGCAATTCCAACCTAGTGCATCATCCAGAAGACAGGTCCATCCACCATACATTTTCTCCACTCTCTCCAATTCCTCATCATGAAAGGGCACAACTGCGGTTTGGCATCAAAAACTTGTTCTTCTTTCCTAGATTAAGCACTATTTTTCCACAGTCTTCTAGTTCCACAAACAGATAAGAGTCTTAATATCACCACAAGAATTTTCCTCATGTTTATGTCCCTACTGAAACCATTGATGATCTCTTAATCAAGGTAATTTCTGCCATGGCTTTCAGTCATCAACATGATTTTTACCATGCTATTCAGACTCCTATCAGCCCTCTGTGTGATCTATATTTTCATTGCTTCAACAAAACACTATGCACACTTTCTGTCCTTTTGCCCTCTACTAAATGTCTTGTCTGCTGTTCTTAATGTCAGGAATGTTGAATTCATACAATTTTTTTTAAAAAAGGAGACACATTCTATGCCCTATGAATGTTGATGCTGAGTGTTCCTGAAAAATGCTGATGTGCTCTTCTAAGTGATACCTTTTAACCATCAAATATATACACACATATTAAATTAGCTCTGTGTTTGCTTTCATGTTAGTTGGAGACAAGGTTGCTCTGAAGTGTTTTAAAAGACATGCTTTTATGTGTTGCAGTATTAAAAATGCAATGCTTTACCTTTAAAGGATGAGGAGCTTTCTGAAAACTGTCTGGGGGCTTTGGGGGTGTTTGTGTTTATGGCAATTGTTCCTGTCAATGTGTAATGACAGCTAAGTATTTTCTCCAGTGACTTTCACAACCAGAATCAATCAGGTAGCAGCATGAATGCACAGCAGTACATACTCAGACATAAATTGATTTACGGGGTCATTACTTTTCTCACTAACTTAAGGGAGCAGCTCCTGTTAGTGACACCAGGAGATACTTGACATTCAACTGCTCATAAAATAATAAGACAAAGAAACAAGACTAAATCTTTCAAACTGATCCTAGCATCAAGTGGAAAATTACATTTAAAGCTACATTAATATAACAATTTGAGATTCTGGGGTGACCCTGATAAAACAGCACAACTAATCTCTCTGGAGCATGTATTGTAGAATTAAAGTTTCAATGGTCTACAATTACCATGAAATTACTTCACCTTTATGTGTATATGAAAAAAAAATCCTTAGGAATAAAAAAGCAATTCCTTAGGGCAAACATTCTAACTATGCATCACTTATATAAAATAGCAAATTCCATTAAAATTTATATATATATATATACATATGGATCTCTAGATATATATAATATAATACCAAGACACTGTTTAATTTGTGTTTTAGTTGTTGATATCATTCAGGACAGAATTCCTTCTGATAGATATGAATAGAACTATCAATGCTATGTCAACTCTGCATTCTAAGACTTTTTTAAAGCCAAAATGTTTAAGTGATATTTTACTGTTCAACAATGTTCATGCTGCTTAATACCTGTCATCACCACTCTCAGACTACTAAATTTTGCATGTTCTACCACCAAACCTATGTTCTGTACTTCAGCTTGAAAGGGGAGTCTGTCTCCTGAACATCAAAGGCTGACACTTCAGAGCTTTTATGTTACTGCCTGTGCTCTGCCTGATACAGTTGAATAGACATTGGACTGAGAACTCACACAAATCAGCTTTAACACTGCAGCTTTGCAAGAGAGATGTTCCTTTCTTTTGCTAGCCCAAACCCAGTATGTCTTACCCAGTTCTGACTTTGCTTTTAGCTTAACTCCATTCAGAACTTGCCACTGCTCTCAGATAGATGCAACGGAAATTGTAGGGCCACATCAATGTAGCACATTCCCTCTTTCTGCTGTAACTTGGTGCTTAGTGATGTCTCATGATAGACAGGTAACAAGCATCATGTAGTCTGAATGCTCAGCTGCCATTCCTGGCTGTGCAGTAATATTTAAAATTATTTTTTAAAAAAATTAATGCATTCCATCTTCAGGAATGAGTTGTTTCAGGACTAGAATGACTTTTCTGAACAAGCTGAATTTATGGTACAAACAACAAAGTATTAGTAAGGTAACAGATCCTTTGTCTGGCATCTTTCTCACCAGTGACACAGCACAAGTATGCTGGGAAAATCAGCAAGATACTATAGTCTGCCCAATAGTTACCTTCCTTAGTTTTGTGGATGAGTTCAGGGACTTGATAAAATCCATTTTAAGGTTTTGTAAAACAGAAGTACAAAAAGCAGCACAATATGTTTAAATTTTCCTCTGAAACTTCAAGTTTAAGGAAGCACCACCACTATATATAGTTCCATTTTGACTCAATAGAGAAGATTTCTTCACTGAAGAAGTTGAAGGCTTCATGTATTTACAGGTATATACAGCTATGTATTCATAGCTACTTTCATGTCAGGACCTTTTCCTTTGCCACTTTCCATCTTCACCTCCTGCCTTATCCCTCCTCTATTTTTTTCCTGTGCTTAGATAGCATCTTTATAAGTCGTGTTTTCTTTTCAAGAATGCTCCATTAGCTCCGTCACATTTACTGAAATATTTTTTAATCATTCTGTGGGCATTAAAATAACTAAGATTTATCTGTGTTAGAAAGCCTGTGTGAGTTTTTCCTCTGTATTAGAATAGCACTGTGGTGGAAAGGTTAATGCAAATGCCTAGAAATTCAGAGTTTGAATCCCATTTTTCTGCTAGCAGAGCAGCCACTGTGGATTTTCAGAGGGCATACATCGGTCTGTTTGGAAGAATGGCTGGCAGGGTTCCTTAAGAGGCAGTCCTGAAGGGCAGAGGAATCCTGGAAGGCTGGATATTCTTCAAGAAAATCTTAAAGGCACAAGAGAAGGGTGTCCCCATGAGGGGAAAGATGAGCTGGCAGGCAAGACTGGACTGGCTGGAATTCAGGAAAAAAGAGGAGAGTTTATGTCCTTTGGAAGAAGGAGTAGGAAACTTGGAACTTCAAGAATGTTTGTGAGGTTATGCAGGTTAAAAAATTAAAAGGGCCAAAGATCAGCTAAAAATTTATCTAGCTACTGCTGTGAAAGACAACAAAAAATGTTTCCATAAATAGATCAGTAACTAAAAGAGGGCTAAGGAGAATCTCCATCCTTTACTGGATGCCAGGGGAACACAGTGACAGAAGAGAAGAAAAAGGCTGAGGTACTTAATGCTTTCTTTGCTTCAGTCTTTAATAGCAAAACCAGTTGTTCTTTGGGTACCCAGCCCCCAGGATGGAATACAGGGTCTTAAAGTCTATGTGTCACAATTAATAGAGGATGGTAGAATAAAGCAATATAATTATTTTGTTATTTCTCACTTAGATTATCTCTATGAATAAAATCCTTTGTCAAGAACGAACCCACTAATGTGCTAGAGTCTGTACAAACAGACAACTTAGAAAAACAGTCTCTGGCACAAAGATTCCACAGCCAGATACACAATAGATAATGGGTGGATACTGTGAAAAATAATAGACATTTCAAAAAACCAGAACTTTCTGTTTCCTGGTTAGACAAAGAAATCATTCCTGGATTAGATAGAAATGGAATTCTACTGACCAGGATTAACAATCTTCCTTCCATATCAGGAACATATTTTGTTCAAGGTTTTCTGTGAGTAGAGGAGAATTTTAAGGATTATAATGAAGCAACTTTGTGGCTATTTATGACACATCTCCAGTGTAGGAGACTCATCATAGGTCAAGGTTTAAGGGTAGCTTTTAAAAAATGTACAAGTGGAGAGTAAAGGCTGTTGCTACGATATGGTTGACACTGATGAAAGAGAAAGCTCTTGTTTGCACTGAATGCTTCTGCTGCAAGGAAAACACAATATTCCTTGTGACTTTATTTTGTGTCATAAGGTAGAAAGTTTCTGCATGAGAAAATCTATCTCCTTGCTGTGTGTCATTGCTATTTCCACAAATAAACAAGAACATTTCTTAACTCAGCTAAATGTTCTTGTTACAAGATTGTGTTCAAAATTACATATATTGCATATTACTGATTCATAAAAAAAACATTCCCTTCTTCAACGTAAGTAATTTTCAGAGAGCAGACACTTTTTCCAGTTTAAAGTATACAGCCCAGGATTTTACTGTATTCAAATTCTTAGTTCCCTGGTTTTGATTAAGGAAAATGCTGTGTCTCTTCTCTGAGACTCCTCCTTCCTTCTTCACCATGCACAACCTTAAAAAAGAGTTAAGCAGTGTAACAGGAAAAAGGTACACTGTTCCACTTTTGAGCCCCTGCCTCTTCCCCCTGATTGAATTGTGCTTAGACAATATTACCATTATCAATTAGCACTTTGACAATTAGTCAAGCACAAGGCCCGCACCTCCTGTAGCAGGTGATTCAGAACTTTCAATTACATCTTTCTATTTCCCACAGCTCAGCACTGAATTATTAAAACACTTAGGGAACTCTAAAGGCAGGTGGTTAGGATTTAAAATATGAATTAGGTACAGTTAAAAAAGCAGAGAGAAAACTTAGGCAAGCAGTAAAAGACCCTTGTATATACAGCTGTACATCCTGTGAGACAACATTAAGGGAGAAGTAGCCTTCAAGTTAGGATACCCTGGATCTTGTTTATGCATTTGCCACACAAAGTCTCATAGCTACACTTGCAGAGCTTTCAGATAGTTCATGAATTCCTGCCTCATTAGTTGTTGGTATGTATTCAAAGTAGGTACTGATTTTTCTAATTTAGCACACAGCTGTTTCTGTGAGGCCTCTTTGCCACAAACCTATTCCCTGCTATCATAGTAGAGATAGCTTCAATCTCTGAGCCCTCAAGTCCTTGTGAGACAGCAAGATTTTAACTGTTTTAACTGTAGGACATAAATGATTACTTGGGAAAGCAGACCACTGAAATGTAGCTTTTAGATTTTAGCCAATTTGTGCTCAATACAGGGAATTCACACAACATCCTTTCTTCTTACAGACTGCAGGGGATCCACAGGAAAACTACACAGAAATGGCCAATCTTACCAGGACAGAGCTGAGTTCATTCCTTTTGTCGTGGGAGCTCTCGTGACACTGATGGAAACCAACACTGCGTCTGCACCTAAGGAAGGCAGACTGCTGGATGGATAAGCAGCAAGATGAGGAAAACAGTCCCAGAACTTGTGTCACAGTGTGCTTGTTACAATGTCATTCAAAAGCAGTTCTCAAAGGCAAGAAGCACGTGTAAGAAAGGACTTGTTGCTGTTTTGCCAAAACCCCATGCACTGCTACAGCCTCGGAGCAGAGTGGCTTGAGAGCTGCCCAGCAGAATGGGGCCCGTGGTGCTGGGCAGCAGCAGGCTGGATGTGAGGTGGCAGCGTGCCCAGGTGGGCAAGAAGGCCAGTGGATCTGCTGCTGTCCACCAGCACTCCCAGCTCCTTTTCTGCTGGGCAGCTTTCCAGCTTCTCTTTTCCAAGCCTGTAGTACTGCTTGGCTTTTTTGTGACCCAAGGGCAGGACCTGGCACTGGCACTGTTGAACCTCATATGACTGCTCATTGATTCAGCCTGTCCAGATCCCTTTATCATGCACTCTATTCCCTCTCTACATCTAGTAATTTCCCATCATTTTCCTGAATAAACCCCATACAACAGATGACATATGCAAAATGGAAACAAGGGGTATCTTGGTTTAAAAAAAAAAATCCCTGTTTGCTCTTAATTGTCCATTTCCTACACATTTACCTACTTCAGCTACAAGAAAGAAATGTGCTACCTTAAAATTTCAATTTTTCATAAAGTCTGCATATGTTCTATACCTTCTACTCAGTCTTCTGCCATATACATGAGTTTGTAACAAATTCCTTATTGAAAGATTCCTTAATAACACATAATGAGCAAAAAGAAAAAGGGATCACTAAAGAGAAATTTGGGCCCTGACATGTTTCTGGATCCCATTTTCCTTTTCTTTTCTTTGAAGGCAATTTCAGATCCCCAGACAAGCATATCTAAAAGCTGTAAACTTCTTTCCTGCCATTTACTGATAATCTTTCCTTCTTGTGCAGGTGGATCCTGATAGAGGAAATAAATATCTGTTACCCAGATAAAAAAATAACAAGACAACAAAATATAAATAAATCATCAAGAGCCAAAGAAGCTGCACAAATACTATGAAACAGCAGTGTTTGTTGCTATACTTCTTCCATTTCTGCTAGATTGATAATTTAGGCATAGAACTCTTCCTCCAGAATGAAATGGAAAAAAAAAAAATCCATCTTTTTTTGAGCTGGTAACGTCTTGTAAAGCTGCACCAAAAATATTATGTATGCAGGAAGAGACCTCTATCTTTCCAGGCACATCTACTGAGTCCTCAGAAATATGACAAGTGGTTCTTGATATTTGTCTCCTGTTGCTAATCCTGGTAAGGATGTATGCAACATCAATCTGAAGTTAAACTTCATGACTGCTAGGAAGTGGCTGAATCAAATGCACTTTAGGAGCTCAGGCATCCCTCCTTCTCAACCCACCAGAGCTAAGGCCTATGTACTCTCAAACCCAGGAGGTTTCTCCCATCCCAACCTGACAGATGCAGTTGCTGCTCTTCCCATGGGCAGGTCTGGCCAAGCAGCAAGATGCAGGCACTCTCAATACTGTCATTTTCTCACATGGCTAACACAGTGCTTTTTCCAGCATCCACATAAAACCCAGTCTTCCAGACATGCAAGCACAGATAGCCAAGGCTTGTATCACCTCTCCAGCTTCACTCTCACGTTCATAAGACTGCCATGTTTTTTATGGGTAATAAAAGCTTAAATTCCTTTCAATCATAAAATTAAAGACTTATACAATGTTTTCTGTTGGAAGGGACCTTAAATATCATCTAGATCCAAACCCCCCTGTCATGGGCAGGGACAGCTTCCACTAGGAACAGGTTGCTCAAAGCCCCATCCAATCTGGCCTTCTCTGGGCAACTTGTTCTGGTGCTTCACCACCCTCCCAGTGAAGAATTTCTTCCTAATATCTAATCTAAACCTACCCTCTGTCAATTTACAACCATTTCCCCTTGTCCTATCACTACATGCCCTTGTAAAAAGTCCCTCTCTAGCTTTCATGTAACCCCTTATGCCTGCCTAACCACTGGGCCCCTTCCCTTGTCACTAACTCGCAGCTTGGGATTTTCCAGGTGCAGGTAGCCCTCTACTCATCCTCCCAGCTGGGGCTGAAGTTCCCTAGCGAATGACACATGAACACACACACAGACAGAGGGCTGGCCTTCACTGGGGCTCCTGGTTTAATCCCAGCCAGCAGCCAAGCCCCACACAGCCACTCATTCACACCTTCAACAGTGGGATCAGGGACAGAGCTGGAAGGGTAAAAGGGAGAAAATTCACAGGCTGAAATTAAGAGAGTGTAATAGGGAAAGCAAAAGCTACACACAAAAGCAAAGCAAAACAAGGAATGAATTCCCTGCTTCCTGTGGGCAGGCAGGTGTTCAGCCATCCCCAAGAGAGCAGGGCCCCATCATTTTTAATGGTTACTTGAGAAGACAAACACCATCCCTCCAAATAGCCTCCCCTTCCTCCTTCTTCCCCCCCTCTTTATATCCTGAGTGTAATGTCATTTGGTCTGAAATATCCCTGTGGTCATTTTGGATCACCTGTCCTATCTGTGTCTCCTCCCAGCCTTACATGCACCCCCACCTTCCTCACCAGCATGGCCGTACAAGAAGCAGAAAAGGCCTTGGCTCTGTGTAACCCCTGCTCAGCAATAACAAAGCCAAAACATCTCTGATATCAGCTCTGCTCAGCACAAATCCAAACTACACCCCCATATCAGCCACTGTGAATAAAATTAACTCTACCCCAGCCAAAGCCAGCACACATAGATACACACATTGAGACACACACACACACACACACACACAGAGTCTAAACCCACCTGTGGTCCCTCTTCCAGTTTCTAGCACTTGGGTCTCTTAAATGTTTCTTACACATGAAAGTATAGAGAGTGAAAAATAATAGGACAATAACAAGAAGAAAATCCCCCCAATAATCAGGTATTTGGCTCAGCCTGGTGAGCATGCTGCTTGTCCTACTGGCACGAGACTAGCCTCTTTTATCCACCCATCTTTCCATAACTCTGTGCTGGGTCAGCTCTCATCAGCCTTAAACCCTCTTTAGTTCTCCTCCTAACTTAAGCAGTTACACCTAGGTGTGTTTGACCTTGCAAGAGTGAACTCTGCAAAATGTCCCAAGTGCTCCTCTAAAACTGTGTGTGGAGTGTGGCAGTCTCTCATATCTCTTCCATTTAACTAGTTGTGACATCTTGTCCTTCCTCAAGGTCCTAGATGCAATTTTGTGAGTCTCTTGTTCTGTTATTTATGCTCAGCAGTTTCTCATGTCATGTCCAGCAGTTTCATGTGGTTCTCTCAGCTAGCCAAATTGCATGCCAGGACCTGCAGACCTTAACAATGATTACTTGGCAAGGTACATCTCTCTTTGCATATGTTTAACTGTATGCCTAAGTTTCACTGGCTTCCTCAGTGGCTACTTGGTACCTAAGAAAACACAAATACTATTTGTATATGTTGTCTTTGAAGAATCATTGCAAGATGATTGCTATTACTCATAACTGCATAAAATCACCTATGTTCCTGTTATCTGTCTTCATGTAGGGGCACCCCTATTTTATCAATCTTATGAAAATCACTAACAGACATAGCTTCTAATAAATGGTAATGATTGTTACATTCTTATATCTGAAAATATCCAACCTAAGAATGTCACAAAACTGCATCTAAGATAAGAAAAAAAATTTCATACTTCACATGGAAGTTTAGATTTACTTGAAGGCAAAAATTTACATATATATATATATGTATGTATGTATATATATCTGTATATATATATATGTATATATATGTATGTATGTATATATATATATATATATATATATATATATATATATATATATATATATATATTTGTATGTATTTAGTTTTGTCAGCATTTCTTCATTGCAGGCATAATTTTTCCCAACAATTTCCTAAGGGATATTTTAAATTATATAATACTGCAAAAGCAGCCCTGGATTACAAGTATAGTGTAAGCTGATAGGAAGATACTATTATCTTCTCTTATAGAGGAATTTCAGTTAGAGTTTTGGCAACTTAAATTTTACATTTTTTGAGACAGACACCTTCATACTACAATCTGGAAATATCTTTATTGTAATGTGCAACACATTTACTTGCCTTCATCAGTAGTATTCAGCACCATGTTCTTTATTTTGCTGTGTTGTTTGGTTTGTTTTAAATATGATAAAGAATACTGAACTCCTTCAATTGCTTGTTGCAGGAGTCATCTGGTGTGGGGGCATAAGGAAAGAATAAGCATATACAAGGGCATACACAGTCTACAGCAGCATGAGCAACTTCCAGTGACAACCCTCTTGTTTCCCTCAGCAAAGATGGGGCAAGACAGAACTTAATCAAGATGGACATCTAGCTTGTATGATATTTGTGTAAAAAACAGGCCTTCAAATCCACATATCTTTACACTATTTGCAAGATTGTTATAGATTTAGCAGCCTATAAAAGCAAAAATTTTAAGTGAGAAAATCAAACTGTCTAAACACAGAGGCAAAACCATCAACAAAAAAGGTTTCCTCTCTCACAGAATATTGGAGCTGTAAACTTGCTGCAGTTAGTTATGGATTTTCATACTGCTGGAGCAGCTTGAATGGAAATCACTTACATACCAACTGAGCTAGGAAATTTGTGAGTAATTTTTAAAATCCACCTCTTTACGTAAACACTGCATATGGTAAAGATGAAATAAGTGACCTAGTCAAGTGAAAGTTTGCCCTCTGGCTCTGGCCTGTGCACTCAGCTGGCTGAATAATAGACTGTCTGCCTGGAAAGATTTGCCTTTTCCTAATGGTTCAGACATGCAGTTCAGAATTCACGTAAGGAGGAGACAGAGTTTAATTCTCTGCAGCCCCTTTTTCTTCAAGATAATTGCTAGGATGGCATAACACCTGTAGGAAAAATGTCTATTTCTCACTAGGAATGCAGTTACTCTGCTGTACACTGCACATAAGAATGGAAAATGTTCTTGAAAGTCTATATTGTGAAACCTTAACTGTAGAAGTCATTCCAATTTAAACAAAGTCAAGCATAATTAAGTATAATACTTTCTATAATTTAGATCAATATGCTTTTTATAATAAGTGGGATTTTTTTTTTTAGCTGAAGAAGAGTCTACATTGCCTGGTGATATCAGTCAAGGATATTACAAATTCAGTTATCCAACTGTTACTGATGGAACAGATAATGTTCTTATATTTTCCTGGGTGATTTTTCAATAAGAAAAGATTAAAGATTAAAATGCCTATGCCTTTGCTCAGATGACAACAAAGCAAGACTCCCTGAACATTTAGACAAACATAAATATTTCTTGCAATATTAATTTCTTCTATGTACAAACTGCTTTATTTTCTTTAATATGGAACAATTAATTTACTACAAGATAATTCAGTGGGGTTATGTTCTCTTTTTAAATAATAATTTTGGATATCTACCTAACAACACTAAAGATCAGTTTTCTCTGCACGTGAACTGCTGAACTAGGAAAGAAAAAGGAATTTAAAGAAGTCAAGCAGTGGTAAAAAATGCAGTTCACATATGAATGATAATGAAGTAGCAGATACAAAAGCTTCAGGTAAATTTGAACCAGACAGAAAAGATGATTGGAGATTGTCACGTAATACATAGATACAAAGACAATGACAATTTTTATATGCAGGATTTCAAGCATGTAAGAAATCTAAATAGGTGTTTGGGGGTAACTTTGCTCCAAGCAGCATGTGAACTACTTCTTCTCCCTGATTTTCTGTCAGTGTAGTGTATAAGCAGAAAAGGCAGGATAAACTGAAATACTATTTCAGACCTTGTTGGAAAAATTGACATCTTACTTTCATGAAATACTTTCTCTCTCACACATATGGGATACACCCACAGAGATGCTCTGCTGTCCTTAAGCCCAGGCAAGGTAAGCTATTTTCTGGAAGTGTATCCTGAGAGGCAAGTGGCTGTGGCTCTGCTACACATACTGTAGTGTCAGAATTTTGGACAGCAAAGACTGTCTGATGTGTCTCCGCTTGTAGCTACAAAATTCAGCCTGCAACTCCTTTCTCTTGAAACATCTAGCTAGTCTTAGCTTATCTCATCTCCTTTGGCATGCCAAAATCAATTGATGTCTGCCTGTTGAGAAGTACAGAGATCATTCAGCACCCACTCACAGAACTGATATACCATTTGATCTACTTGTCTAACAGGCTAGAAAGAAAGAAAGAGAGGAGGCTGTTTGTATTGGTTTTAAATACTCTAAAGTGGTGGCCTTCTCCTCCTTCTGAGGAGAACCCAAAGAGAGCACACATCAGTCAAAGGCAGCTCTGTTTACATGTTTGAAATTTTCTTTTTCACTGAACCTTACGACACTTCAAGCTTAAACCTAATTAATTTTTTCAATTACTGTGTATCATAGATCATACAAATCTAACACTGTTTCTCAAATATTGAAAGTAATGTTCATCCTGGATTGACATCTACCAAGTTTTTACTCCTTCACATAGAAGATAAACCAAAGAGGAACCCAGGTACGAGTATTCATCTGCTTGAATATTACTAGTTTCAGTCAGTATAATGGCTTTGCATTTCTTTTGCATTTTCTTTTAAAAAGCAGAGAGATGAAGATGTGCTTCCACTTCTCATTAGTCAATATGGCAATTGCTATATTATTTCTCAGTATCATTCACTACTAAAAATCAGCTTTTGTAGTCTAAAAAGCTTTTGCACTGAAATTGTTTGAAGAGCATTCACATCCACAGCAGTTAAGAGTCTCTTTGGCTGTAAAGAGAATAAATGTTTTCCATTCGGTATTCAGGAACAGTGGCTTAGACACAAATCAAAAGAAAACAGTACTTCAGGAAGCACCATGCTATTGAATACTTTCCTGGTCACACCTCATACACAGCAGACTTTAAGAGCAGGAGGTTATATTGCATTTATATGACCACCATTTTTCTAAGTATAACAGTGACATCTAGTGCAATAATGTTGCATGGCAGGGCCCAGAAATGGCTTTGGTACCTTATTTTTATTTTTTCAAATGTTGAGGCAAAAGTTATTGCCAGTCAAATTTCTGCAGAATAAATTTACTACATGAACTTTGATGCTATATTTTATCAGACTGATGTTAATTTCTGGAGTCTTGGTTAGTCAAAAAAAGATAAACACTTATGATGTAGAAGAGAAACAGACTGTAAATGAAAAAATGCAACTTTTGTTTAGTTCTGATGTGCTCTTAAAGAAAAAGGGACCCACCATGTGGTCCTGACAGGCAGTTTTGTACCAGGGTTACTGATCTCAGGTGTCTCTTACGCAAAGGAAAAGGAGAAAGCTAAATAGAAATCTGTGTAGATAAAAGAGAGAATGGAAATATTGCCTTGGGAGTGAAAAAATAGAGAAGGTTATCTGAAGAATCACTCAGCAAAGAAAAAGAGAAAATAAGATATTTGAAAAGGAAAAGGGAGAACAATTACAAGACATCTGAAGAAGATAAGAAAAATAAGAGAATGACAATGCAATCTGATGTTAGCACAGGGGAAAGACCCCTAAATGCCAAGTCTAACAATATGGGGAGGGTGGGAGAAGAAATAAATATGTGAGATGACATTAAATAAATTATGCTATTTCATTCTTTTTCATACAAAAAAAATAGACCCTAAACTTTTATAATTGAGTGTTCAAAAGTCACACTTTATTGAATAATGCTGCTTAAATGGGTGGAAGAAAGTTAATTGCATCTCAATTTCACACCCAGCAGAAATTTCAGAATGATCTGCCACCAGCATTACAAAAACTAAAACTGTGCTTCTGAGACTGAATAGGAAGCATTTGCTCAGCTGTATTTATAATTCTGTTAGAATGAGGAGAGTGGAGAATGAAAGCACTGTCCTATTATTTGCTGTAAAAATGGCATGAAAGGAACAAGAATGAAGATGATAATGCTGAGACATTTTAATAATGGTACAGCAGAGGATTAAATGTTTTGATCACATTTGTTCAGCTCCTGTTGGCTAAATATTAGTTTTACTTGAGATGAATCATGGGTGAAGGTGCAAAATGGATAATAGCTCTTGTCCTGTTACCCTGAAATAACAGAGCTACCTTCTCTGACTTGTGATTTTATAGTGTCACTTCACATTGTGGCCACTTTGCCAAGGAAGACAGTCCTACACAAAATGCCTTACTCATACTAGAGACATTTGCATTTTTTTGCATTATCTCTGACTGTCTTCAGCTGCCAGTTTTGATTGCTGAAGAACTTTTTGGATCCTTATGGTTCAAGAAAGGAGGAGACAGGCTATCTATCTAGAAAAATGAAAATTGGAACTGCTCTATTTCTTTCAAGGAATTCCAGTATGGAGAACATGATGACCTACTGTGTTGCATATGCGCAGTAGATCCAAAGACTTCAGGACATTTGTGTGTGAATACACTGTGTAATATGTGCACAGTAACGCCAACATTTTCCAGAACTATAGTGCTGATTCTGTGTGTGTATGCCATGGAAATTTCCAGACTTTCCAAAGTCACAACTGCTCTGTCAGCTACTATATAGTAACTCCAAAAGGACTGAGTCATGGCCAGGAATTGTGAAGAAATTAATTGCTTTGAATTGTTTTGAACAGTTTTGAATTCTGTTATATTTATTATTCTGTTGTGAGATAAAATCCTTCAAACCTGGAAGCAAGACAGGAGAGTCTGATTTATCACTCATTTGCCACTGTCTTTCTGACCATCTTATAACTTAAAGCAAAGCAGCCTATAAGACTTGTACGAAAATGGTGGTGACTTTATGAGGAGCAAAGAAGGCTGGCTTCCTTCTCCTGAGCCAGTCTCTACTGAGGATTCTTCTTCCAGACATCAAGAAATGCCAGGGAAATGCAGCAAAACCAGAAGAGCCCAAGGGACAAACAAAAAATTATTCAGTGACATCTCAAGGTTTGTAGTAAAAAAAAAAAAAAAAAAGACTAAAACCACTTAATTTAGAGAGGAAATTAACAAGAGGAGAAAAGAGAAGTATATCAACAACATAGCAAAAAGGAATCACATACTTACCCATCATCTCAGAGTATAAATGGGCTGTCACAAATGCAAACCCAAATTAACAAGTGGGGCCTTAAAAATCACAGATAAATACAATCAAGCAGATTTTTGACTGAAAGGATCATATTACACCCTGACAAGTTTGCTACTGGAGTTATTAAAATGCTGTGTCTCAAGCCAAACCAAAACCAGATCTCATGTTTTCAATGGAGCAGGAGCTAGTAAATCACAGTTACAGGAGACCTGCGACACATGCTTGCCCCCATGGACAGCAGATCCTGCCCACACATGGTTGCCAGCTGGGCAGAAACCTCTCACCTCAGCCAGAACTTTCACCTCAAAAGAAATTTTAAATTAAACCACAAGTGTCCTCTCCCTGAATTCACCACTGTGTCTGCCTTTCCCTGCTCATGACTTATTAAAACTATGCTCAGCAGGAACCATGAAACCTTGCATGGGCCCCTCGGTTTTTTCTGAGTTTGAAGCTTTCACTTTTTTTTGCTTTTATAACTGATTTTTTAAAGCTTTCACTTTTTGAGTCCTGTTATACCTGAACTTCTTACATTTTTTTAAAAGGCAGACTTTCCCATCAAGTATGATGTTGGTTAATGATTAAGGCTACATACTTGACTGCCTTAAAACCTGAAAAAGCTGCTCTTCTCATCATTTTCTGTCTCTAATGTCATCCTAGAATGCAGCCACAACCTCTTCTTTCCACTTCTATGGTCATATTACATATAGTTTGATTTCTCAGCTGACTGTGCAAGATTTCTCTGCCTGACACAAATCCGTTCTCTAAATCTTCTTCATCTCCTGTTGCAGTTACAACCTCAAGTCCTGTCATCAGCTCATTGTGGACTCAGGGGCAAGTTACTGTACTCAGTATCCTCCTTCATCATCATCCTGGTATTGCCAGTATCTCCACGGATTGTTCACCTCCTAATTCAAATAAAATGTTATCTTCACATCTTTGAAAAAGATCTGAAGAGCTGCTTTTTTTTTTTCTTCTTTAACTACACTTAGAGCCAGCTTTATTTTTCTTACTTCTTGTGTACCTCTCATCCTCACATACTCTTTGAAGTTATCTTCCATTTTTGGATAGTCTTCATCTTCTTAGATACTCACTGACCTTCTTCTTCCCATCCAGTATTTTCTTATAACACTTGTTTCACTACACTTTCAAAGGTTTGTGGTGAATGTGCACCCTGAAGCCACACCAGGCCTCACTGGGACTCTTTGTACCTGCAGTCAAAAAATGGCTAGAATGATCCAGGAGGGGATCCTTTATCAAGGTTTTGCCACATTTCTGAGCCAGTCAAGAAAGAGAGGCTTTTGTGGGAATTGGTTCTTGACAGAAGACTGGCTGTTTTATGGGATTTGATGCAACAGCAGGTCCACCTCCTACAAACACCTATGTAAACTCTGCCCTTCATCAAGAAGCTGAAGAGTGTGTAATAGTGCCAGCCATGGGTGAATTGCCAGTATCACATTTGTTTATCTAAGGCATTAAATATTTTTCAAAGAGTATAATTTTGCCCATGGCTCTTCTGCATGACTCTGAGTAACCTGCACCGAGCTTATTTGCATTATTCAAGGAAAATGTGAAAGATGGTTTGCGTATGAGGCAGCTAGACACTTTGTCTGACCTGAAGCTGGAGCTGTTTTCATAGGGAAAGAAATTTCTCGGATATGGAGGGGCAACTGCATTTTGTAGTTCATGTTCCATGTTTGGTCTTGGCCTACAGTTACCTTGCCAAGGTACAGACTGTACCTGCAGTCTGCAGTCTGTTTCTGCAACAATTTCCATTTTTTCAAGGCTGTTTTACAGACCAATAACTTAGAGTAAGTAATTGTCTCTAAATTCAACCAGTCATTGAAAATGGTTGTCTGCATAGTCTTACCACTGTGAGCTCTAATAAAGTCTTTCAAAGGATTTTCAGTACAGGGAGCTCAGCTGGGCCCTTGGATTTGCAGCACAGAAGTATGTAAAATATACAGCATACTATATGCACCTTCTTTTCCAGCCTCTCCACAAAGAGGTCACAGGCATAGTGACTTGTACTCTGCATTCTGACTCTGTACTCTCCAATGGAACAGAGAATACACACATTTGTAGTATAAACCCATCAAGAATGTATAAATTATACAACTGAACTCAGTATGAACAACTCAGACCTAAAAGTGGTAGGTAGATCAGTCTGCTTTCACAGCATTTGTGCATGATAGCTAAAAAAACCCAGACTTTTTTCTTTTCTTGACCCCAATTTTCTAATGCTTCCTGTTATAAGAAATTACTTCAGCACACCTGCACTGGCATGACTTTAGAGGCATAGCATCATAAAATTAAAGGTTATCACACAAAGATATTTAGCAACTTTTAAGGCTCCAAAGAAGGAACTAGTTTTCCATAATGGGTAGTTAACAACAGAAGTCTGGTAATACGGAATTCAATTTACATTGAATTAGAAGCAGATCCAATTTACATTCATTAGAAGCAGATTAAACTAGCTCCCTTTGCAGTAACTAAACAGTATGCTTAAACTTTCACTCTTTCATTTTAGATTTTAATTTTCATAGGGTTTTTAAATACAAATCCCCATGGGAGATATTTAATTTTGTAATATATTTCAGATAACTTACATTCAGGTGCTCTTGAAAAATTGAAAATTTGTAAGCAAAAATTGAAAATTAATATCTCTTCCAATAGAAAGAAAATAGGTTTACCTTCTGCTCATACTTACAAACCCCAGTGAGGAATCATCCCCATTAACAGTTTGCAGTGAAGTGAGGTAAGGCGACTCTTCAGATTTTGTGCTTTCAGTCCCATCTCCATAGCACTTCACAGGCCAGTGAAAGAATTTTGCTCATTTACTGCAATCTCAATCTGTCACATGAAAAAAAAATATTTGCTGTTTCACAGACAGTACAAGACTGAAAAGATATGTAGAGGTAGGTAAAAGAATTAAGAATAGCATTGTTTTTCATGAAGAATTTTGCACCTCACACCTCAGTACTCCATGACACAGCACTGTATAAGTACAAAGCACCAACCAATACCATGAGGTAAATCAACCTGCAATCAGAAAAAAATCAAGAATACAGTTTAAAGATTGGTTTGAAACCTCATTGGAAGTTTGTCTGAAAAAAAAAAAAAAAGGTTTGAATGTGTACCTAATTTACATCCATTTAAAACCAGGCACAGACCTGTTTTCAGAGCACATTCATTTGTGATTTTATATTGGTGGTAGGGCTACAAATCATTAGTTGCTTCAGCAAGTAAAGCAACTGTGATCAGAACTTAACAGTAGCTAGAAGTAATAAATATTATATGGCATGCAGCTGAGGAACCTCATTCAACACAGGTACCAAAGCCACATTAATAATTTTATCATTGTAGATTTATGATGATTGGTCTGAGATTAAAAAACATTTTGAAAGATTTCTTATATTACTTTTCTCTGTTGTCCAGTTGTTGCACTTGAAGTGATATCAAAGAATTTAAATCATGTTTTTTAAAAAACCTCATATTTCTAAATGGCTGCTGAAAGCCCATGGGCATTTATCCTAGGGCTATTTTAAAACAATGTGCTCTTGGCTGGGCTCTTGAATGCAGAATTCAGGAGATAGGATGTGTATACAGAAATCTGGAAAAGAATGGAGTTGTGGAAGAATAAAGATGGAATAATCTGAATAATGCCTCCGATAACCAATTATTCTGACATGCCTGGTTTTGCATTCTGTTATCATCTAACCATAAAGAGAATGGAGTACATCCCATTTCACTTAATAGGAGCAGATGGATGCAGTACTGTTCAGCATCATCTACAACAAGTAATTGTATTGCCATCTCATTGACATACAGTCTTCATCACTTCTCTTTTGTTTGGCATGCACATATTTTACAAAAATGCCCCAAAGAGGCAGCAGTGGTACATTAAGAGCTACTACAGGGAAAGATGAGGCATTCCCACCTGTTCCATCTTTTATGGTCTTAAACCTCACAAAGCCTTTGGGCTGTCATTCCAAAGCCCTGCAGAACAAACAAATGTTTCATTGTGGCAAAGCTGAGAACATGCTTGGGTGCCCTAGTAATTTGCTCTGCTCCATTTGTTTTTAACTCAAATCACAAAGGTCACTCTCAACATTAAAAATGTGAGCAATCTCTTTCTTCCCAAACAAATAAATAACGAGCAAAAAAACACAGAAAAAATCAAAAATTTCTCTGGCTTTTTAATATATTTACTTCAGTATCACAGAATTACAGTAATACTTGTAAAAGGTGTCCTTTTCCTTCATCAAGTACTCTTTACTGGGGTTTATTTTAAAATAACCTAAAGCAATTCAGGTCATAAGAAAAGCACACATAGCTCAAAACTATGAATTTCTTCTGAGCTGTAAACATGGGATCAAGGTTTTACTTCTCTAGACCCAAAGAAAAAGGGAGCAGTTGTCTCAAACACAGAGAGGAATTCGGCACCCAGTCCTATATGACACCACAGGTCAATGCAAAAGTCTGAAATGGAGGGTCTCAACCACACCCAGTGCAGGCTGCTAAACCATGAAATGACCTGATGGCCTCTTCCCCCCTTGAAAAAAAAAAAAAAAAAAAAAACAACCTCTTTCCGTTCTTCCTGCTTCTCATCACAACCACCTACCTCTGCTCATCTGGCCAGGAAGAATATAAAGAGGGTGTAATTGCTACCCCTGCCTGTTTGGGACTGCTGAAGGGCTGGCTGCTGGTTACCTTTAATCACTAACAGAAGCATGATTCTTCGAAACAGGAGTGTGTGACACACACACCACAGCTTCTCACTTCCCTTACACAGCTATCTTTTGTTTCCTGTTAAAGAAGAATGCACTAAGAAAGATGTGCTCAAAAGAAAGTCATCCTTTCAAAAGTCCTTCCAAATACAACAAAAGATGAAATAGAAAATGTAGATCATTAAGAAATCTGTTAAATCTTTTCAGAGAACAACTGAAGAGGAAATAAGCACAGAGGGGAACAAAAAAGTCACACACGTGATATGAGCACTTTCTGTTCTTTGCAGTGAATAGGAAGGGACCTGTAATCATGATAATTACAGGTTTAACCAAAAGCACATGCAAATGGAGAGGGGGAAGGTGGCAATTCAATGTTATTGAATCAAATGTCAAGTCTGATGGTTTCCATTACACTTTTCCACTAAAATCTTATGTATGTAGTCAAAAATATGTATATTATATACATGCAGAGGGTGTCTAAAAATATTTACAATTATCTGGACATTTTAGGAAACTTTAGACATTTTAGGAAACATTAAATTTTTTAATTACCTTTCTGTTTCAAAATTAGGTTCAGATTGTGTCTCAGGTGTTTAGTCAACCAGATTGCCAAACACAATAAAATTAATAAGTTATCAATATTGAAGCTTCATTATTTGTCTTATCACAAAATTTTCTGATGAATATATATTGTCACTGTTTTTTCAGACTTGGAGGTATAGGAGGGATTACTTTAATAGGCATAACAAACAGAGGCATTCCCTTTATATCAACTGGAGACCATAAGGAAATCAATTTCATTCTATTTTTAAGAAAAGAAAACATTCCAATTACTTTGTGGATACCATCATTATTTTACTAATGTTTAAATTGAAGTTTTACCATACTAAATTATTACAACACCCATTTTAGGGTATACTTCTGTATCACTGGTATCAGTTTCATTGGAACATAGCTCAGACCACCCACTGCTCAAATAAAACCTTTGCCTGAAGTGTTGGCCAAAAGGGACTGCACAGAGCTGTGACTGATAGATAAATTGTTTACACAAGATCAAAGTGCTAGCAAGGTCAGGAGAATGTTACAAAATACACACTCCTGTCAAAAGTAAGTAATTGAGATCAATTTATTAATTACAGGATGCTGCACGGCCAAGGATAAGGGAGGAATGTGAACATGGGGATCAGAGGACAGGTCATGACCAGAGTCTGTGGAGGGCTGCAGTGAAGGTGGTTTGGGTCGCGTGCACAGGAGGTTTAGGTCAGCACATAGCCTCTGATCATTGGAGAGAGAAATCACATAACACTGCACTGACCAAAAGAGAGCTGCTTTCTGCCAGGCATACAGACACTGACGCCTCAGTAGAGCATCAACCCAAACAGCATCCTTATGATAATAAAGTTTGCCAAGCCTCAGTCAAAATTGTGGTCATCTCTTAGAACAGAAGAGCAAGAGTGAAGTTTTCCAGCTAGCATCATGCTAGCACCAGTGTCCTGTTAGACCATAAAAATACTACCAATAAAGGACACCGACAGCTTTTACAGTGCTTAAAGCTCTAAAACAAAAGAAAGGAGAGACCATTTCATGCCTGTATTTTCCATATAGAAAACAACATAAAAGAAATTAACTTAGAGCAAATCTTATAAAATTCTGAGTTTGCTATTACATATTAAAAATATATCTGTATGTGCAACAGCACATTGCTACTGCTTTAAGGGAAGCAGAGCCACTCAGTTGGAGGAAGGCACTGACTAATCACCCTAAAGCATAAGCTGTTGAAGTGTTAAACTAGCTTTTAGCCCCAGTAGTTCCTTCTGCTATTTGGTTATTACAGTTCAATAACTCATTTGCTCAAGCTGAAAACCAGCTAGGAGGTGAAAAAAGAGCAAGGCTGTTTTCTTCATGCAGAAGAAGAAAATAGAACAGTAGAATAAAAAATGGTGTGATAGCCGATAAGGTCTGCTACTTCTGAAATGTTGGGTAGGTACTAACCAGAACCAACAGTTAATTAATTGCAGATAGCATTGCATTTAAATTTAACTTAAATTTAACTTCATTAAATTTAACTTCTTCATGAGTATTTGACATATTTAAGGTAGATTTAAATGACTAATAAAAACACCATATAACTCATAAGCACTTTCATCTCCTGGGTAAATTCTATCCAAATGTACTCTCAAATGAAAGACCAAAAATTGCTTAAAATAAATTAATTACATTCTTTACTTTCTCCTATCTAGGAGACAAAAAGTGAGATTGAAACCAGAACTGAAATACTTGATGTGTATCAATTAATTTCAGTGCAGACATTCACTGCTTTATTTCTAATCCATCACCATTGTATTTTCAAATATATAAAAACCTCTAGGTAAATATGAGAAACACCTTTTGATTTGGAGGAGGGGGAGAGGGGTTAATCTGAAATAATGTTTTTATCTTATTTGCAATAGCCCTTATATCCCTTTCATGCCTGCAGCAACTGATCACAATATTTAGTATTTCTTAACCCAGCCAACACTGTTAGCTCATCTACATGCTGTCTAGTGTAAAAGTCATTGAGCCACTGGCTGCTGGCTCCCCTTTCCTGAAATGCCCTCAGTAAACTGCTTTCCCCACAGAAAACAATTAGATGTGAACAGCAGGGCATCCAGGCCATTTGGAGGTTGTCCAATACAGCCGCTCATGGAGAAGGGGGAAGTCACTATTCATTTTAATGCTGGCTGCTTCGGATGTTGTCAGAGATGACAACAAAGTATTTATTATCTGAAAGCTGTCCAGCATATGTAAGGAAGAGAAATAGGAAGCTGCAGCTCTGTATGTGTTTTGTAAGCCATAGTCACTGCTAGGGAAGTAATATATTCCTAAATTGTTTAAGCAGTGCAAGCAGCTTAAGGCTGGAGTGATTGTTTATGCATTTGTAATAGCATTACACACAGGATTATGAGTTAAGCGGTTAACAGATGGAGGGACAAAAATTTCCAAGTCCTTTTGTTAAAATTACCTAGGTTGTTCTTCTTCAGTAGCCAAAGAGATGTTTGTAAAAAGAAAATTACATACCTCAGGGCCAAGATTTATAAACTTGCACTTCAATCTACTATCGTGTTTACAAATACATAAGAAAAACATTAAGACACTGCACATCTGAAGATGCCTGTAAAAGTGTTCTCACTTACATTTATTCATAAATTGACTTAATTTTTTTGCATTGATTCAATGGTAAAATTCATATTACTTCCATTGAGAACAAAAGGGAAACCAGTGTTGCTGTCATGGAGTGACCTAAAACCCACCTAAAGTCTCCACATTAATGCAGTGCATTTACCTATTTTGAAATGAATCATTTACAGATGGCTTTTCCTCTAACTTCATGGATGATTTCTGAGAGAGACCCACTGATCTAATTTGTGTCTACAGAATGAGTAGTAAAGTTATGTCATTGTCTAGATTAGACTTAATGTGCAAAACCCACAACACCACAAAACAATTAATGCAAGATTTGAGTTCTCTTTGACCAACTCCATTTTATAAAACAATAAATATCTAGTGTCAAAAGAAAGTCAAAAAGTATGTGTTTGGAAGATGTACTTATTATTTCTTGGAATTTGACTATAAGTCAGTTGTGGGTCTTTCTTCATCTATTTATTTGTCTTATACAGTTTATGGTGCTGAGATGCTGGCTCCAGTAATACTGCAGGTATAACAGATATATTGCCTGTCACTGTGTTACAGAAGGTGAAGGTGATAGGAAGACTTGTATTTGCTTTCAAGGTGGCATGCCAAAGGAGCAATTCCTGTTACCAGAGCACACAAGTAGGGAGATTTTCAGAGTCCACCATTACAGAAGTTACTTGACTGCTATATAAAAGTAAATATTGATTTAGTTTTTATTTTCTGAGGGCAATCTGCAGCTGAAATAAGAGCAACAACTACTGGTGTATTAATACTTGTTCTTTATGACAGGTCTGCAACTGTGGTCATCAACATCTTCCAGCGGAAAATAATCTCAAATAGATCTCAGTCATCCTGTTTACAAATATGATCAGTAAAAAAAAAAAAAACCATTTTTTTTTCACCTTGCCTAGGAGTAAGGCCAAAACCCAAAAGCCATTTCTGAAGGGGATTTCCCTTTAACGAGTGGTAGCATAGGATGCTTTGAGACATCAAAGGAGAGAAGATACTAAGAGTGGAGAGCACTTCACTAGGATAGCAAGGGCAGTTTGTCTAAGGAGGCAGCAACAGTGCAACAAGGTTTATCTGTGCTGACATTCTCAAATCTTTAAAAATGAGGAACACTCTTGAACAACTTAATCCTTGCTTTATATCATTATTTTCTCCTGACAAGACTTTTCCCTTTTCTCTTCGCATATCCAACCAGAACATGCAGCTAAGAACACTAGTTGTGTTCATTTGCTCATCTCATGCTCCAGAAGAAAATCAACTATCTTCCCACCCTGACCCTATATGAGCATGAGCCAAGGTTGCTCCTTTGTGCGTCGGTGTAAACAGATGTTTAACTCAGTAACTGGTGTCCTTGAGTCTTGTAATTCATTTGCCTCTTCCTGTGGGGATGTGATTCATAATACCCTCTCTCTTTTCCTTTCATATTTATCCAAATACATCAGCAGAAGCAGCCCCACAGGCCACTGGCCAGCAGAGTTGCAGACCCTTTCCTGTAGTCATTAGAGTCCAAAGGGCTAGGCGGAAATGGCATTAAAATGAAGGTTAGTCCACTTGATAGCTCACCTTCTTCCTCACCAGCAGAAAAGGGAGCAATTTCTATTAAGCAGGAATGTGGGGACAAAAAATCCTCTTTATACTGGGCACGAAACCCACAATGCAATCCCAAAGAGAAAAGAGTGTATTTGGACTAACACACAGAAAGCAGAAGACAATTCACCCAATCTACTACTTTAAATGATAGTAAATTGCAGTTAATTAGCACAAACTCATTATCCCAGAACATTAAAGCAAATAAATATGAGATACAATCACAAATCCCTCTAGAAATTAAAATTCCTTACCTTGGAGCATAGTACTCTGGTCAGCGGCCTAAACCACAAAAGTCAACATTGTTTTACTTTATTTTGGCAAAGGACTTTGAGTGAAGTTGCAAATTCATGGATTGAGCTGCAGAGCCCTTTGGATCCTTACCATATGGCCCTTCAAATCCCTTCCCTCCCTGGGACATGACTTGTTCTTTCTTCCAAATACACTGCTGTAGGTGTTGATTTATATAAATGGTAGGGGTTTGTACCTTCTAGCCCCTTTCCTGACAAGTCACTGGGGCCCAAGAATGGTATATGAGTTTTCATTTGTGCCAGATGCAGAAAGGCAGCAAGAAACTGGGAGGCAATGCTCCACAGCTAAACCACATGAATTTTCTGTTCATTTTCTGCTTTGTATGGTCCCCTCCCTGTGCAGCAGGAAAAGAGGCTGCATCAACTTCTTGCATCCAGCATAATACAGGCACTGCTCTGCTTCTTTCTCTCCCAACCCCCTGCCAGGATAGCCAATAAACAAAGGCAATGTTTGAATGAGAAGTCCAAACCATTGCAACACCATAATGACAGCTTCTCACCTTCCCATTAATGATGGTAGACTTCAAACAACCCTTCCCACCTCAGCCTCGTTCTTCCACATTGCTGATACCCCAAGCCCACTCCGGTGCACTGTCAACATACAGCTAATAGTACTTATATAAAAACTTATTTAAGGAACTGTAAGGGAATGGGATACAGGAGGTGAAGAGTTCCTTCAACAAAAGGAAGATTATTGTCTCAGTCAAGTATATCTTTTACTTTGAGTCTACTTAGTGCATTTATAAGTGCCTTCTGCAAATGACTTGCCATCTTTTTTCCTTTAGGGCTTAAAGGTTACACTAAATTTCAGAGATGCCTGATATTAACTTTGATCTGTGTGTTAAAAATAAGTAGATAAATGGTGCTAAAGTCTTTTCATTCCGGAAGGATGTTGGGTGATAAACTGCAAGGGTCAAAATCTGACCTGCACAACTCTAGAGCAGAACTTCATTACTTAAGCTGTACAGAGAGCTAAAAAGACCTGATTTCCTAGTGGTCCCAAGAGACATAATGATTGACAGGCAGATAAATAAGGAAGTAGAGTTATAAGAAATATGGACTATCTTTGAATTTAGAGGAAATGAGAAAAGCAGAAAGACCTTTTGCAGTCCAAGTGCAGGCTTAAGAATAAAAGGAGTAACATTAATAAATCTTCAGATTAAATAAATATTTAAGACAGGAGATGAGCAAATTGCTAAATCATAAAGTGCTCTAAATTCGGATTAGAAAAGACTGCTCTTCAGATAAAAATATGTCTTCCTTGAAAACTGTACGCAAGTGAAATTGGAGGAAAGACAGACTGGCTTCCAGTAAGAAAAATGTTTTGCTTCTAGAGATACAAATGGATACACTGCATTTTGGGAAAAAGGCAAAGTGAACTGATAGGCTGAAACATAGAAAATTAAAGGAAATATTCTTAAAATTTTGCCTGTTAGGAAAAAAAAAAATTGAATCCAACAACCCCCAAACCCACATGGCCACCTTTATTTGCATTTATTAATTTACATTTCTCAACATACAAACAAAAGATTATTTTCCTTCTGATAGCAACTTTAAAGACAAAAGTGCAGTGGTAGAAAGCACATAAGGTGTTTCTCTGTCCAGCATTTGTCAAAGAAAATTCCAAAGGAAAGCTGCAGGTGATTTATTTTATAACACATATGACAAATATGGAATCCAGTGGAAGGTGTTGTTGCATTTCTTACTTCATTAGATGTCACAACAACTACATTATTCCATTTTTGTATGAGTGTCTTTCTTAGACATGGTATGCCTTCTGAGGGAATAGCAAAAAATTTCAAAATTCCACATGCTCTTTGGGTTAAATCCATCACCATGCTCTTTGGGCTAAATCCATAAAGTAGTAAAAGCTAATAGCATTTCAGGAAAAAAAATTATCTTTGTTATTTGCATTTTTGCAGCATATAATAAAGTTATTTCAAATCACTTTAGTTGTGGGAACAAATTTTCTTACAAGTTTTAAGTAATGACTTGATACTATCTCTTTTTTTTTGGGTCCCATACAGGTATTTTGGAATAGGGTTGTAGGATGAAAAACAGACCTTGGAAAAACACAGATTTGCTGGATATGGCCATTAGGCCCTGCTATGCTATACAGCAATAAAGATACTGTAGAAATCTGATGCTTATTAATAGCAATCATCAGCTCTATAAATCTGACTAGATGTTAACTATGTTGATCACGTGATCCCAAATGAATGACACATGGTCCTGGCACAGGCCATGAGAAGAGTGCTAGAGTCTGTAGATTTCACAAAAATAAGGTAAAAATCACTAAAACCATTCTGTACAGAACAAAAAAAAAAAGTGAAAATAAAGTTTGTTTCAAAACTGGAAAGGTTTGCTATTCATCCACCAATCTAAGCCAAATGCACTTAGATGATGTATTATGATCAAGAGAAAAATGTGAAAAATGACAACATGACTGACATTTAAAGAAACCTCAATGAAATGCTTTTACATCTATAAATGTCCCTGAAGCTTTTTGTGCAGTGCCTGGCCACAACCAATATTTCCACTTCCATTTTGCATGAAATACACCCTTGGCACAGAATATAAAAGTCATCACTGCAAAAGTCCTCCCCTTCCTTCTTCTTCCAGCTTTTACTGCTGAGAATGATGTCTTACAGGATGGAATATCCCTTTGGTCAGCTGGGATCAGCTGTTCCAGCTGTGTCCCCTCTCAACTTCTGGTGCACCCCCAGCCTCCTCACTGGCTGGGTTGGGCGAGGAGCAGAAAAGGCCTTGACTCAGTGAAAGTTCTGCTTAGCAATAACAAAAAAAAACAAAACCCACTGTGTCATCAACACTGCTTCCAGAACAAATCCAAAAGACAGCTACTCTGGAGAAAATTAACTCTATTATAGCTAAACCCACCACAAACCTCTCCACATTTTTCTTAGCCTTGGTTTTGTCCTGCCATTCACGTATTCTTTACAACAGAAAAGGACCAGTTTAAGAAAGTCTTCTTTCTTAAAATGGAAAGGTCTTCTACTTTCCATTTCCTCCTGTATTCATTAGATCTCTCTCACCCCTGGCCTTTTTTTTTTTTTTTCCTTACAAAAACCTGCTGAAATATTATCTTTTTAATCTGTTCTTTATGTAATTTTTGCTTCTTCTTAGTGACTGTCTGGTGACTGAAAACTGCTTATCAGAGCTTTTATCTTACAAACAAGATAGTGAGACTGGCCATTTACAACATGCACTGCTGTGTGGAAGGGCAGGGGAATGCTAGAAAATGAAATAGTAATTGGTGAGCTACTCTTGCATTGAAATATATTTGAGACATGCAGGAATAGAATGGAAATTTCTGCACTTTAATGAAATAAGAGAAGCCAGCTAACCAACATAAAACTCACTCATACCCAATCCAAAATATCCTCTTCAAAGCACTCACAATTTATTTCAGAGTCCATAAGGGAATAATCAAAAGAAACAATGTCACAACTGATGCCATATTAGCCACTAAGATTTAGCTGAAATGAGTATAAAAAGTGTCTCTCCCTCCTTCATGCCTGATTAAAGAGTGGTTAATTATGATTGTTTAGAAGAGACAATTTCCCTAAAAAGAAATTTCCAGTGGGAAAGATGAAACCAACTTTTACAAAGGATCTTGATAAATTATTTTCTGGGTGGGAATTCAGTTCAGTGAAGAAATATGACAAAATACAGAATAGGCAAGATGTGAATGTAGGCTGGGGTAACTGTAGGTCTCTTTCAGAACTCTACTGTTCATGCCAGGGATCCATTTCAAAATGCAATCCTGATGTTATTCTACCATAAATTTTGCTACAAACTCATGTCTGATTTCCACTGTGTTTCTTACACTTTGAATAAATGAAGTGGGAAACAGAACAACAAATTCTGTAGTATTCCTCAGGTGACTTTTGTCAGAACACAGTATTTAATGAAGTGCCATAACAGGCAACTGTAGTTCTCCTTTTTGGAAGGACATCAAGCACTGGGGATGTTGGCAATAGCGTACATTTTTCATTTGAACACTATTTCCAGAGACTTTTTTTTTTTTTTTCACTTGAAACAATCAATCTCACTTAGGATGCAAACAGCTGTTCTTCATTCAACAACTTCACACAGAATAAGGGATTTTAAAGGACACGTTTGGGGTATTTTCTGTATTTGTATGCAAACTGCTATGAAGATCATGACCAAAACTAAAAATAAAATTTAAAAAAAAAGATCTTCCCTTATGTGCAGAAGCAGTAACACCACCATATTTTATCACCACATTTCAGTTTTTCTTTCTTCCTCAGTCATTCTACACTGTAGTCAAATCCTATTTTCATATTCAGGAGGTCCTTATGAAGGCACATTGTGACAACGTCAAATTGCTTTTAGCAATCGAAGCTTAGAGATTCAAAACCTTTTTTTCTCCACCTTGCTCTTGCAATGTCATTTGCTTTGATATGTTAAATAAAAGCAGTGAATTTGTGGCTTCCCGGAAGAGACAGGATATATGCTGTTCTCAAGGAAAGGAAGAGAGGCAACTGCACATATGTAATCTTACTTCTGACAAATGTCTTTGCCCCCGGTTGACTTTGGTTAAATAGTCTCAGGATAAAGTAAACAAATTTAATCTAATTTATCTCTCTAAGTATTTTTTTCCCATTGTTTTCAGTGTGATACACTGAATCCAACAAACAATCCAAGGCTTTTTTGGGTAAAAATCAGCAACTGCATGGATTGCCAACTGTCTTTTTGGGGGGAAAACTAACCATATTCTCTGCTTGTCTCCTCAGGAAAGGAAATGCTCAGCCAAGGTCCTTTTAGAAAGGCAAACCCAATAGCCTTTCATTCCTAGTTCTGCCAAACCAACACTAAGAAACACTTGGAATCAATTCTTCTAAAATAAATTTAAAAAAAAAATAATAAAAGTCTGATTTTTACTCATACAGCTATTTTAATTAGAATCAATATTTTCTCAGGGCTTCCTGAAACACAAGTACTTTGAAAAGTTCTCAGCAGAACTTTCATTCTGGCTATACATAAACATAACACTAACATGCCCTTTGCAATAGAGTATTTGAGAGCCAGATTTTGTGTAAACAACATTGAGAACTGCCCCTCCCTGCTTGCATCTCTCCCTCCCACACCATTAATAGGCATAATGGTGGGTTACCACACACTAAATTCATTTAGCCCTCACTAAATTTCCCAAATGTTAAGATCCTCCTTTATAGCATTAAAAAAAAAGCCAGCAAAACAACTCCTTCCAATGGTATCATGAATCAGCCCATATTTAAACAGCTGTAAACTAAAATTAACACTAACGTAATTTTATGTCCTACAAGGCAAACTGACTAAGAAAATTCAGGATTTATCTGCTCTAAAATACACATTTTAAAAAGTACTCTGCCAATGGTGCAGCACTCTCAAGGAAGTTTCACATTAAAAGGATAAAAACTAACTTAATATTGTGATTACCTAGAAATATTCCAAAGACGTTTTATTCAATGTCTTCACAATAACATTGTCTTTGCTGACATAATAACAAAAAGAATTTTAAAGTAATTAATTAAATGTCAAGAGGTAATATTTTCAGCGCTGTATGGTCTTCCTATATAGCACAGTCAAGGCTCCGGATTTTAAAGCTTTTTGTCTCATGACTATAAGAAGAAATAGCAACAATGTAAGAAAGGCAAGCATATTAGTAAAGATGTCTCAAAGAAGTCAGGTTTTGTCCATGCAGCTCTTCAGAACATCAATTCAGTAAAGGCATCTCAACAACTGTCAACACCTGCTACATATTAATATTCTACTTGAGAATTATTTCCCAAGATGTCCAGGTTGCAGATGTGAGTCATTATTGTATTCTATCTATTGTAATAGAAGTGTTTTCTTCTTCACTAGCTACAGTTCTTTCAATTACAAAGGTGTATTGCTATTACTATTAAATTAATTGAACATATAGCAAATGTTTTGCACAAATTTGAGTGGAGTTTCATAACTGAAAGGCATCTTTGTGTATTTCTCTCTGTTAGACAACATTGTGTACGATATGGCTCCTGACGTTCGAGAGATGGGACTATCATCCCTGGGAAACTATTCTGTCTCTAACACCACTAAAGAGGTCTCCTGACACTCAGCTTAAATATTGTATTGTTCAGATTCATTTTTTCACTCCAACATATATTCGTGTAACGTGTTCTAAACAATCTCACTCTGCTCCATGAATGACACGTCATATGTGAGCCAAAATGTCTTTTTCATCTTTCCTTTTTCACTATATCTTCCCTTCATTGCATTTATTGTGTAGACACTTACCTGACACATCCCTAGAAAACATTACTGTGGAAGGAGAGAAAGGTCATTGAGCATGCTCTGAAAGATTTTATATTCCTAATGATTATTAGCATTCTTGTATTTCAGATGTTGCTATCACACAGTAAAGACCCTCTAACCTGCATGCATAAATTCAGGGATCCTTTCCAAGAGTTGTAACAACACAGGAAGAATGACTACAACTGAAGGCCATTGAAGACATTCACATGCACAAAAAAACTTGTCATCTGCCTTTTTGTCGGTCATATCACTTAATCTTGCGTTATTAGGAGATTTGATAGGTTACAAATAAAAACCAAGGAAAACAATTTCAGAAATGGGATCCAAATAGAGAGACTTAAGCCTTGCTAATGTTCCCTTTTGCTGTCCACCCAATACCACTGTACCATAAACATTTTTTGCAACTGCTACATCTTGTTTTCTTTGTGAACTCAGAATGAAAAATCAGGGGAAATGAGAACATTTTCTAACTTGCAAAATGCGCTTTTCCTTTGTTCTTTTTGTTTTAATCAGACTTCATTCATCCCAATTCCATGAAACAATATTAAGCAGCTGCTTATTATTTTGATTAATTGAATTCAATCAAGCAGAGTAACATTAAAATGCTGTCCCAAGTATACCATTCAGAACAGAAAAACTTAATAGTGCTAGAGGGGAAAAAAAAACCTCAACCTGTAAAAGCTGTAGCCCAGTGTTACCCCCCTCTCACAAATGGGTAGTTACTCTAGATGTACATGATTAGGAACCAAAGCAAGCTATTTCTTAGATTGTCTTCAGTTCTCTGAAAAATTCACTAACCAATGCAATTAGTCATGTAACTGTTCCCTAGGGAGGTGAAAGCAATATATCATAAAGCATTTTTAAAGAATATGAAGGATGCATTGAAAAAATAATATATCAGTAACAGTGCTGACTTTAGAGACTCCTTTTTTTCAATGTAATGTAGTTGTATCTGTGATAGCTTTATATTTTTTATATTTTGCTTTTTCAGGCACTTTGTTTTGGCTCCTATTTTTTTTTTTTTTGACTTACCAATTAATAACTGAATCATAATTAGCAATGATAAAATTAAAATCAAAGCAAATCTTTGGTAAGGTTCTGCCAATCTGTATGATCAGGTATGTTAATGTGATATAAACCATCCCCTCCTTTATTCATTTGGATCCAATTTCAGACCTGAAGTCAAAGCAAAATTCTCTGGTTACTGGCCAGGTCAATTTTAAGATTGAATACTTTCCTGAACTTGAATACACATATCAGGTCTCTAAACTCCGAGATTTGTAAACTTTGGCAGAACATAACCATTTAATTATAAAAGTTCCAGTGAGCCTCGGCAGTGACCACTCTCTGTGGTGGTGCAGCACACAGTTAGTGCAGCCTGCACACAGCCTGTGAGGTCAACAACAATTTCCTCTGTTAGGACAAATTAGGTGTGTCACTTGCACCCTGACAGCATAGCAAAAGTGCAAAACTGGTTCCCCAGGTGGATAAAGCTTCCATCCAATGAATTTAATTTTTACAGTGGTTCAAAAGCAATCTGCTTTAAATGAAAAAGTAATGCCGCAATATTGTGTTAAGGATGCGATTTGGCTCTTACCCATGCTTAGGTCAACTCGGTATTTCATGGGTCTCACAGCAAAGCAATATTACTCAAATATGTTGCAGACTGTAACAAAAGGTCAGCAAAGAACAGAATATCTGCTGTGTGTGCACCTACCTTGCTTTCTTCACTTCAGCTTGACCTCCACAGCTTGTATGTAAGACAACCATTTCAACTGCTTTCACTGTTGACTTTTAATCTTTTTAATCTTTTTGTCTCTTTTGTTTGCTTGGGAGGGTTTTTTAAGGACACAAGGAAAGCTTCTCACAAACATACCATACCTTCCATCTTGCCTGAGTGTGATATTGATCACAGGATTTGGTCTGCCACAGACGTAAATTCTCCAAGAACCTGTCAGCCATGAAGACCAGTAGATTCCATCAAAATAACAGTTTATGATAAATTTAACATTAAAGAATAATACTCAGCACATCAGAAGCTCTTTATGTAGTTGAGAAGAAAACTTTATGATATGCTTCAGGAAAAGTAATTTAAATCCAGTGACTTTGCCACAGTCAAAAAAAGTTTGTGTCAAATAGGAAGAAGAACAAGTATCATCTTCACCCTGATGGGAATGTTGCCAATAAATGCACTGTAACTAGACCTCAAAGCTGGAACTGCACATGTGGATAACCCACACTGCTTTTCACAATTTCAAAACTCAAAATAAATTATTTTTTCATTATTTTCTTATTGTTAGGTGAGTTATAAGGCATACTTCCCCTATAAGGGACGAGTTCACTGCATATGTCATTTTTCATTACATCAGGAAAAACCTCCTAGGACTTGTAAATAGCTGAGTTTTTAATAGCATCTGATAGCACCACGAGGCACTCACCAGGATCATGGCCAGTGAGAAGATAGAACCCAGATGGGTCCATTTATCAGCAAGATAATCATTAAGAACACTTTCTGCATTTTCACCACTCTGAAGCATATGAGATCTACAAAGGAATAACCAATCAGAAAAGTAAAATCAAACTTTGTATTTAAAGTTATGGCAACTACTCTCTTCTGACTTCTACATATTCCATGTGAAAAAATCCGAGCAATGCTGTGCTCACAAGCAATACTTTAACATGACCATCAAGAATCACCTTCCACAGAGAAATACACCATAATGTGTTGCCCCCCAGTCCAATCTCTTCTCCATCCATTCCTGCTGCACTATTTTATCTAGGACAGCACAATTTATACAGGGATCTGTAGGAATTAACAACAACAAAAGAAACCTTTCCAAAAAGTAATGATCTTTGCTCAACCCTGTGGTTATTAGAGTAATCCTGAGGGGAATAAGAAAGCCAAATTTAGAGAAAAGGAAGGCTTTAGCAAACAGAGAGAGATAATATTGTGGGGAGATGAGAACAGAAAAGTGGAAAATAAGACAGCATGGAAACTTGCATTTGCTCTCAGCCTCAGACTTTCCCAGTTCCTTTTGATTAACCATGCCAGGGAGCCACTGCTTCTGCTGCTGCTTGCTTTCCTTTCAGAAATTCAAGCACTGGAATTCCACCCAGCTGATAAATTATGTAACAACATAAGAATACACATTTTATTTTTTAACTTCAGTAATATCTGTGCCTGAACTTTGTAGTAAAAGACCTTGGAGAAAATGTCTGTAGTTCATTTCTTGATCAAATAACCTGAAAAATGAGCCAAAAAGACAATGGAGCAGCATTATAAAAACAAAGAAATTATTAGGTTTTTGAACTTCATACACATCAGCTATCTAAAAAGAAAAATACATATGAGTAATAACAGGGCTGTTAAAACAAGCAAAGAGACTATACAGACATTAATTTTTTATTTTTATAAAAAAGGTCAGATTTATTAGTGCCAATGTATGTTCATAGAAGGAAACAAAAACTAAGCTAATTTGAGTAGCAACTTACATCAAAGGATATCAAAATAAAATTTCTTGTAAGTGAAACATAATACTTCATTTAAACTTGATTCTTGCAAACTAGAAGTCCTTGTTATCTGTCTATGAAGCCTTTAAAGAAAAGTTGCTACAGTCAAACAGGGTCCTGATAGAACTTGGCACATAAAGAAACAATTCCATATTCACCCATACAATACCTCTCACTCTCCTGGAGCACTCATTCATACAATACTTACAAAATGCATATACATTATGACTAGAGCCATGTATGGCCTAAAGCACATAGAATATCTCAGTTCTAAATGTAACATATCTCTACATCAAAAGCAGGTCTCTGTATTTACAGCAGATGATCTCTCTCCGCAGATGGGGCTTTTGCTTGAAGATCCTTTTGTTAGTGTATGCTAAGATGCTCAGGTTGTCAAGTTATTTATCAAATTAGGAGTGTATCTACAGGAAGATCTGTCTGACTGTGTGCGAGGATTCTAAGGCAATAATAGTAGTTGTTCCACAGGAATAGCACTGCCATTGCAACCCACTTGCCATCGGAGCAGTAAAGCCTTCCTTCTCCAGATGCAGCCAGGTATAGTGAGACATTCGTGATCTGCAAACTGTTGGCTCAAAAGTCTAAAACTTCTTGGTTTGTTTTTTTTTTAATGTTCATGGAATAGCACCATAGGAATTCACACTTGATATCAAAAAGATCCTGGGTCTGTTGTTTCGTTTTGCTTCACCATCATGGACAGTCTTACTCTTAGGAAAAAAACTAACAAAAACCTCTTTGGGAAACATGTCTTTTGGACACTACTGCAGCTTCATTTCTGAGTAACTGAATCAGGCAAATAGCTCATTCACAAAAAGGTCCAAAGAAATAAAGCTTAGCAGTTATTTCAAATGTACTGCTGAAAACAAATTCAGTAGGAGGAGTTTCAGATGATCCTTGACCATTTCTCTTTCTCATGGATACAGATTTTGATACAGGACAGGTTTTCATTTCAGTCTCTTTCTATATTCAGTGCAAAATAAGAGCACATCATCAGAGATAGCTTACTTAACCAGTAAACCAAACATTTTCAGATGCTTACACTATTAAAATTTAGTCAGCTAGTGGTTGGTCACCAGTGATGATCAATGTAACAGTTCAGACTTCTCAGTCTTTAGTAAAACAAAATACTCTATAGATCAGTTAAGTTTCAGAAGTAGGATTTTCCAGTTTCAAAACACTAATAACCTGATATGACAGGTGAATTTGTAAAAAATACAGAACAATGCAGGAAGGCCTTCCCATTTCATATCTTCTTTCAAGTCCTTGTACAAGCCATACGCAGGATTCAAAGTCAAAGCAACTAGGTAGAAGGACAGTATTTTGAGTGTGTGACCTAAAAGAGCTTCTTTTCCTTCTAGACACCATACAATTGTCAGAAGGAAGAATGGTCTAGAGGGTCACGTCCCCTGAATGAAACTGATTGAATCCACATGCGCTTCTAGCAAATACTGGACCATGAACAAAAGCTTTTATATTCTCCCTGCATGCAAAGTTCTTTCACAAGCTCTGCAGAGACAGTCAAGTATGGAGCCTGCACATCATTGTCTTGACTATTTCACTGGGGTAGGTGATTTTCTTCTTTTATTTTATTTCATTTCAGTCTCTGGTATTATAAGTCAGCATTTCAACTGAACTTCAATTAAACATCTGTGCTAACAACTTCAGTTAAAAAAAAAATGACATGCCTTCCTTTTCACTGTGCGTTCTTTCTCACTCTTCTTTTCTGGCATAGAGGTTCTTGTGTTATTTTTTGGTGTGCACACTATCTGGATATTTTATACTTCTGTATCGTATATGAAATCCTTTCTTGTTGATTGTATCATCAGTGTGAAAGTGAAGTAAAAGAGATTCTCCTGCTGAATAAATTTCTTCTGGTGGCTAAAATAAATTAATAAAAAGAAAAAATTATCTGTCCACTCAGTGTATTCATACACTATTTTTTCTTTATGAATATTTTGCTTTTCCTGCTACACTTCATCATGTAATTCCACTGTGTCTCATACAATACCATCTGACATCATCAGACAGAATAGCTCTATCTCATTGTGCTTTCAGTTAAAGGCTAGGAATTTTAGAGGCAGACTGAGGAAATAACCTAAACTCCTAGTTTTTCTCCAGTTCTGCTGGAGAAAGTAAGTGACTGGGCAGGACCATATACAATATTCTAAATTTAGATAAACAACACAGGCTAATACTATTTTCTATCTTATTCTTCACAGCCCTCAAGATGTCCTGTTTTATTACTGAAGCACATTGATCAGAAGTATCAGCTGAACTACCAAATCCTCCTTTTAAAGTTAAGAAGGTGGTAGTATGTACTAACATAAATTTTCTTCCTACTCTAGTTTGAATCATCTTGCTTTTTATTTTCAATAGTTTTTCCATTTAATTGTATCTATCTTATGTGGCATCTGAAGCCATTCATTTACATCTTATCAGAACCAAACCATCACCACCAATGCACAACCATTCCACCCCAATCCCTTAAAGAAGAAAGTAATTCAGCCCATTTTCTAGTTCGCTGCCCTTCTACTTGTATGGTAACTTGCAAAGAAAAATATTGTTTTGTGTAAATTAGTAGATTTTAGACTCAATTGTAGCATTTCCCTTAGAATACATCCCCTACAGCTCAAGTGGAAGCATCTTTTGTGCGGCATTAATTACTGTTCAAAAATGCACTAAAGGGATTTAAGCCAGTTTACAGGTAACTTGTCTGAATGACTGAGATGTTTGATCCATCTCAGAGGCTGAAAAAAGTGACACGTAATTACTTAAGAGCTCCTGTCATCTTATATAGTCTTTGAAGCCTTTTATCTAGGCAAAGAGTATATGTACAAAAGTGTGCTTGCACTGGCACACATATAAAGAATCAAGGAAGACCTGCGGGATCATTGCACCAGTTTTCACAAGGCAGGCAGCCAGCAGACCAGTGCAAGTCTAAAATGAGAAATAGGATACAGCATTTTCAGGGTGTCATCTGGCCAATTTCCTCCATGCCTCACAGTTAAAACGTGCCTGAATGCATATAGGATTTCATGGTTTTCTTAAGGCCCATATTAATCACCCAAGTTAGGAGCATATTTTTTTTCCCAAAAATCAGACTTAAAAGTTAATGAGCATATTATAAATATTTCCCAGCTGCCCCTCCTACTTTAAAATGTGGCTTCTTTCCAATTTAATGCATGAATTTTTAACATTGGTGCATTTCCCTCTATGTAAGAAAAAAAAGCTGCTAACTTTTCTTTGTGTGCTGATCAACATGCCACTGCCACTGCCAGCTACTTAAAGCTTAACATAACAATACTTTGGTCAAAAAATAGGTAAGAATATTTACTGATGAAAATATTTCAAGGGAATGATTGTACTACAATCCTGCAAATTTATACATTAAAATCTGACATAGATAATCTAGTACCTTCAGTATAAGGTGTAGTAACTGAATCTCATGACCGTTACTTTCCTCTGCCCTGCCTTTCTTCTTTTTGTATAAATGAAAAAAAAAAAAATGTTTCTACCTATTTACTTACCCCAGATCCACAAAATCGACCAAGTCTCACTGCTGTCTTATCATGACCATCAAAAAGCTCCACGTAATCATAGCCACAGTCTGCCTCTTCCTCAACCTCAAAAGTCTGGAACATTAACTCGACGCGAGCACCGCGCTCGGCCACCAGCAGCCAGTCACAGTCTGCCTGAACCGGGTAGTTATTATCACCAAACTGAGCATGTGAGTACAGGTCCTTGGGCTTGAGTTCAGCTTTCAAACGACCACCACACTCTAAATGGAGGGAAAAAAAGATGAAGAAGCTTATCCAGTGCAAATTTGTGTTTTCTTTTCATAGATGCCCAGTCTCATTCAGGCTGTGTGCATTTTAATGTCACAAGCAGGTTAATCAAACAAGCTGGGACAGAAGTACTACACAGTATGAATATAACTCCATCATTCTGAGTTTTCTTATATAAATTCTCTTTTATAACTAGAGACACTTGAACATAGTTCATAATTTCCAATTGAAAGATGAAGACAGGGAACACCAAAGGAATGTGGTTTAAGCAGTACAAAAATCTTTTGAGTAGGCACTGGAAAGATTCCTGTGGCCAGCAGTGGTGACTTCCACAGGAGTTAATGACACCATTTGCAAGTGATGGGGAGGATCAGCTCCAGCACACTTGTAGTCAGTGACTGAGTGCAAAACTCTTTTTTTCACAGTAGGGTCAGCTTTAACCATAATGTGGCACCTGAAGAGGCAGCTCAATACTAAACACCACTGCAAAGCTTGCTGCCTTGCTTGCTGTGTAGTTCATGGACAGGCATTTCTCTGCAAAAGAGTGGGCTAGAAGAAAGCTGCTGCTACCAGATAAAGTCTTGTAGCTGAAAGTCTGTTCTTGAGGCAAGCCTTGGACAGGAGATCCGTGCCTTTTGTCAAAACCATTATTTTAGCAAAAATCTCTATTTGTACACAGATGTAAAATTGATGTGGGGCTTTAGAGCTTGTTTGTTAACTGCTCAAAGAGTTCAGAATTTAAATATGAATTAGCTTTAGTGCATAGGTGAATAAGGTGTAAAACAAATAAGTAGAAGTGTTATTAGAACCCAATGAAGAACAGACAAAAATTGTACTTAAGAGAAAAAATGCATTGTTTCCAAAATGCATTTCCAAAAGGTGGGTGCAGACTTTTTTACTTTACATATACAAAGATTTCAATATAAACAGAATAATTTTGTTTTGGTTTCTCATCAAGAACAAATCATGTCTTACAGCACTTGATAAAAACATCAAGTGCAAATGAGCTTGAACAAAATACTGTGACTCAGAAGTTTAGATTTAATTTTTATAAATAAACAGATAATTTTATCTGCATTTAAAAATACGTAGATATTATTGATTGATCATTTTAGAGTAACCTGAAACAAAGAGCAAGACTCAAATCTTTCTAAGCTTTGGTGAAGAGACACTTTGAATTTTACTTCACAGACTCCACCCACACGAAACATGACCAATTGCACTATTATATTGTGAGGAGTCACATTTCAGCTGAGAGTTAATAATGGTAATGACCAAATCCTTACTCTTTAAAAAGAGTGTGTTTTTTCTTAATAGGGAAATGAAGGAATAAAACCAGGAAATATAAATTATGTAAGTAATCCATTATGTGTGATCAGTTCAATCTGAAATTTCAAATATTTTGCTCTTAAAGAATAAATAAGAGCACATAATAAAACATCGGCAAGTAGTTCAAACAGTTATTTCTCATTGATATTCTAATTTACTGGTTTTTCTCCCTATTCTGAATTTCATTTGGGGTTTTTTGTTGTTGTTTTGGGGGGTTTTTGGGGTTTTTTTTGTTGTTGAGGGGAGAGGGGGTTGTTTTGGGTTTATTTTTTGTTTGACTGGACTCTTGCCAACATTAGGAACATCTCATTGCCACAGACACCAAACAGCTGCAAAAAAGAAAACATTTAATGAACTGTCTGCATCCTTTCCCTCTGTTTGCTACAGAGGACAGGAGCTTAAAGGAAAGTTGTAGCCATACAACCACAAAAAATGGCCATTTCTGTTCCCCTGCCCTTCTCTCACAGATAATTCTCGCCTCATATTTTAGAATAGAAATTACAAGCCAAATTTTCAGTTTCTTAAGAATTAAGCTGTAGTTTCAGAAGTCTACATCCAGCCTGCACAACGAGGCACTGCACTGAGACATGTGGGACAGGCACAGAACAGTGCAGAGCCATGCAGCACTGCTTACTTAGCCTTGGCACCAGGGCAATCAAGCAGTAGTTTCCTGCCTGTTTAACAAGCCCGACAGTTGGGAAAAGCTTAAATCCACATCATCTGAACTAATGAAACAAGATTATAAATTTGATTCAGCACTCCCATACTGAATTATTACAGCTATTTTGGAAGGAACACATGCATCTAAACTTAGTGACATCTGAGATATCCAAATTGGTTTGAGATACCCTCCCAGCGTTGACAGATACAAATAGGACCTACAGTAGATCCGTAACCTCCTCGAGCAGTGGCTGGAGGCCAGCCACCATAAATGAAACAGTCCAGAAGAGAACTAGATGCCTGAGTTAGGGCAATCAGATCACTCCCTGAACAAAGATGCTTAATGTTCTGTCAGGAGCATTTTTATGAATTCCTCTTGGATGGGTTATGCCTTTTCTGAGAGGGGAAAATATGACAATCTCCTTCTAAAACTGCGTTGCACTTTCAAAACAGCATTTTATAAGTTTTGCTCCACCAAAGGAAGCCTTTCAATCCAGTTTATTTTTTAAGCTTTACTGTATTTGCTGCTACATTTTTATCCTGTTTTCTGAAATAGTAAATGGAAATTTGGAAATTGGATAGCACTTCAAGCCAAAAAGTGTCATAGAAGGGAAATCATCATCATCATCATCATCGACAGCATCTACTGGAATAATAAGGGCCATTAAATCATGAAGATGCCAGGAATGCAGCAGCAGAGACAGCTCTGGGCACAGAATCCAGCTACTCATTCACTGCTGTTGTGTTACAGCAGTCCTTTCACTGAGTGAGTTCTGCCAGCATGTTAGAAGTGACGGAAGCATCTTCCTCGGCACTCCCTGTCTGTCTGAACAGCTGTGCAGGATCAAACACAACCTTATCTGCTTCCATTGCACACCATTCAATCATTTTTTCCTAGAAAAGATTAACTAAGGGAATACAGTCCTCTGCCCATAGGATTGTATAACAGATAACTTGGTAGGTATCTGTTCATTCACATATGCCCATAGCACAGAGGTAAAATTCTCACAGAATTCTCACAGTGTCTGTGTTTGGCTCAAGGCTGGAGAAACAGACTGCAAGACCTGAGCTGTCCCTCATTCAAACACTACCTCCAGGTACATGCCAGAGATGAGGGTTCATCTCAGGGAGCAGTCTGTGCAACAGCAGCTGACAGAAATAAATGTCTTCTCTTAAGGAGGTAAACTTTGTAGATTTTTATAGCATTCTTAAAAACTGGGTTGATTTTATTTTTCTCAGTTTCTCAGAAAAGCACATGCTTGTCCATGCTATAAATTTTTTTATATTTAAGGCACATAAAACTCAGCAAGTCATAACAAAACTTGCAATCTTTAGAATTTAGGGAGTATACATCTGAACTCTGTTGACATACTGGCTGCTCCAGTTCTGCAAAATGAAAGTGAGGACAATAAATGAAACAGCAGTTTTACAACACCTGTTCTAGGAAGAGTTCTGACCTTTAACTGTATACCCTGAGGTAATTAAAAATGGGTAATTATTACTTCTATCCAATTTTGCATCTAAGGGAAAATGTTACTATAGTAGGGAAAGCAAAACATTGCATGCTTGTAAAGCAAGGTTTTCCACAAGGAAAACAAACTGAGTTACAAGTACCTAAACTTTTCACTTTCAAGGCCCAGATCATAAAGATTTCATATACTGTTGTCTACTGTGTTTCTCTGAAAGGGAAATTAAATTAATAATTATTAATTATTTGGAAGAAATCATAAGGAAAAAAAGACAAAATGCCAGCATTGTTAAATATGAGGATTTTTTAGCTGAGCATTACACATCAACTTGATGGATACTTTGGGTAATATCATAATACATTAACCTTGTAATATTACAATTAGATTATTAAATTATTGTATAGTATTAACTTTTATTACAATGTAATAAAACTCATTACCTTGATAATTCTATTCATAACTATTACCTGTCATTAAAACTTATCGCCTATAAGATATATTTAGGAAATGTTTTCTGAATTATTTATTGCCTGGATAAATAAGAATGAATTCAGGAAAGTAAAGACAGGCATTACAATTGAAGATTAAAATAAAGGTCAAGAAGCTCCAAATCCCCTTGTTTTACTGCAGGCACTGGATGTTCAGAGCTTCGGCACTAGAGGCCACTGTAAGCCAAGCAACGTCAGGGGAAAAATCTATACACTGAAAATGTCCCAGAAAGACTATAAATGCAATTACAAACCACTGTTTCCAATTTCAGTGACTTCTGCCAAACAAGAAAATTTAATGGTAAATATGAAGAACATTATATTCTAAAGGTCCTAGGAAAGTCTTTAATGTTTTTTCTTATTCTTCTTTGGTTTGTCTTTCCTTTTAAGCACTACAGGAAAGAAGTATCTGTTTACACAAAACTCAGATTAATGTCTAAGAACGGGGGAGTAATGGAGGTGCATCACATATCCCAGTTAAGTGTTGTCATTACAAATACAGTGAAAAGAGATTCAATCTTTTATGATCTCAAGTCATGAATCCTGAGGAACCTAATTTTCTTATTTGACTCTATTCCAACACCTTTTAATTTCTCACCTATGAGAGAGAGAAACAGGGAGAAATTAGAGAATACTTTCTGCAATCTTGGACTTTTTCTACTGGGCTTAAGGCTTCATTAGATCCAGCTGTTACATCTGTGAACTCATCCCATTCCTACCAAAAAAAAAAAAAGGTCTATGTATCTACCACTAAAGAACAATGGGTAAGTTATTAGTAAAAAGCACATCCTGATCTCTGACCTGTAGAGTGAGTTGCTTGGAAGCCTTTTCTTTGAACTGAAGCATCAGAAATAAAGCGCAGGAACATTCTGTTTCCAGTAGCAATGAGAGGATCTGGTATTTTATTGCCACATAAGCGTCCCAGGATTGGCGATTTTTCACTTTCACCATCAAACACTTCCAAGTGGTCATAAGCACATTCTTGATGTTGTTCTATTTCAAATTCATTGAATGTCTAGGGGAAAAAAAAGTAAAATTACCCATTGTGGGACTGTATTTACACGGTACGTACATATATATGTTAATATGTTATAGAATACAACGATGCAGTTAGAATGACAGATCTAACATTAGTGCTTCTACAAGCCTGTAGATTTGAATAATACATTGATCTTGAGAATGTGGAATAAAAGTTAAGATACTGAACTTCAAGAGTGCATCGTTCTTCATACAGAAAGGCATTAGCATCTTTATAACATCTACTACCTGTAAGAGAATATTAAATCTAGAATACTGCTGCCTTTCTGCTGAATTTGCACTGTGTTTTTAGGATTATTCTAAATTTCACAGAGCATTCAAAACAGCAAAAAGTCAGCAATTACTGTTCCTTGCATTGTTGAAGATTGATTGAAACATCTGCAAAGCATAATGACTCCCCCCCCGCCCTTTTCTAAAACCTACCTCGCACTGCAACTAAAGCCTCTGAGAATGACTTTTCCACATGAAGGTTTATGCATGAAAGTTATATTTTCTAATCTATTATTTAGAAATCTATTTTTTTATTCTTACAACTTCATGATGTTTCAGGCTTCACCCTTCATGATAAGGTCACATTTTTGCTAGCAAAAGCATTATAAAAAACAACAAAATTGTGTTAATTGTTTGTTAGAACAAATTTTAGGCATTTCTAAAAAGTGTATGCCATGCCTGACAGAAACTGTTAACACACATACAACTAATACCTGCATTTCAGATCTGGAAGACTGTCTTCCAAGACTAGAATGATATAAAAAAACCTTATTTCAAGGGGACATCTAAGATTTTTGAGATAAGACTTTTTGACCAGGGCTAAATTTCAACAACCCTGAAGCTTAATATCTGATAATTTCTCCTCATGTAAACACTGTGAAGGCAATATATATATCTTTGTGATTTTTTTATAGAGTAAGCTACAACATAAGGTGGAATTCAAAATCTATTTTGTTCAACAAAACAACACAAAACCACTAAGTACACATGTTTTCATGAGTAGTCATCTTGCTGACTGTTTATGAAAAAAACCCCCAGAAAGCCCCAGACAGAACCCCATAACCCAAACAGAATAGGATTAAGAAAAAAATAATTAAAAGGATTAAAACTAAACTATCAAGTACCAAGCAAATATCACAATTAAGCATTCTCTCTGGTACACCAAAACAAATCTTACCTACCAAATCACTTGTGGAATCCTGAGAGTGTGAAATACAATGGAAATTTATGTTAAGAGCTGACCTAAAGAATATATAAAGAGCTAACACAAAGTTTTTTTTCCCAGAGAACTTCAATATTCAGAATAACATTTATTTGAAGAGTTACATGATGCAGTGGGTGCAGGTTCATTTCACTGAAAGTTTGGGGTTTACATTAAGGGACTGAAACTGCAGAGGCAATGAAAACAGCTGTACAGCAGTCACTCCTGCTGCTCTTAAATTGTGGTCAGCCATCCTACTTTTATGATGCCAACTATGTGTTGTCATTTATACCAAAATAAAATCTGATGGATAAAGAAAACCCCAGAAAGCTCGGAGACTAAGTCTCAGTAAGGGAGTTACTTAAATACAGTGTTGAGTCAAGCCAACTTGGAATTAATGGGAGTGATAGGCATGATCCAAGAGCAGCCTGAAGAAATTCATTTTCTTTTAGAGGCAAATTATATCTGTTTTGTTCACTTCTCACCAGTATGAAAAACTCCCAACCAAAACAACACTCTCCAGGAAGCATATCTCACTATAAATTTTAATACACACCTATAATTTTTAATATTTGACTTCTCACTGGGATTCCCAAGCTCGCAGAAGCACACTATATGTTATATTGTGTCCCCCAAATATGACCAGAAAAAGTCCTAAATCTGTTATGAGTATAGCAATCTATTCTAGCCATTCCAAAGAGAGTGCAAGGAGCTTGCTTTTTAAAGGAAAATCAGATCTTAATGTTCATAGTCCTTTAAAATCTCAAAATGCCTGATATTTTAAAACACCCAAAGACAGTCTCAGTTTTTTTTTTTTTTTTTAATCAGCCAGTTCCTTGCAGGTTTGAAAGAGAAGAACTGGTACATAAGCGTCCCTTAAACATAACTGAATAGTTGCTGCCAATAGAGCTAACAAATGATCTAACAAAGCTCGTAGTAGAATTCAATCCCACCCTCTCTTCCTGGGACAAATACTTTTGAATTCCTACCCCACCATGACTATTTTAACCCCATGTGATTTGTCTCCTTAGTGGGAATGGTGTTCAGAAATGTTACATATAGCTTCTGACCATCCAGTCCTTTCTATCTACACCACTCAACCGAGTAGATACGTTGGTGGCACTTATGGACAGCTGCCTGGATGAGACACTTAAGCCTGTCTCTTATAAACATCCGGCTGATTAGCTCATGGAAATCAGTCTCTCTGCTATGCACATTTTCAAAGCCATCTTTATCTACATGCTTCATTTAAAAGTTCTGAAGTGCATATCCTTTTTTTCACAGGCTTCTTAATTGCACTAAATACTTGAATTTAGCCCATTCAGGAAGACACTTTTCAATGATTAGCAGAGCAAGGGCAATCACAACAAAAGACTAGTTTCTAAACACACACCCCTCTTAAAAAAGAAAGCACAGCCTCACAATTAATGTGGTTTGTTACCATGAAGTAACCAATTCTCTCCTTGTTCAATTTGAACAAGAAAACTATGAAAAGTTAACTTAAATACAGTGTGAAAGAAAAAACAATCATCCAATGTGGAATTATGGTATTAATATTATTGATATGGGACCTTGCTGTACAACACAACTTAAAGATATTGTACATATAGAATTTAGTAATTGACCCTACTGGCTTTCACAGAAGAACAGATCTCAGACTCTAAATCATGGAGGTATTGTTGAAAATTCTATCGAGTAAAATTCTGTATATTTTTTTTCAGTTCTGTTGGCAAAATCTAATTTAAAAAACCTTTTCTTTGTAAAGTAGACCATAGAATATTTGGCTGAAGATATCTGAATGTTGGAATTTTGCCTGCTGTGGATATAATTATTGGAAAAGCTTTTACAGTAACATGCCTATACCTGGCTGGCTTTAGTTTATTCAGCCAGTATGAAGAATACTTGCTCAGAAGCAGCAGCAGGAAGGCTGCCTGAATTAGAAACCTATTTTTCACCCTTGGAACGGACGGAGCATGCACACCACTCATTCTCCACTACCACCATCCCCTCCAGTACAGTTCAACTGTTTTACTTTTGGTGAACAGGGATCAATACACAATCCCACATCAGCACCAGTAACAGGAATGGTTTAATCCCAGCCAGCAGCCAAGCCCCACACAGCTGCTTGCTCACTGCCCCACCAGTAGGACTGGAGAGAGAATTGGAAGTGTGAAAGATAGAAAACTTGTGGACTGAGATAAAGACATTTTAATAGGGAAAGCAAAAACTGCACACACAAGTAAAGCAAAACAAGGAACCAATTCACTGTTTCCCATGGGCAGGCAGGTGTTCAGCCATCACATGGACCCCACCATCACTCCAAATACCATCCCCTTCCTCCTGCTTCCCCTGGTTTGACATCCTGAGCATGATGTCATACAGTCTGGAATATCCCTGTGGTCAGATTGGGCCACCTGTCCTGGATGTGTCTCCCCGCAACTTTCTGTGCAACCCCAACTTCCTTGCAAGCAGAAAAAGCCTTGGTTCTGTGTAAGCCCTGCTTAGCAATAGCAAAAACATCTCTGTATTATCAACATTGATCAGCGCAAATCCAAAACACAGGCCCATACCAGCCACTGTGAATAAAATTAATTCTACCCCAGCCAAAACCAGGACAAGGGGTTAGGGTTTGCTAAGGTCAGCAGTTATGAGATTGGAATACAGCTTTCATCCCTGCACAAGTACTGGCTATTGCTTCTACCTCTGAAACGAGACTTCTCTCTCCTTAATTTTATTTGCTCCAAAACATTTGGAACATCAATTTACGAAGTTTAAATACATGTAAGGCCAGCTTTTGTTGTAGCTGTCCTGCAAGTAAGCTGCTGAAGAAATGCTGGGGCTGAGCTCAAAGCAAAAACCCTATGGGCAGCACCATGCTATGTATCCTCAGTAAACCTGCAAAGCTATCTAAGCTTTGCTTGGCCTGTCTTTGGACACCAGCACTGTCCTCAGCCAGCTGGACACAAAATTCACAAATCTACTCCAGGCTGCTCTTCTACTTATGTTAAAATTTGAAACCACTTTTAAATGAGAAATCCAGATTTTCAGGGGGGTTGTATCTTTTTTCCTCCTCAAAAAAAACAGAACAGGAAAAGGTGTGTGTAGAGGACTGTTCATAACTTAAATTTTTACTTTTTCTATATATTCGAATTTGTGTAAATGGCCTCTGCCACATTTGCCAAAACTTTGCACAAGTTTTATGAGTTTCAACAATGACATAGTAAAGTCTGACAGGAGGAAAGCATTCCTCCTGCCTTCACTGTACAGAGTATTTCCAATCACTATAAACTTAAATCACAACTCTATGATATTGAGTAGTCCCTGTTGGCCAGAAATGGACAGGATTCAGCATGTTTTTAAAATAGTTTACCTCTGGGATGCACACTGACAGTAAAGTTTAGTAACAGTTTCATATCATTGAGCAGTCATTTAAGAAGCTGATTTGTTGGAGGAAAAGCTGAAAAAGAAGGGAAGGCAGAGACTCACCAGTTTGACCCTCTGCCCAGGAGTGGCACTGATTTCCCAAGTGCACTCCTTCCTGCTGGGATACTTGTCAGGCCAGTTGGGACTCGTGATGATGCCACTGGGACTGTGGATCTTCTGTTCACATTCAGCTGTGCCAATAGGGATAGCATCAGTTAGTCTGGGGGTCTGCATGCAGAAGTAAGTCAAAAAAGTACTATTTTTTGTCAGGGCAGTCACTAAGTGGAAAGGGTCTTTAGGAAGATAGGTAAGGATGCTTTTCAGAGTGCACAGGCATGTTCTTCTGCTCAGGCATGTGCTTTAGAGCATTAACCCAACACGTTTCTTTACTGATTGTTGTGAAACATACACTGTTGTTTACAATGGATTTTTTTTTTCAGAAAAAGTCTTATACAGGAATAAACATAAGATAAATATTAAAAATTTTATCTTATTTATTATTTTTATTATATAAAAATCAAGTATTTTCCTATTCCCCCATCCTACATAAAAATAAGTACATAAATCCATATGAAAAGTCTCATTACATCAACTTCAAAAGAAATTCCTCGAACAATTTATTTTTTTCTCTTCTTGGTAATTTTCACTGCCACTACAGAGCAATCAATTTGATTTGTACCTCACAGCTTCTAGGTATACGTATACATAATGTGAGACCAGCCAAGACTAAACTGTGACTATGTACAAAAAGCAGCTTAGTCACTGACTTTGCAACTAAACCACTAGTACCCAGAACTAAAAGAAGGCTTTCTTTTTTTTTTTGTATTTACTTCTAACAATCTCAATTTGCTTTCTAAATATTAGAGAATTATTTGAAAACAAACTTTTAGAGTAGGCAAGTAGCATTCTAAAACCAGTGAAAATGCAAATGATTGTCAAAGGGCATTCTTTACTCTCAGACTAAATCCATGCTAGAAAACATTGAGACAGCTCACATGATAGTGCACACTTGAAGTTCATTTAAATTCTACTAAAGTCCCAAAGCCTATTGTTTTCTTGATGGCAGCCACACCTGAAGAGGGCCAAGAGGAAGAAAGATGCATATGGCTCTGACTGGAATTTATATTGTCCAAATATGTCACCTAAAACAAACCCAGAAAGGGTAGATGTGGTTTCAACCTGGCTGTGAGGAAACTAACTGCTACTGATAGCAGCTAATCACAGCTTTACCAGGCTTCTCTCCAGAAACTCTACCCCTGTGTTTAATACAGCCTTAGATAAATACTTTATCAGAGCTTTAAATATTCTACACCTCACAGAGCTATTGAAAGTAGCACTCCGTGCCAGTGATCCCATGTTTTCCAAACTTCATTCCTGTGAACCTTGAACTCAGCCCACACAAATGCTGGGGATGGAGGGGATGGGAAAGGGGAGGGATGTCATAGTGCTTAAGCCCAAATGTCTAACATCCCATTACCAAGAACTTTTTTTCCTTTCTTTTGTTTGAAAGGAAAGCTGCAGAAGGCTTTCTGCAAGACAGTTGTGTAACCAACCACTCCACTGCCTTCCTACTCACCTTCCTTGCAGTCATGTTTGTTTTCATGTAGCACAAATCCATTCCGGCACTGGCAGACGTAGCTTCCTACTGTGTTGATGCACTCATGCTGGCAGCCACCGTTGTCCTTCGAACACTCATCCTTGTCTACAAAATACACAACAAGCTCAGGTGAGCACACAGCTCCCAGCAGACCTTGCTACCAAGAGGAGCACGGAGCCTGAGGCCAGAGCAGGGTAAGGTACAGCACAGTCACTCTTCCTAGTAAGGCATTTTTGTGGTGCCTTAGCTCTAGTCACTCTTTGCTCAGCCTGCAGCCTTGCACTGTGGCACAAAGAGTCTGTCTCATCTTTCTAGGAAATGAGCACTAGTTCCTAAGGGAGAAGAACACTAGTAAAACAAACTAGAACAAAGGAGGTAAGAGATTCACCAGCTTTTGCTCTTTCAAGTGGCTTAGCTGGTAAAAGTTTCATAAATATCCAGTTTTATCTTAGTAAACAATGGTAGTGTAGTTTATGGACAACACAGATTATTCCAGATTTGTACAAATTCCATAATTTAATGCTGCTCTCTTGAAAGGAACATATAGATCAAAAAAGACTTCAACTTCTACACATTAAACATGTAAGAAGAGAAAGAGTTCACATAAGCTTTTCTAATAAGTTGGGCTTTTTTCCCCCAGCAGAGTGACAGTGTACTTTACTTTTAATGAATCTGGACATTATAGACCATCACAAAAAGAAAAACATTTCATTGAAAGAAAAAAAAAAAGAATTTGGCATTAGTTAGTTCAAGAGCTACAGTATAGCATGCAGTTCTGTTTATTAACATATAATCCTTCAAAAGAGCTTTTAGTGTGTTAGAAATAAAGCAGAGAGTAGCGGAGGAAATATGACCTGCATTAAACAGCTACAAATTCATTGCATGGAAAAAAGCCAAACTAGATTAACAGGCTGTCATTGCAGCAAGAGGCCTCTGCTGCCACGCTTCTATGTCATTCAGCTGTTCTTGCTTTAGGTGAGGCTGGTCCCTTTAAAAGAGGCAGACTGCTCCTGACACAGATATACACATACATACATATATGTGTGCACATGTATATAACTATAAATGTATACACACACACATACGTATACATTCTTGGATATAAAAATATAAGCATATAAATATATGTATATATATAAATATATGTATATGTGTATGTATATACACACACATTAAACCTCCCCTGTATTTTTCTAAATGTTCCATTTCAACATGTGAAAGAGAGGAGGAAGAAGAGCAAAGGAATTTTGGTCATGCTAGAGGTCTGGTTGTTGTGGGTTGGAATGCAGACCATTTACTCCCTTCGGTCTTATTTACCTTAGAAAGCAGTTAACATTATCTCCAAACAAGGCAACATGATATTTCACACTTCAGCAGGTACAGCAAGAATTTCTATAGATGAGAAGGCACCATGGATAATTTAAGTCTCTTTTCATTGTCTTACACATATTTTCCCTGCCCTTACTGATGCTCATATTCAGTGACATAGCAAGGGAAGTTTGCATTGTAATTGCATACATGTCATCTTCCTCTGCAAAATGTATACAGCACTTGACCTGTTGACTCACAGGTCTTTCCATAAAAATCAGCTTCTACTTATATTACAATATGATAATGTGCATTTATAGGTAAATTCTGCAAGTCAAACCCAAGCACCCATTGCAATTTGTACTGTAAATCTCAAATCTGTTTGCACTGAAACTTTTTGGAAACTTTCTGCAAATGTGAACAGATCTGAAGGTTAAGAAACAGTTGAAAACATAGATAGCTCTTGGAACCATACATTCAAAGAGATACTAGTCATTTTGATGATGAAAGGAAGCACAGAAACTCCATACACTATTTATGCACCTTGCAAAGTGAGTCCCTAACTGAGGTAGCAAATCTATGCAATTCTGAACCAAAGTCATAATTTTGCAAAATCAAGCACTATCAGAAATTAAGTCCACATTGCAAGTGAAAAGTAGCAAGCAAGTAGAAATTAGAGTGAATATGAACCAAAGTCTTCAATATTTCCCTCCTAAGCATTAGTTCGTAATTTTCCACCAGAATAACAAAATGAAAGGAAGGCAAGCTCAAAATGCATTAAAGTTAGGGTTTCAAATACAGAGTAGGAGCACAAATTCTAAATAAAAGCCCTGTCCATTTTCATTATCCACCAAACTTTGTGAAAACACTGAAAAGTATTTTAACGTTAGATATTCTATAAATTAATCTCTTAAGAGACAAGTGCATAAGCAAATAATCCCATGCTGGATGTCCTCAGAAATAAAATAATGGACAGAAGGTAGAAAGGAGAAATTTTGGAACACATTTGAACTATAATAATTACTTGTACATAGTTAATCAAGGATGCAACTGTTGAACAAGCCTTCCTCACACTTCATAATTGAGAACAGACTTTCTGTCAAATTGATTGCCCAGTTTAAAAATTTGTGAGAAAAAAAAAAAAACACAATTAATCTGTATTAGTTACAAGAACAAATGTTTTGCCATGTAAAAACAAAACCATTTGTTATGCTGACAGATGGAAATGAGTACCCCCAATTTTAAATGGATACTTTCTTTCTTTTCTCATTTCAGTCCTCAGAAGAAGGAAAGATCCATTCTCAAGGAAATAATAGATTGAATCATTCTGAGGACAAACTGTCGTACCTCTGAGACCCTCAGAGGCCACCAGTCTGTGAATAATACGTACTCGGCCTGAAGGAACCTGTATCAAGTCCTTGCAAGATTCAAAAACAAAAATTTTCTCTTTGCAGGCAGCTTTCTTGTCTGTGGAAAAAAATGTACCAGGATGGCACAAGAGATGAGTTTTTGCTCAAGGCTAGAAACATTCTAGCTTTCTCTTTTTAACTGCTCAATGAATCACCACCCAAGAAGAGATGTCCCAACAAACCTCATTTCTACATTATATCAAAACCCATGTATATTTTGAATATTTATGCAAGGAATCAATCACATTTCTTTAAAACATTGAAGTAAGTCTGAAACTTATGATAAATGGAAGCAGTTTAAGGTTAAACTATGACTAATCCTCAGGTTATCTTCTCAGAAAGATCACAGAAAAAAAAGCATATTTAGAAAAATATATATGTAATTATTATCCTTTTGGAGTTATTTAATACTTCTCTGTCTTATAGGCTCAGCCATGTGTGGTAAGTCCTGCAGGGACTTACTCCTAGGTCTTGTTCTTATAACAAAATAAGGAGACAGAGGAGGACAGAAGACAAAAGGAGAAAAATAAAAAAATAATTATTGGAATTTTTTTGTTAAGAAGCCTAATATCCATTTCCAATAAGTTTTATTAAAAGTTTTTTTTTTAAATAATATATAGTGACCCCCTAGTTTCCTCTCTTTATCTGAGAAACTTGATTATAAATATACAATAGAGTCTCTGTAGTTCAGCAAGATCCCTGCAGAGACCCCTAACTGAGCTTTCTTCAGAACTGTCCCATCAAATGTAAATTTCACAGAATGCTGAAAAAAAAAAAAAAAATCTCACTTTCCAGTAGCACCTGTCTGGCTGTTAACACTATTTTACAGCCAAAAATATAATTACATGTTGTCTTGTATCAACATAAATACCTTCCTAATGCAGGTCATCTGTTGCCCTATGTCACTGTTTGCTTTCACAGTTTATCACAGCAGGTTTCAACCACCCAAAAACTGCTTTCTGTCGTCTAAGCTGGAGCTGGGCCATGCTTTCTCATCTCTAGCTGTTGTGCAGAATCCACTACCAAAAGAGTTGCTGAAGAAAAGAGTAGTTCTTTGGCTGTGCTTGAGGAACATTTTTCAGTTCCTAATCTTCACACTAATTTAACTTATCCACCTTTTTATCTTGCTGAGTATTGCATTTGCCCTTTACTGGTGAATAGAGTGCAAGATGCTGTGTTTTACTCATTACATTTTTTTTCATTATTTATGTCTTTATTACTAAGTGCTTACACATCTATTGTGATTCAATTAATAAAATTGGTAAATGCCTGCAATCAAGTGTCTAAGTATTTCTACCCAGATATCATTCTAAAATTATTGTATTATGAAGATTAATATACATATAAACAGGTAAAAAACCAACACTTCATCAGCTGAAAAATGATGTAATCAACTCCGAAAAGACAAAGTACTTGAAATCTCAAGTTTGTTCTTCATTGACAGATCAATAGCCTATTATGTCCATATTAAGGAATTCAGGGATAAGAGACTACCAGTGTTTTCTCACAGTCCTAAGATGTCTGATTAATTATTTGGAGCTGACTGACATCTTCTTTTTAGATAATTTAAATTCAGAAGTTGGATTTTTCTCAAGTATTGAAAAATTTCTGTTTTAATCAGAAAACTTTGTCAAACAGGGAAAGCCAGATGACATAGAAGAATGGAATCTGCTAGAAATTAGAACAAGTGGAAGATAGCTGAGAAAGAATAAAAATAAAATATTCATATTATATTCAGATATTTGAACTTATATGAAATGCTGGCAGGAATGCATTATGAAGCACTCAGTAAATTTACATACTTACAGATTCAAAGGCTTTCTATATCAAACTATCTTTTTTTTTTTTTTTTTGAAAGGGATTAGATATAGACTATATCTAGGACACATCACACATTTCTATTAATTAAAAAATTAATTAGTTCAAACTTATCCCTGACTAAAGAATTTATTCTGTGATCAATGACATCATTAAATATTTCTTATTGCAATTACCTTGTGAGGGAAAGATAACATTTCATTCAGAACAGAAATATACAAGGGAAAAATTAGTTCTGAAGAATTACAACCTTATGCTTTGCAACCCATGATCTTTAGTCTAGTCTTTCCCCAAGATACAGCATTGGTGGAACCCACTCATTTAAAAAAATTGTTTGAGCAAAATAAATAAATACATATGTGAAGATGAACTATTACTTTAACAAAACCCAAAATTTAACTGACTATAGATGTATAAATGACCAGGATGTCCAGAAAATACAACTTCTGAACCACAGAGCTTATATAAATTACTACACTATCATTGCCAGTCTTACCTGAAATATCTGTAAGATCTTAAGAAGATTTAACAAACTTTATTTGCAGTTTTTAGAACTTGAACATGTCAATATATTTTCCTTTAAAAGTCAATGTGACAATTCCTGCTGGCACAACTAGACCAACATAAAATGACTAGTTGTGTGCTTCTAGGAGGAAGCTCTGTTTTGTGCACATATGTATTTACTACAAATAATGAGTAAACCTTGAATGCTTCTTGCTAATGTAAATCATAAATTTAAAAGTAAAAAGTGTTACTATGGGTAAAGATGGATCTTTGGAACATTATGACCAGAGAAATGTGATTACTAGGAAAGAGATAGACTTAAAAGAGATTAAATGTTTGTTATGTCTTTGTATGAGACAAAACACCTCCTGCCATCTTTCACAGCTGCTTAATAAAAAGATCAAAACAGTCATAATAAGAAAATACTGAAAGTCTAAACTGTTTGCCATGGTAGACATTTTTTAACTTTCCAAACCATATTCCTTACACATTATACAGATTCTTATTCGTCATAATTATTAGTTATTAGCAGTAACCAAAGAAATACCTTTTCATTTCAGTTTTGATAAAATATTTTAAGCAAACAAATGCTGATAATGCTAGTATATTTTACTACATGCTAAGCAGAATCAGGATTCTCCAAATTCAGATTTTTCACTGCTATCAAAAAATCTGGGTTACAATTCAACTCCCAAATTCTTCAGTTTGATGTCTGGTTTTAGGGAGGTGGGCAGATGGAACTGGTGTTTTTTGTTGTTTTACACAAGGTAAGTTACCTATAGATGTGTGATGTATAGATACACACCCTAGATGTGTGTGTAAACACACAGGAAAAACACAAAGCAAACTTGCTACAAACACTGAGGGGTCTCCTGCCAGAGCCAGATTTCTATATTCCTCACTAAATGGGTAATTGCAGAGGCCACTGTTGAGCAAACATTTCCTCACATCTTAGGCTTCACTTATGTGTAACTTTATTCAACAGTGTAAGTCCTAATATGATATAAACTTCCACTGCTCTGATCTCCCTCAGTAAAATTATACTCATAAATAAAAAGACACAGGTTGTTTTTTTTTTTTTTTTTTGCAAGATCAAGATCTTAAACTCTGTTCTTCTGCAAAACATTAAGAAGTGCAAAGTTTGGCACAGATGTAGCCATAATGTTAAACAAATGTTGTACCACAAAGTGGTAATTTCCCAACAAATGGAATATATTAAGAGAATTGAGTAGAAAAAATACAAGAGTACACAGTGTGCAATTCGTATCACTTTACAGCTGGGATTTGAAAAAAATAGCAACAAAACTTAGGATAAAAGAAATCTAATAAAAATACAGAAATACAGTAAATTTTCCTTTGTCCTCTGTATCTCACAAAGTTTACTTGCTTCTGCTGTTATTTAAGTACATATAGGTATCTTCCATATATTTTCTATAGACATTGCAATTCAAAATGGTGTTTTAAGACAGGAGAGTGGTTTATGTTTATGTAAATAAAACTAATTCAAAGCTACCAGGAAAACCATAAGCAAAGAAGCCACTTGTTTTTCAAAACCGTGGTCACTCCACCTAGTCAGTGGACACCCAGAGGTACTTATAAGGGTACTTTTCCATACCTGAGAAGAAGTGTGCCTTGAAGCCTTTTTTTGAGACAGTGTTGTCAGAGTGAAACTCAATGCGCATGTTGTTGTACTGAGAGGTGATAACCTCAGGCACTTCTGTACCGCAGAATTTGCCATGGAGCTTGGAATCAGAAGAAAGGCCACTGCGAATCTCCACGTAATCGTACTTGCAAACCTGAGAAAAGAAAGAAAGAAAAAATATTTGGCCAATCAAAATAAAAGCATGAAGCCATTTACAAATGCCAGAATTCTGATCAGTATATATATTGCTGCTGAATAATAAATGATCAGTAGCCTTTTTCACTTTGTCCTGATTCTGAAAGCATTTGTAAATTCTTACATTTGTTGATTTTAGGTAAGAATATTTTAAGTCACTAACACATAGCTATACTATGAATTGCATTCCAACTTATATTTTTATAGATGCTGACCGGTGTTTAATATCTAAATTTCAAGATGCTTAAAAGCATTTCCACTTAATTTAAAAAGTAAGCATTCTATTAATAGTAAACTAAAATTTAGAAACAGTCATCTTAAAAATTACACCTATCTGCATGCTATAAACCACATACCCCAAACCTACAAACCTTCTACTGACTGCATCTCAAAGATTTTTTTAAATATTAATTTTCACCTGGAAACTTACAAGGTAAGTTTTCATCATTACATATTTAAGATACATTCATTTATTTCCAAATATATAACTTTCCACTATTAAAAACATGCAATTTTCACCAACAGTAGCATAGCTATAACTGGGACCAGGATGCATACCATTTTCATTAAAAGGTTAAAAATAAAGTAATATAATGTAATAAAAAAGCCTTCTGCAAGGCCTAGTTCTAATGATAATACTTTCAATGCATAATCCCTTGGTGAACTTAAAGCCATCCAGCCAAAAACTTGTAAGCTTCTTAGGCTCAACTATCAATCATTTAATCAAAAATGTCCCAGTTGTCTGCAATTAATAGCTTAAGAGAGAACATTGGCCAGGACAATTCATACAGAGCTTATATTGGTCCATTAAATCCAAGTTGTATTTGAAAAATTGCAATTTCTAAAAAAAAAGTGTCAGGGGAGCTGGAAGGGAAAAATAGAAAAGAATGTTTTGGCCTTTGTTGTTCTCTCTCTCTATGAAAAATTGTCATAATTTCCAGTTGGTTTTAATATAATACCCTGAAGATGTAGATTAAGCTTTTATTGTTACCGGAACAATTTTCACATGTGGCAGAGTTGAAAAGTGACTAATTCAGTTGAAACTCTTTCTGTACAGTATAAAGAACACAAAGATTCGTAAAACTTGAGTTACTGCCACATGCTAATCTATACTAATTGGAAGACATATTTCTAATAATGCATGTGATTTTCAAATATAGCTCACTACATTGACAAATCCTAACAATTCCAGCAATATAACAGTGGTGAGTTTTTATGATTGCATAGGTTTAGATCAGAAATCAAGTGTCATTTCAGATAGGTCTAATTCCCTCTATACTACACTGCACTGAAAGAAACTTACAACTAAACTGCAAAATGTGAATGCAAAATATTAAAATTGTAAAAATGTAAAAGAAATATTAAACTTGGTCCTAAATTGAGCACCTATAACAAATTTAAAAAATAGAGTATTTGATAAATGTATACATTTTATGTCTGCACTCAGACAATATATTAGGATTTTCCAGATATTATGTTTCTTCTGATTTTCACAGACATCTATCCTTAGTACTACTATTTAACAGTATGAAGCCAAGATTTAGTAGCACGTGGGATGATCAAACTCCAGTTCTGATTGTTGAAACACATTTAGAATTTTTCTATCTGCTTATGTTACATGTCTTTTATGACCTTAGAGAAGTTATTTAACTTCATTACATACCAGGTGTTTTCCTTGCAAATCTTGCCCATGTACCAAGAAAGTGCAAGAAAAAGGTTTTTATGACTTGATCGAATGGTAATTAAATTTTAATTCTTTGGGACTTTAAAGCTTTTATTACATCTCTTGCACTTCTAGTAATAATGATTACAGGACATGAATGTAACTTACATATATCATTGAAAATTGGAATTTCATGGAGTTGACAACCCACTCCAAAAAATTACAGGGGAAAAAAATCTGACATTTCTGCCTCTGAAAGTAATATTGAGGTATTTTGGAGAAGTCATGGCTGGTTTGGTTCTTAGTTATAAATCAAACTCCAGCTTTTGTCCCTTCAAATACTTCTGCCCAAAAGGTGGGCATCTTTATACTAAATACATTGCTACAAATTTATTTAGAAATAAATAGAAATGTCAGAAATAACATCCTGGAATTTGTGTTCTTAATGCCATGTAAAGAATGTGCATATAAACTCAGTGGTAACAGCATGTTACGGCTGGAGTGTGGTGAGGAAATTCAACGATATGACACAGAATTGCCTACAAAGCAGAACAAAAGCTGAAAATTATGTTGAAACCCACAGTACTGCTTCTCATCCAAAAAAGTACCGCAATCCCCACGATTTTATTTAGAGCTTTAAGGAGCATCCTTTAGCACATGGAGGGCTCTGCTCTGTTCCTCCTCCTACCTGGGCAGAAGATCCCCCATACCTCTGGGGGTTGCCCAGCTCAAAAACTGCTGGTACTCTATTGTGACTTATTTCTGCTACTGCTCAAAGTATTCCCCTAGTGAGATACTTGTAAGTGATTTAAATGCTCCCTCACTCCATCACTAACCACAGCTTATGTGTATTCTTTGTAGTCAGCCTGTAAAGATGATTTGGTTTCTCCAGATTTTCTTCTCTTGAATTCTTTCCAATATGCTTCAGCCCCATTTGCTCTGTTTTATTTTGTTGATAAAAAAGTCAGCTGAGACTCAGCAGAGAACATTTCTTAAAATTTGTTGTAATACATATACATTTAGATGATATGTAGAAGAGAGCTATTCTTTCCATGTTTGTTTTGAAAGAATCCAGAAACAGTCCCAAAACGAAAACAAGAATATCCATGCTTATTGTCAGCACATGAAAGGTAAGCAAGGGTTTTATAAGACAATATCTATTTTTGAATGCTTGTGAAACTGTTTAGAACATAACAGATTGTGTAGCTCTTCATTCATGGTTACTTACTTCATTCCCTTCTAATTCAAAAAACTCAAACTTCATTGAAATTCGGTATTGTGTTGGGGCAACCACCTGCCACACACAGTTTTTGTTTGGAGGATACTCTTTTGGCCACCCTGGTGTGGTTATAGTCCCATTTAGCTTTGTCAGGAGTCCTCCACAAGCAGCTGTAAAATTAAAAGAGAACATAACTTCTTGACTGACAGTATGTTTTACTATAAACAGAAGCACGCTGAGAAGAATCAGTCCTCTCATTACTTATATGCTGCAATGCCCAGACAGACTAATCAGAATCTTGCTTTATCATGCTTGGTGCAAACAAAGAGAAAGAGACAGCCCCTATCTTGAACAGCTTGCAGGTTTGTGAGCAGAGATAAGTTTCAGGACTATACAAGGCGTTATCATATTCATTCTTTTCCCCGCCCTCCAGAGACTCTGGTTATTCTCTCACAGCCTTTCCCATGCAAGTCCTCTGACCTCATCGCCCTCCCCAAGACCTTGACCATCCCTCTTCTGACAGAAGGATACTTAAGATGCACTTCTCTCCTCGATCAGAATCAGCCCTACCTGTCTCAGCTCATATGGCTGTATATGCCTCCCATAACCTACTAGGTAGGGTCACTTTAAAAAAACAGTCACATACACTTCAGTCACAATTGCTTTTGCTGAATCATGGACGTTCAATTAAGAGAGAAAATGCCTCTTATTTCCAAATATATGCCAAATAATCACCTCCATAAAACAGAAAAATACCGTATTATGTTCTTGAATGCAGTTCAACTAGCAAAGGATAAACTCATCTTTTCCATCTGTGCAATTTTTTTTTTTTTAGGGAAAGTAAAGGGATTTAGAGAAGCTCTCGATCACACTCTGCTACATTGATAACCATTACAGCACTGTGACAGCACTGGAAGTCATCCACAAATCTCTTTCCAAAGAACTGAAGGAAGAAGCTCTACTCAACTGCTCTCTGCTAACACTGAATGCTTTAAAAACTGGCTATTGCGGTCTAGCTGATGATCTCACATATTGCATCTACTCCATCTAACACAGTTGGGAGAATTCAGCAGTTACTGTGTCAAGGCTCATTTTGTCAGCTCAGACACATACCAGTGTTTCTCCTGGTCCCTAGTTTTCCATGCAGCACACTTCTTGGTATACATGTAAAAGTAATCTGATGGGAATGGCTGGACAAAGACCCTGGGTCACATCTCAGTGTATCAAAAGAGACCAGACATAGGTTTAGAGAATGCACCCAGATGGCACAAGCTGTCCTCTCAAATGATCCAATCTGGGTCAGAGAAACTACTGCCAGAGTTCAATTTCTGCTTTTAAACATTGTTCTATTGATCCTTGAGGCAAAGGTGGGAAATGTGGAAATAGTGAAAAAAGAAAATCTTAACCCTTTCTAATATGCTGCCATTGATGGAGACTTGGATTAGAAGATCATAATGCAAATTTCTGTGCATGACATCACTGCAGTGAAGTATAGGGCAAAGTTTCTGATCTGACTAGAGGCACCTACTCACATGTGAATTAATACAGCTAGCTCACCCCGCAAAGGCCCAAGCTATAACAAGGAATTTTCACAGTGACTACACAGTAATTTTGACTCAGCAGTTCCAACTACTATCTACATACAGTGAGTGCCACCTCAACTGAAACAAACACATACACTTTTAGGGATAACTCGGGGTTTTTGCTCTAAGTTGCACTGCAGTGCTTAGAGTGACTTCATTTGACAGAGGTGCTTTACTGTTTGGGTGCCAGGAATGTATTTATTTTCCATTTTTCAGATGCAGAGAGAAGAGTATTCTGAAAGACTTCTCTAATATTCTGACTTGAGTCAGCAAGCAGACTAAACTCAATTCCTTACATAAATTTGGGCTGATGATCAAAAGCCCAGAGATCAAACCTCTGTCATCATGCCCCACCCCTTTGATTAAACTTATTTTCTTATTGTCTACCTAATGTGCAGACATCCAAATAAATTATTTTCCAATGTTCTCTTTACTAAAGGTGGAGGAGGGAGGAAAAACAACCAAAAAAACCCAACCAGCTTAATGAGAGCCACAATCTAACATGTCTTTAATCTAGGACTTCCACCAGCTCACACAAACATACAACAATAAAAAAACCAAAACCAACCCTGCAGATCCAAAACCAAAATAACAAAAAAGAATTGCAGAGAAACTAGGCAAAACTACCCCAAACTGTGAAAAATAATGAATTAAAGACAGGAAATTAGAACAAAGAGAGACCAGTGAATTGCATCAGAAGAAAACCAGGACTCCAAGCACCCCAATTTTCAAAATCCTTTCAACTAGTCAAACAGATGAGCTAAGAATAAATTTGTGCTATCCTTTGATTTATTGGTGTCTATAAGTAAAACTCAAACAATAGTTGGTGCATAATGATCAAGAGCTTATGGTTCTTTCCTTTGATATGAAATATGCATAGAATGCAAAATCTTATCTCAGTTCAATCCTATGTTTACACAGACTTCTGCTTATCTCTTTCTTTTTTCTCCAAATGATTATTTGAACATGCATTGCTCACCCTGTAAAATAAGAGAAGCCCACAGTGTGACTAGGAGAGGGGAAGATTCCTCTGAGCTTTGAGCTAAAATAGAGGACCTTGCTCTTCTAGACCTGCCAGCTTCCCAGGCACATCCCAGTCAGAGGTGGCCAGAGGGGTCATTAAACAGTCTGATTCTGAGAAAGTGGCAGATTATTCTGCTGGTAATTGTCTCCTTGAGAGACTTTGTTTTAGTGAGTAAGAACAGTGTAATAAGTGGTATGAAGTCCTACTTTGCACCATTCCTGATTGATGAACAGCAAAATCTGCAAAATGAAGCTGCTGACAGACATGGCTCTGGCATGACTACTGAAAGGACAGCACTGGTTTTCTGGGTTGGGTTCCACAGATCTCAAGCTGCTCAGACAGAGCCTAAGAATGTGTAGCATTTCATTCAGGCAATGGCACTCAGAGAGCTTTAAGAGCCCATAAGACAGCAGCACACTGTACCTTCACAACTCTTTTTGTCAGGACCAAGTTCATAGCCAGGATCGCAGGCGCACTGGTAACTGCCAAGGGTATTTACACAGCGCTGCTCACAGCCACCATTGTCAGGTTTGGCACATTCATCTTCCTCTGCCAAGACAGGCAAGAATGCAAAAATGTGTTAAATAATTACCTTCCTCAGCTGTAACTGCTGGATCAATATTAACCCAGAAAGCTAAATGCTTGCCATTATAAGATGCACTACATAAACCACAGTGGTTGCTGACTAGAGGATTTTCAAATGCTAAGGAGACCTGCAACAGAGCAAATAAAAATTCATCCTTTGTGGGGTCTGGTTTTGTTTTTTTCTTTTTTTTTTTTTTTTAACAATATCTACTGACAGCTGCAGAACTAATTTATAAGCACTTTGTGTGCAGCATCAGACAGCCATAATCTAAAGACAGTACAAAGTATTGAAGGAAAGATGGAAAATCCACAGTAGGGTCACTTGAAGGGCACTTTATCTCCCACAGAATCAATCTGTACATTATCCTGAATTCATACTCAAAAACAGATTAACAGAATCCTCAAATCCTAGGTTTTTATTCTCCTGATATTAAAAGGAACAAGATGAATCAGGACTGGGGGAGGGAAAGGAATTGTGTGTTCTCTCTACTAGCTCTGAAATATACCCATGAGATTCATTACTGAAATATTCCTCAGATGCTGGAATATTGTTTTCTTACACCAGGACAAGTAATTTCTCAGGAAAAAAATAAGAACTCCTACTCTCATGCCTATACCCTTCAAAGTTATAATTGTCTACAATGAAAACTATCAGTTAGGATTAGAAAAGCTATGGTTTCTTTTCAAAAGAGCAAAAAGGCTTTCCTGGTCGCATGACCTGTACTTCAGGTGTTACCATGGCCACAACACTGCCAGTGGCTTTAACTGTGCCACCAGCAGCACCGTGTGCAAATGACAACTTTCCATGCATCAAATTCTTCAGGCATAGTTGCATTTGTATGACATCCTCCTCTCCCAAAAAAAACACCCATAATTGAAAGAAGACTATGAGGTTATTGCTCAATATGATTTCTGATCTGTTCTTTTGGGTTTTTTCCATGGTTACAGAGAGTAATAAATTGATAAAGCAGACCAATCCAGAAAATAAATTAGGAAAAATCTGACAAGATTTGGACAAAGAAAATAAAAAAACTTAAATGGCAAAAAAAAAGCCATTTGCAATTTTACTGTTTAACTTTATACAAAATGCTACTTTTTTACAAAATTAGATATGTTTCAGAAGTTGATTAACTGAACCTGAAGACAGAAGAAACTTGTGCTGAATATATTCCTTCATTCCTTGGACACATTTTACTAGGAGACACAAAAACCTCTATTGTTTTGTTTTGAATAAGTTGTATGCCCAGGAAAAATTATTCTAGAGACAATACATTCTATTAGTAAAAAAAAGATTGAGAAATATTTTTAACATACTTTCATAACTTTTCTAGTCCAAGAAGTGATAAACTGTTCATAACAGCTGTTCAGCTGCCCCAAAATATGTTTTAATACTTACCTTTAAAAAAGTTAGCTGCAAACCCTGCTTTGTTAACAGTTCCATCAGAGACAAACTTCATCCACAGGGTATTAGAGGTAGATCTAATGTCTTCTGGCTTGTCATAGCCACAAAAGTGACCAATTAAAGGACTGTTCTCATTTGTTCCATCTCGGATTTCCAAGTAGTCATACGCACAGTTGTCATGTCTTTCAATCTGTAAAACATAATTTTCAAAATGACCTACCTGAACTTGACCATAAATATCAGTCAGGTAACAAAAAGAATTAAAATTTTTCAAAGTTAAGGTTAAGGTCTCTGTTTAGGGTTCAAGCAGCAGGAAGATGAACGAACATCATTGAATAGATTTTAACTATACTTGTTTTCTATAAAAAAAAAAATTAAATGTTACTAAGGACACAACAGTCTAACTGGGAAAAAAAAACTAAAAAAGACATGCTCACCTCTAAGTTTCCTAGTGTTCTGCTAAACTTCTACTCTCATCTCAAGTAAAGTCCTCTTTTCTCATGTACACTCAACTAAAGAAGATTAATGGCTCAGCAACTAAACAGGTCAGAAATATTCACCGTTTTAGCAATATTAAAAAGCTCAATTTTCATCAATATGATAAGGTTTTTAGAATATCCCTTTATTCTCCAGACAGAGTAAAATTTTGCATTTGGCACTGTTCACTGATGTTACAGGATAAAGGTAAAAAAATTGAGGTGCGTAAGGAATTTGATTCATCTGAAAAATTAGATCCAAACACATGTCTAAGATGATCAGCTCTTAAGTAGTCAAGAGAACAGAGGACAAAAAGAAACTAATCTTTCTGTGGCCAATGCAGCCAGTTTCTCCTGCACAATTCCTGATTTCAGGTTCCTGATTTCTTTTGATTTTCTGGGTCAATGAGTGAATCTTCGCTGTACTGATGGAGAAACCTACTGAAACCGGAACAACTGAAAATTTCCCTTTTCCATTTAAACTTTCTGCTGGATGACATTTGAACACAGATTAATATGTGAGTGGGCACGTGTGCATGTCTACTTGAGTAGTGAGTCTTGTGCTCTTTACATAATAGTATTTCCAGAGTCGATCAGAATGGGAATTGCACCAGAGAGGAAAGCAGTAGCAGCCCAAATATGACCTTGTCCAGAAGCTAGATAATTTATGGTGCTTGTCTTTATTGAGAGTGTGTCATTCTCAACAGAATTAAAAACCCTCTTGAGCTGCGTCATTTTACTGCTGGAATACTTCACATTGCTCAGTCTTATTAATAACAGAATTAACTAGATCCAAGCATTCAAAAATAATTCCTGTAAGAACACTCTTGTTTAAACTAACTGGCTGAATCAGGAGAGGCAAGCTTAGGGATAGAGAGGATGGGGAGGGAGAGAGTATCACAGTCAAGTAGAAGGGTTGGAGAAAGCCTCAAATCTAATCAGCACATCTACATTCTGTTAAATCAATGAAGTCTAAATTAAGCCCAGAAAAATCTACATTTGATCTCCAGAGAGAGTTTTTCTTGCACCTAAGCTTCACAGTAAGCAGAAGTATCTACTGGTTCTCTACTCTACTTGTGTATCACGACCAACACAAAGCTCAGGAATGACCACAGACTAAGGAGCATCCACTCAGCACATTAAGATTTCTTATGTAAGAGGGAAAACTGGAGGGAAGGAACTGTTTGATTTTATGCCATTTTAGTGGCATCAAAATATGGCACTTACACACTTAGACATTTCTCTGTCTTCTTTCCAAATTTCTAATTCTCCAGGCATTTACATGCATAATTTTCTCCCACGCACTCCTCTGTCACTAACCATATTGCATATTTCCTAGTATTTTGCTCAGGAATTGCTTAGAGTTTGGGAATGATTGAGGAAAGCAAGGAAGGTTTGGGATGTAACCACCTATTGCTGATTTTAGCGGAAATTGTATGCAACTAATGCAGAACATGAGCACTGGTAAGTTTTTGACAATACCAATTCCAAATTTTCATTAATCTAAATAATAAATTCATGACATCATATTCTAATTTGAAATAAAGTCTGCCTTGTTATCTCAGTAAAAATCGAGAAGTGAATTGGTCCAAAGCTCACTAATATCAATGAAAAATTATGCATTTTCCCCACACATCTGTGGTAATTTCAGTACTCAAGAAATTTAATTAAAATCAGTTTTTTCCATATTTCCATTTTTACGGGCAATATGGAAATTATGATTATCCACCAGCCAAGTGTGGCTCCAAGTTACATGCGCCAAATTTCCATTGAGGTGAATTAGTAATTTCTTTTCTGAGGATCACTTTACTTTCAGCAGAAGAAAACAGCTAAAAATACATTTTGTATAGAAGTAAGTTTCTAAACTTGCTAAGACTATAAGAATCAACCAACCTGCAAAATGCTATTGAGTTTCAAAAAAACCCATTTGAAAGGTGGCTGTTCTACCATATTCACTTATATTTCGTTTACTACTAGTGCAAGTGATGCCAGTATCATCAGTATTAAAGTGTTACACCTATATGTAAACTAACAGATAAGTATTGTGGTTTTGAGAAATAACTGGTACTTGGTAATCAATGAAAGAAAATATTATAAAATGTGGGTTTTTTTCCCATATCTCAAGTTTTAGGATTATGTGGTACTATCATCTGGGAACACTACCATACAAAGGCCTATTACACTTGCAATAGTCTCTTATTCCTCCTGCTTCCTCCTATATTTTCTATCTTTCTTATTCTTCCTACTTCCTATTTGTTCCTCGAGGAAAATCTGTTCCAGTTAATGAAAGGATCCCTGGTGAGTTTGGTTGTAACTGGACTGATCCCATAAAACTTGTTTACTGGAACACTAAAATTTCACAAGATATTCACATGATATTACATCTTGATGAGAAGAAATACACGGAATATTAGCAAATGTTAAAAAAGAAATCATATCTAAAAATTTTTTTACAGAAAAATGAATTTCCTATAGGAAACTGAAAGATAACCTTGGCTCCTGAAGGCCTTGGAGGAAACCTAGAATTTAAATGGCATCAGAGAACTAAGTCAAGACACTGTCAGAAAAATTACTAAAGCAGGCACATTAGAACAGGAAAACACTATGAAATCTCCCAGAGAAATGGCAAGCCAGAGACATTCCCTACATCCCTTCTCAAAAAAATAGGCCTCATAGTTTCAGGTTTAGAAAAACAACAACAAACCAACCAAACCAAAAAACCCACATAAAAACAAATACACATCCGGAGTACCTTTGTCTTATAGCACTCCTCCAATAGGAAAAAATGAAGATAAAATTAAAAATTAAATCAAACAAACAAACAAACAACCCTAAAACTGAACCAAAAACAATAAAAAAGAGAGAGAAAAAAGGATATGAAATGCAAATATGGAAGCAATCATACTGCTGTAAAAATCTTTACATTATTTTTTGTCATTGTTAATTATTTTGTTCATAAAGTCAAGCTGCAATACAGGTAAACGTATCTGCCTCAGGTTGTAGACTTCGGTCATAAAAAGTGGCATATATGCCTACTGAAATCAGTAGATCAGATAAATTTTATTCCCAGATTTATGTAAAAATAATTTAAATTATTGCTATCTACAAAGAGTTTAACAAGGTCACTCAAATGAGGGAGATTAATATGAATCTGCTCTACAAACCCTCTGGATTTTTTTAGCTGGAGAGACTGCCAAAGAAAGTTCTTAAATAAAAAAGCAAATAAACTTACAAAAAAAAAAAAACAACAAAAAAAAAACCAAACAACAACCTGTTAATTTTCAAAGAACAATATTGTAAAGGTGACAGTAATAATGAAAAATATGGAGTTCCCAGTCCCAACATCTCTACTCTCACTACTCTCACACAGACAGTGGAAATTATAGCAGCCAAATAAGAAAGTGGAATCCTGCACTCAGTGGAAAATGTGTTGCCCACAGCAGGCAAAACAAGATGACTCATTGACACAGTTTGAAATTCTCAGTTTCCCTAGTGCTTTTATTTCAGAATGAAGGTTATTTATACAGTTATTTTTTCTAGTATTACATAGGGATAATGAGAATTCCTCTTACTTAACTGTACCTTTCAGAAGACAGAGAAGTAATTTTCTCACAAACACACTGCAATAACTCTCTGGCCTGACATTTACTTTTTTCTATCTCAGCTGGCACCAAGAACAGTGATTTTTAAACAACTTTTTGTTTTACTGGGCAGTGCACCAAGGGTTCAGTCCAGAGCGGGACTTAGTACCAAAAACCAAAACACCTACCTTCAAGAGCTGGGAGCAGAAACGGAAATTGGACCCAGTGGTGAATGTCCAGGCACTCCAGAGCAGCTCCCAAAGCTACTCCCATCTTCAGCAGGGAGCCCAGTGGATGAGCCAGTAAGATGCCACAAAGACAGATATAACAGTCTTGTGCCTGTCTGGGGTGCCTCATTTGGTGCTCAAGGGCATCTTGCCACTCTGGAATTACAGCTCAGACTCTCCCTGGAAAAGTATTTCAAGTCCCTACTGCTGGATTTTTTTTTTCTTTTCAAAACTTATGAAGTATAAGCCCCAACTTGAGACTGTCCCCTGATTGTATTTCTGCTCAATTTCCTCTTTCTTCTTATGAGGTGTTAGTCCACATGTCTCACCTCTAGAGAGTGCCATAATATTGAACAGTCTGAAGGAAAAACTGGACATTTCTTCCTAAGGTCTTAATCACTTGTCAACTTCTGGTTATTTCCTGTATGGTGAAGCATAAGCATGCCATCTTCACACTTGTAAATAGTCCCTAACTTGGTGATCAGAAAAAGGTTCTGAAAGACAGGGAGAGATATTTGATTCTCCCAGCAATGACAGTGAACTGAGGTCAGTTCAAGCACGTGAAGACCAGTGCTGATCAAATGCACCCAGACCAAACAGTGCAGCAACTCTCTTTTGCAGAGGAATAGGGCCATTTCCCTTGTCATCACACTAAAAAATGCTGAGCAGCAATGGCAGACTAGAAAAGCTCCGTATCTAGTCAGCAAATTATATAAAAGGTACTCAAAATGTTCATTTTCAACACGGCTTAAATAAAGAGACTAACATACTATGGGGTAAGTAATATTGAGCCAGGTCAAGCAGACTCAGAAGATCACGGGAAGCTGATCTTGTCTGCACTAGAACTGACATTAATTCAGGATTAAAAAAGGAAAATTCAGTAGAACCTATGAAAATATTCAAACTTCTATACTTTACATTAATAATTGCTGATAAAGTCCCAATCCCTTGTTGTCTCACACTCAAATCATTCTACCAGTCAGAGCAAAAATGTGCCATAACCCTGAAATCTGTCTGCAAGACTAAAGCGTCAGGTTGGAAATTACAGCTATGTTTACTATACTTGTATTTAGATCTAGGTACAACATAAAGCAAAAAAGTCTAGATTTTTAAAAAATGTTCTTCATGCCCTTACTGCCGAAGCATAGTCAAAGGAAACAAATTAACTCAAAATTTACTCAATTAACTCAAATTAACTCAAAATTTATCTAAAAGTTCAAGCTGGTGTATTGTGTAGGAATAAAACAGACATGAAATATTACTTTTTTTTTATGTGATAGTTCACCACAGTTTAGCAATGTTATACACAGCATGATATACACTAAAAACATACACCTATGACGACTCACCACATCTTTTTTCTTTGCTCACTAAATACAGGTTTGTGAACTGAATATTAGTTTTAGGGTTTTTTCCTTTTCAAAGCAGAAGCCAAAGCACAGAGCGTTTTTTTTCTCCAGCCACGTATTCATTTTTGAAAATAAGATTTAGCAGAGATAAAAAGTCCTGGTTGTTTAACAGAATATTGAAGTAACCTTGCTGAGCTGGATGATGTACTTGGTAAAATGTGACTATCTCCAGTAATTTTAACATTCTAATTCAAATATTAGAGATAACATAAAAACTTTTAATTTTGAAATTTTCTGGGGAAGTGAAATTTCATGGATTATAGTGTTAATTTATCATTTAGAAGTCTTCAATTAATTCACAGGTTTAATAAATATTCCCTTAAATTTCACTGTCACTTAGCCACTAGATGCTTGTCTGAGATTAGTTAAAAGGCTTTACCTCAAAAGCTTGAAAGGTTAATCCTACATTGTAGTTTTCTGACACTGTTATTTTCCATACACATTCCTTCATTGGTCTGTAGTCATCAGGATAATTGGGAGACTGGATCTGGCCTTCATTTTTGTGGATTTCACCTCCACAAATAGCTGATAAAAGCATAACATTTTACTGTCAATAATGACATTTTCTGTAATTTCCCCATGCCCAAAGTGACGTTATATGATCGCATTTTCAAGACTAATAATAAAATTGTTCTGGACAATACTTAAATCTACCAAGGATAAATTATTGAAAACACAATCGATTTAAACCATTATATGTATTTTAGTTAGCAAATATAATTTAGCATTTCTAATAATTCTAAACATGTCTACAGCATTGAGGATGAATTTGTAATCATGGACAATCTGAATCTACACATTTTACAGAATATATTTAAAGAGTCAAAATAATTAAATTTTTGTTCACTCTTGAAATACACTTAATAAACATTCTTCATTGATATTTACTAATCTTTAGAGACAAATGAAAGCAAAATCTCATATTTTATAATGATCTATGCACTTTAACCTACATTTTAACCTGCATTTTATCACTTCAAGCTTGCATTCAGTTTGAAGAAACAGTAAATATAAATTTAAAAATATTTTCATGAAAAGTACAGGTTCTATTTTAAACAGGTAAACGTTGACTTGGTAATATACTCAATGTGCATGGGCGCCTTTGTTAACTATGCCCAGATTATATGGAAAATATAAGACAGATTTTTCTGAAGGATAATCTTTGCAAACACTAAGTGCAAGAACATGCATATTTAGTAAATAAAAGACCGGTAAAAAATGTTTATGATTATTAACAGTGATTTCCCTGAAAAAGAGCTCAGTTGAAATCCACTCACAGGAGGAGTTTCTAAATGCCCTGCCTAGTAATTTAGCACCTACTGTCTCTTAGTGATAAAATACTAATTTCATGTTAGTTTTGGTGGGGGATGATTAATATCAAAATTATCTGGTTAATATTATTCTTCCATAACCAATTTATTTTTAATGCTGTAAGAGGCTTACCTTCATAAACTGCTGCAAAACCCTTCCCAACCCAGTTGCTGCTGCTGCGGAACTCAATCCACATCCTGCTGTCGTTGGATGTGAGCACTTCTGGCAGTTTGTCACCACAAAACCTGCCTAAAAACATGCAACCAGTAACTGCATTTTCTGCCGCCTCTGAAGCCAAATGCTGCAAACATTTATACAAGTGTTTAACATTATAGGCAGAAGTAGCAGAACCAACTCAGCGGAACTATCCATACGCTTATGGTTAAGCACATGTGTTTCTGCAGATCAGGACCTAACACACAAAGATTTTATTATAAAGCTTTCAGAACTTTTTATTGCAGTCAGGCTCACAACTCTAAGCATAAAACCTTTGTGGAATTAATGAAAAAAAATATTGTTCGAGGTTGTTTATACACATAAAAAACACATGCATTTTGGAAGGGAAAAGTGAGTACTAATCTTAAAAAAGGAACAAATGCAGGTCACACTAATACAACTGATTGTGCCTAAGGGCCAAAGAGATTTTAAAAGTAAAATCTAAATGACCTATTCACATTACCCTCTTAATGTCTGCCTAGGCAGGTAAAATTTCTGTTGTTCTAGTTGACAGAGAACAGGTGAAGAGGATAATTACGGTCTGGTCTGAACTGTTTCTTCTTTATTTACTGTTCAAGGCCAAGAAAATAGACATTCCTGTTAGAGAGCTGTCCTCTGTACCTGGGCACTAGCAGTACAGGAGGTGAAATTTTCTCACCAACCTTCTGAATTAAAATAGGATGACTACAGCTTTTACATTTCAGTTGCAACTCAATTCACTATTGCTTTGCATGTCTCTTCTCTGCAAGAGCAGGGAAGAGCACACAAACAACAAAGAGAAGCAATCTGCTCATAATCTTAAAGGTACAGGCACAGAGCTCGTAAGAACAGCTCTACAGCAGGTGCATGTTCTCATCACATGACCTATGAATTTCCCATCACATGCTCTACAGATTTGTCTCTACACTTCTTCCCTAATTCTCTGAAAAAAAAAAAAAAAAAACAAACAACTAGAGCAGCTTCATAATTCAATATCCATAAGCAAGGCAAAATCTTGCACATTTTGTAGGTGTCATCTTTCCACACTTGCAGCTGAATAATGGCAAGCTGCAGCAAAAGGAAGGCTTGAGGCTTGAAGTCAAGGCCATTTAGAGGGTTTTTTTCCCCATCCCCAAGTTTAGATCCATTCTAGACACCTGAAACCCAAGAAGTTTGTTGTGGGTTCAACAGCAGGTCCACTGAGCCCAATGAGTGTGGTGCAGTGGACGGTGCAGCGTTTAACAGTTGCATACCAAGCAGAGAGGATTTTCTCCAGTAGCCATCTCTTACTTCAATATAGTCGTACCAACAGAGGCTGCTCTTGTAAAGGTCCATGGTGGTAAAGTTTAAAACGATCTGCAATCAGATGAGAAGGCAGAAATAAATCATGTGTGGTAAATAAGAGAAAAACAATCTCGACAACATTCTGAAGAACTGAAGCCAGAATGGTCACCTGTAATAGAATTCCAACTATTCAGACGTTTAATTATCCTCTCCTCAATTATTTCTTTGACTAAGCAAAAGTTTCTTGGGAACATGAAAACTTTATTGCATTGAATCTTATATATTTGTTCAAAATCAAGACAAACTACTCAGATTTAATTGCTCACAGGAGGTTTTCCACTGAGAAATAAAAATTTGAAAATGCTAATTAGGTAAAATATAAGAGTAATATAATTTTTAGTACATTACTTGATAATTCTTCTGCCAATTCCCCTTCCATTACATTTTGACTATAACCAGCACTGATTATAATCAGCTGCAAATAAAAAAAAAAATTAAATAATTGTTTTCTTTTGGTTTGTGCTTCTCCTATGATTGTTTTGACACGATATTTCCTTTGAGACATATAAATGTTGACAACGTTGGACAGTAATTCTGAAAGAAAGTTCACTAATAAGAAATGGTATACAGTCCCTTAATGATTCTTTATGAAATGATAATAAAGCTTTCTATACAGAAATCGGAGTTCTGCACATTTCTGGAACTTTTGAACTTGGACTCCAAGTGTTATTGAGAATATCTGTAAACAGGCATATTTTCAATACTTATTACAAGGACTACCCTTATATTAAATTATGTTATCCCTGTTTTAGAAATATTAATCCTAAACTGCCATAAACTTATACTTTTAACACAGGAATAGGATTTGTCCTGATCACACACTGACACAATAGCTACAGTTTAAACCCTGACTGACTGGGATAGTCTTAACATCATGTCCTGCAATTACAGTGATAAATCCAAACAAGCACATTCAAAATTACTCGTATTTTTTATTATAAATTAATTTCCAATTAATACCTTTTTATTTGATTTAGGTATACTTGGAAAAACAATTCATCTTCTTCAGAATCAGTTCCTCAGCGCACATAAATAAATATTTCAAACTAACTGAAATCCTTCTCTATTCACATTTGAGCATAGAATTGGTATTACCTTAGTTTTGATCTTAGAAATTTGCAATTGAAACCTGCCATTATAAAACAAACACAAATTGCTGCACAGTAGCAGGTACCTCACATTGCAAAAATACATCTCTATGGCAGCCTATGGAGCAGCTGTGAGTACCAGTTGAAAGGAGAGGAATTTACCCTTAGTCCAGATGCAAGGAAAAAATTTTAACAGCGTAACTGGAGAAATGAACCCAGACAGTCAGATAAGATGGTTTAGTTCCATCTCAAACTTCTTGGTTTCATGCACTCTTTCATGGATATTTAACCCACAGGACATTTTGTCTTTACTACTTGGACAGTCCTTCAGGAAGATGTACTGAAGAAATAAATGCACAAATATTGCCAGAATTCCAAAACCACCTATTTACTATGAGAAATATGAAGAGCCGACTGAAAGTCAAAACATTCATATGCTTTACTCTACTTCAGTTTTTTAATATGTTTCCAAATCCTATTTGAATCTACTTCAGAGGATGGCAGAGAGATCATTCTCTTATACACAGAAATTCTCTGTCCTTGGCAGAATTTTTCTTCTTCAACTCTTCCTTCAAATAGAGACCACACCAACTTACAAAACTTTTGTACTCCTCAAATCATCCATTTGCATCCATCCTTTTTTTTCTCAAATGTAAGTGGGTGTCTCTGTATTTAGCCATACTGCTTGAAAGCCTTCTGCCCTCATCAGTCTTGTCCTTTTCCAGCCATGCCAACTTTACCCCCTATCTGTGCAGTCAGAGGGGTTCACAAGGGGCAGCCCTTTGTCTTTGCCCTGATGAGATGCTGACAGCTGCTTACACTAACCCAGCTGGCTCTGCTGGAAGCAAGAAGCCACAACCTATACCTCCTCCACTGCTTCACTTTCTCAGAGCCTGGAGGTCTCTCACTAGCCACGAGTTTTCCTTTTTCCATGACACAACTGAAACATCAGATTTCTTCTCTGGTTTTTGCTTGGAAATTCACCTTTTTCCAAACCTTAGTTGCCAGGATAGGGTTGGGAAATGGATGGTTTCACTTAGCTGTGATCATGTCAATGTCTCAAAGTGCCGCTATCTAAATGGAAACGGTTAAAATTTAATGAGCCTCCTCAGTGGCCCCTGCTTTTGAAACTACATGAAATAACCTTCACAGCCTTTTCTCACTCTGACATGCCAAGGTATTTGATGATACAGCAATTTCTTAACACTGACCAGAATTCATTAGCTGTACATAGGCAGAACCCCCAGTCTGTCACAGCATGATTTCAGGACATGAACCAAACAAGTTTAAATGTATTTAAGATTCTGATTTGCTATTCTGCAAAGTATTAAATAGAGCTACAGACAAGGCAGAGCTTATTCAAGGGGACAGGACTGCTGAGAGGCTTCCCAGGAAAAACAATCAATGGGTATTTGTCAGCACAATTAAAGAATTATTGATTACACAGCAGATTCAATTGTGCTACTGCAGCTTCCAAGAGAATATATCATACCTCCTATAGCCTGATATTGCCAAAATATACAACAAATACCAGTAATACAAACCTAGGGTTTTGCAGGTGGCATTTTTTACGCATATCAATCAAGGATTTTTCTGGACTATTTTATCTTTCATGTAAAACATTAAGGAAAATTCAGAAGTAGTGCAACCTATTCAAAAAGGCAAATTCAAATAAAACACTGGCACAGCTGCAACTCTCCCTATGCCAATAAAATTTCTACACACCAGAAGTAGGATTCACCGTGGATGGGGGCACACAGCATTAATAACGCCATCCTCCCTCTAAGACTTTTCTGTGTATAGATATACTGAGTACAGCTTTTATAGCTGTAGTTTACCATGTAGTCTTAAGTCTCAAAAGTAAAAGGTGAATGGACTACCTTGTTTTACTCTGAGGAACACACATATTTTATGTTGGCTTGGCAATTCATGATGCCTTGTGAATAAAGGGAATTACAAAACTTGTGCATGCCACTGCAGTTCCAGCCTTCGTTAAATTTCTGGGTATCAAAGATCCAAAGAGTCCTTACTTGCAGAAAGAAGCATGGATAGAAGTCATCCAAACTATGCTTATACAGCAGAATGCTATATCTCAATAAATAAATAGAGAAGAGCTAGGCAGAGCCTTTCCAATTTATTTTTTAGGTGACTAAAGTGCTCACTGACCTTTCAGAACATGGCATGATGCACTTGCATATGCTCTAATCTCCACACAATATTCCTGAGGTTTATCAGGGCCAAAGCAGCAAAGGAACAAAAATTTGAATGTATTTTCCTTTTCCCTTCATTATATGAAAATGTTATCACCATTTACTGAGAAAAATTTGGATCAAGTATAATCCTTGTCCAAGGTATCAGGATATATGTTTTAGCTAATATTTAGACCTCATGGGAAAAAAAAGAATCTCATAGAGTTCTTTATCTCAAGACAGCCAATATCCTATGGGAATAGCATGGACAAACAGACTTTTTGACACTAGCACAAATATAATTTACTTTATTCTTACTGAACTACATGGAGACTAGAGAGTTTTGAGGTAATAACAGTGCCATATGGATATGACTTGTCATGTAAAATTTCAACTAGAAAATTCTGCTTATTCTTTTCCTCATTTGGGGCAGCAGGTAAACTGGGAAAGGAATCAGTCCTCTCACTTTGCTGATTTCAACATAGGGGCTTTCCCCTATTAAGATTTTGTCTAGTATAATACAGCTTCAGTGGTGGTTACAAACTCAAGACTATTTTTCTTGTTAGATTACAAACATATTAATATTACACTGGTGTCAATAGATAGGCTTATACAAAGTTGGACTATGCTATAAATACTTAAACATCAACACTAACGCAGATGTAAGTATTTTTTCAAGAGCAAATAATTGTAGATGAGCACACTTTTTTATTTTTTTAATGGATTTGTGGAAAAAAAAAAACCTAAGCCATTTTTTTTCTGTTATCACAGTAATGTCTAAAACATAACACAAATAATGGGGACATAAATTCACTATCTAGAGCAATTTTCATCTTTTGCACAAACATTCTCTTATTCATCTCCTATTTTTTTTTCCCTGACAACCTGCTGAGCCACCCTTTTCCTCCCAGCAGAGAGTGTTTAGTTTTCCTCCTGTCTCTGGCGCTTGCCCAGAGGAGGGCAAACACTCTCCAAATTACTTTTCTTTCATTCCCCACAGTAGCAAATGCCCTTACAGCTCCTCAGGATCTATTAGAACAACAAGAGTATATCTTGTTGGTGCCGCACCTACCAGGACCCTGACCTGAAAGAAACATGGAACAAAGTAATACAATCAGGAGAAAAAAAAGGCCAATTCATACATAGTGGGAGACTTCTGAGACAAATGACTGAAATATCTGGGGGCAAGAGCTGAGTCTTCCTATTTGAACTTGCCAGTACTGAATCTGTTAGATTCTATATTTCAGTCTTTGAATTCTGTATTTTTGTCTTTAGTACTTGACTGCTTGATATTAGCCACTGCTTCATGTGAGGAAACTTACATCCTTTTTCCTGCACATTTTGTCTCAGCTAAAGGCTTTTTATCACTCCCTCTAGCCGTATTTGTTTTGAAGCAGGATGATATTTGAGCCAATAATTTACAATGAGATTTAGTTAGCACATTTTGAAAGTGTACACAAGAAGGACAGGTTTTACTTTCACTAGGATGGCACACTTCTCTCTCCAAATTGCTCTCACCAAGCCCATTTTTTCCCCGTTCTTTTTCCCATAAAATTGATCTCCAGAAAGTAAACTATATGCACTAGAACCAATTCCAGGCAACACCCACAATGACACTTTCTTTACTCATGTTATTATGGTTTCATTTTAGAAACATCTTCTTGAATACACTAAGAACTTCTTTCGTTACAGCCCAGCTATCAGTCCCATACATCTCAGTCAGCTGGCCCGAGCCCATGCTGGAAAATGGACCATTCAGGAGCCTGAATCACCTCTTCTACTTTGATATTGAACTATGGTGTCAAGTTTTAAAGGGAATTCATGGTGCAAGCACACAGCTGATTGAAATCATGTCTTTATTTCACAAGTACATCCATCTAATTGATTATGTGGTTCTGATGCCACGTATCAAAGCAAAGTCATTAGTACATAGTCCATGGTCCCATTTTTTATGACACACCATTATTTTCAATTATTATGCATCTTTTAAACTTAAACAAAAAAGACTTTTTACTTTACTTTGAAAATAATATCTGCGTCTAGCTAAAGAACATTAAAATACCTTCTCTCCCGGGGTCACAGAGATTCGCCATATGCAGTGTGTGTAGGAAGGATAACCATTTGGAAATCCAGGAGAAGAAAAGTTGCCTGTAGATTCCTGCAATGTTTCTCCACAGGCTGAAAGAAACAAATTACGTAAAAATATAAAATTTAATGTGCCTAATGGAGAAAAACGCATCTTTCCAATATCTACTCAGAATACATTTAACTCACTGCAGATGCAGAATGGAAAATAAACTAGTTAGTTTACAGTTTATTAAAAGCCATGGTTTTAAGCCAGTCTGACATTCATTCCATTTTATGCAGGATGTTTTTATTCCATTAAATATTTCACTTGTGTGTTGTCTGCTGACATAACCAAAATTATGGCAGCCTTAAAAAATATCACTGCTGTCAATCAACTGCAATATTATACATAGAACAATTTTGGTAATTAAAAAAAAGTTAGACATCCCTTAAGAAATAAAAAAAAATGCTAGCACAACATGACTTGCATCACACTAAAATTTTTTCAGTGGTTTTATTTAATTTAGGCCTTTACCCACATGAAAAACTGATCTGACCTAAACTCACTTATTTGCGTTGGTATAAAAAACTAAATCCTATATTCAACAAAGTCTCTTAGCAAGAGTGATTTGTAGAGATACAAGTAATAAAAGCAAAGCAAATGTAAAGTCTTAAAATACCAAAAGCTTTTATATTCTTTATTATTGAAGCTTTTAGCACCCTTCTCTCACCTGTCAATCATGCTGCTAGATGCTGGTGGATGCTGGCTAAGAAAGCATCTTCATACTAAAATATAACGTTGGAAGTTACTGCCACTCTCCACCATTAAAACTGATTTTGGTAGGGTGTTGCATCTTAGTCATCTTTTTTGACCTTAATCAAATGTTTTCACCCCCTGATTTTGCAGGTATAATACAAGATGTGAATTTGATATTATCTCATGACTAACAGTGTAATCAGATCTGCAGTGCTTTCAAATTACAGGGCTACCATTGGCAGCAGGTGAACAACCATGTCATCAAAATATTGATGAATTATAAATGTTCTGGAAAATCTTTAAATAAAAGAGGACAAAGGAAAAGATTGCCTATGACAAAGACAACACAGCTGTAAAGCTGTTTTGTTAAAATACATCTAAGATGTGATCAGACAACTACACTGTTATATCAGGTGTAAATTATAGTCAAGGCATTAAATATGCTCTTGGACACTCAAATGGTTATCATGATGAGAAAAGAAAGGAAAGAATAGCATGGTCCTCAAGAAGTGTAATAGCTAAAGACACCATCACTGTGTCCTTTATGAATGAAACAGGAAAAGAAACTATTTTCCTCCCTTCATTTAAAAAATGTGTTTTTATCTTTAAAAAATTGCAGGCAGCCACAGCAAGTGGTATTTCTGCACAAAGCCCTTTCAGTGAAAAGGCTATATCTGTCATTAACCACAATTTCTTTTTAACACAACAATGAATGCAAAGACATTTAAGTTGCAGAGTCCTGTAGTGGGTTCCCCCAGAGCTGGTGAACTGTGCCATAGCTTACAGTGCATAAGTAAAGCACTTCAGAAAAAGCCAACAGTGAAACTGTTGGAGTAGAGGACAGTAGGGCCTAAAGATGAGACTTCCACAAGAATCCAAGTACTCCTCTCACCTCTTTTAGAGCCCTCTGTTACTCTTTCTCTCATCCATGGTTTCATTAAGTCTACGTCAGAACACTCTGTGCTCCATATACAGAAGACGTGTACAGACCTAAAACAATGGCTTTTAAGCTGCAAAAGGAGTCACGGAACTTTTTTCCCCCCAGGAATTACAGACTAAAGCTATTTAATATGAAAATTTACCTTCTATCCTTATTAAATTCCTGAGAGCTCTCTATCAAATTAAAATTATTTTCAGAAATATCTCTAAATTTAACAGAAGCATAAAAAAACTTGTAAGTAGATAGCTTCAACTAAGAATTAACACAATCAGAATTTATAAAATGGACTTGGGCTTCATGTGTTTTGCCATATTTATCTTTTAACTGTAAATTCTTGATTACTCAAGGGAGCTATAACAGGAACAGCTTATACCAATCAATAGTTGAATTAATTTTCTATGGGATCTGAGCTCTAGGCTGGCTTCCAAAGCTGCAGTAGACAGGGTGATATTTGGGAATTTCTTGTTGAAAAGCACATTTCTAGGCAACGGGAAATGGTTAAAGTTCTATCACTAGAGAATGTAAAGGTTTTCTTTGTATTTGGACTGTAGTAACTGCAGTATCCACGACTAGGCTTATAAGACAGAATATTACAATTTTTTTTTACTGTATAATGGTCCACTAGCAATGAAATCCACTTTGGGAGAGAAATGTGGAAGGAAAATGAGTGGTAAGGGCCACTTATTTAAATTTCATTTCATACTTATTTTAGTATACTTCAAGTCAGAAGTTATCAATTACAACTTCAATTTTATATGACTCTGCTTTAAAAAGCATTTGTACAATTTTATTCCTTTGTTAATCATTAATATTTACAAGGTTTTCTGGGATGCTTTCCCCCCCCCTTTCAAATGTCATGCCTTATATCAATTTTACTAGGCTAGACCACTTGCAGAAACACCACTTTAGCTTTCCCCACACACAGACTCTAGCCATAAAAGCCACTCTCCTCTGCTTTACAGCTTGAGAAGGTTAGACATCTAATAAGATTTTCTGTGGTCAGGAGAGGGAAACTATTTTTGCTTCTCCTTGTAAAGATTAGCACTGGGTGTAGGCAGCAGGTAGATTATGAGCTTATACAAAGCAATTCCCACCAGTGTAGTCTGCAGCAGTGTTTAATTACACAGCCTGTGTATGATACATCTCTGGGCTGGCCTACACACATGGTCAAGTCCCATCAAGGATTACTGTGAAATCTGCAAATGATGAAGCCCAGATCCCCCAGGACACTTAGGGAACCAAGTCTCATTCCACTGTACATAGCACTAGCAAATACATACTATCATTTATGGCTAATTTGAGTTTACCCTTCTTCTTTAACACTTAGACCCAAGTCTGTACAACTATACATATACGGCATATAAAGCTGCCACAGAGCCCTAAAAATATCTACTGCTGATCATGTTCGTGTTAAATCAAAAACTTAAATCAATTTACTGCAACTTGGGGTCTTACTATTGACTTGATTCCTCTTTATAGTTACAAGGAAACTGTCTTAATCTAAAAACCCTAATTCTCCTTATGTAGTAAACAAAGGCTGACTTTTGAAAGTGAACATTCTTTTCGAATCTAATAGGGATGGCAGCAAGTTAAGCCTGAGGAACAGTGAGAACAGCACAAAATAGAAACAGGCTTCAGCCTTCATCTGCTCTTTTCTACACACACCATCAGAGAAACAGGCAATTTGTAAATTTGCTGAACTTCATCCATCCACCTTCTCTTCCTCTAAGCAGATTTTCCCACTAGTCTGACTCCTTTCCTATCCATTATGCAGTCCCACTCTACACACTTTTTTGTTCTGTCTTTTGGCATATGAGTATCCTCCTCCATCATTTTCCTTTCTTGTTTTTCTGCTCCTATTAAGCTATGTAAATATTATCACAATTTCTATATAAAACTATAGAGGTAGACCTTGTGTTGAATTTTAGCAGCTAGAAGAAAACACATTTTATTACTCAATTAGTCTGTCTGAAAACCACTGTAATACGTCCAACCTTGAATTCAAGTTCTATTCTCAAATACCAAGACAGTAAAAATCCAAAATCAGATTCGCAGAGGAAGAACTTCAACTTTATTGTTTTCTTTCCCCTCATTATTCCATCACATAACAATTTGGTTTTAAAATGTAACAGACCCCTCTCAGCAATTACATTTTCCTTTTATAAAAATCTTAAGGAAAAGTTAAAAACAAATCAAAATTGCTGTTGCTACATTTTAGAGACCTGGCACTTACCCTGCTGCTGAAAGGCAGGTTATCAAATCTCACTCTTTGGCTTCACCAGTTTCAAAGCTGTTTCTTGGTCAGTAAGCCCTTTCCTGAATAATGACCCTGAATATCCTGACTATCTAAAACACCCTGGAAGGCTCAGCTTCTTTCCTGCTGTGAGGATCACCTGTATTTTCCAGCAAACCTGAGCTCAACTTCATGTTCATGGGCCCCAGAAAAAGACATGGGCCAGCAACTGTTTGCAGAAATAACTGGAACTCCAAACAAAACATGCACAATACTATAAAATCCTGTATCGTAGAAGTGTGGGTCTCTGGAAAATGCTGATTAAGTCATTGTTTTCTGCATTTTCACTGCATTGCATTTAAGGCAACACAAATGAACACATGAAACAATGCAGGTATTATTAAGGACTGAAATATTCACTGCTGTTTTATCACAAGCAGGCATCATGATTAATATCTTTTGTCTGAAACAGGTAATAAAACATACCTCCAAAACCAACACATATCAGGGATTTTATTGCTATGTACTACAATGTTCACTTGATTCTTTACATAAAACCAAATGCCTGTCTGAATTTTCAATTTCAGTATTTGCTGGAAAATTTATTAGAAGAAAAGTACTGTACAACTTCCAGAGATTTGTTTTCTTTATTGGATTCAGTCTGGGTTGCGTTATTCAGCTATGCAGCTTCTATTAAAAATATTAATTGAAAAAACAGCATTTTAAATAGTGTGCTGTAGAAAAAAACTTTTGCCTTTTTCTCTCTCTTAAAACTCACTTTCTTTTATGGCATGACTCATCTAAGTAAGGCTGGAAAGCCATACGTTTTATCCCAAAGTTTGCAAAGCTGGGTGCCAGAAAAGGAGCATAATCCTTCAATCACCATTCATTTTTATTATTCATGTGACCCATGTTCACTGGCACTGCAAAAAATATCTTACTTTTCAAGTGCAAACTGCTACTGAACAACCACAGTGGTTTTATAATACTGTGAAACAAGCTTTCAACAAGACTTTCACAACATTGAAAGAAATTATAATTCTTAGTACATTTTCATGACATATATGAAAAGGATATTTTCTCTGAATAACTCCTTGAGCATTAGCTCTAAATGTACATTGTATCTTTTACAGTTTTGAAAGTGCATATTAAGAGTATTATATACAGACTAAACAGACTAATTTATAATTTCTTTTCATTTTTCTTTCTTAAGTCAATATGATAATGAGATACTACCTACTTGCCCAGTGGTTTTACTTTTTACATACTACTTCTTTCCTCCAAAACTTGTCTTTTATCAAAATATATACGTATTCTTTGTGTTCATGAAGTTGTTGTTCTCTGTATGCTTTCATTAGCAATAATGTTGCCAAGCCTGTCATTATTAAAGTACTTTCTATACCAAAAAGAAAGAGCAGAAATTGCTCCCAAAGGAACAGTTGTTAAAGAAAAGGTGTTTAAGTGGTTTCTGCTCTGGCTGGCCCAGAATCTCTGGGTCTGTTCTCATTATATACAAGACTATGTTCAGCATACTCACAACACAAAGGAAAAGTGCATTTCAGCTGTACAATGTACATCAAATGCACATCAGAACCCCCAGATCTTCAGTAGATCTCATTGCTGCTTGTTTGCAAGTTTGATGCAACTTCATTACTTTAACACTGATCGCTTTCTTTAGTCCTGTTGTGTTGATCAGCTGGTTAAAAGTGGCAATGTATCTAAGTTAAAACAATTCCTGAGATGTCATTCATTCCCATGAGGAGCAGTACAGCTGTAAGCCTACATGGCACAGAGCAGGGATGTCCAGCCTCCCACAAGGATCTTGCTGGTAAATTCTGACTGAGAGATGGCACTTCTGAACTTCTTTGGTTGACACCAAAGGTTAACTGTGGTATCAGCAGTAACTAGAGCAAGGAGATTAAAACCTTTTCCTTTAAGATTTCCTCCATTCTGGCAGCACTTAGTGAAGAAAGAGCACTAGAGAACAACATGAACTGTAGGGTTGACTCTGGGTTACTCCAGGCTTGCCACTGATGTCTCTGAGACAGACAGCAACTCAACCACACTATTTTGAGATAAAAAATTAATATGCATTCAAATTATAGGATGACAAAATTAGGCAGAAGACATTTAAATTTTAAATGTATCTGTTAAAACTACATAAATTTTGTAGAAAGATCTAACCATCTCATCCACAAGAGCTTACAATTTGGTTGTCCTTGCTTCTTTCATTGACACATTTAAAAAAAATATAATGGGTTCACAGCCAAGTGCAATAATTAATTTTGCTCCTTCTGCACTCAACTTGAATTCAAATAAAGGACTCCAACCAGTATGCAAACCAGAAGTGATATTAAACATATTTTTCTAGTTGTTGAACAGCTAAGGAAAGCAGACTGAAATGTCATGTGGTTTCATACAGTTCATCTGTCCTTAGGTGCTTTGCATTCCAGTGACCTTATCCATAAGATTTTTTTGGTGATTCGATTCCTCAGCAGCCTATGTCAGCTGCCAACACAGAAAGAGAATGCCGAGCAGCTGACTAAAAAAGTTTATAATTTCTCTTGAACAACAAGTCAAACAGTTGCTAGTATGTGGTTTTTGTTTGTGGTGCAATACCTGGACATCTATACAGCTTTCTTGCCTGTGCAATATCTCCTTTACTTAGACGGGTACGCTGGCCAATGGCAGGTCGTATACCATTGTCATCACGGGAAGGGAGAATGGTATCCAGAAACATGCCCCTAAAAAAAATAAAAATAAAAATAGACCCCAAAAACCCCTATCAGGTTTCTCTCATAAGACTGTCTGAGTTCCATGAATTTACCTGTTTTGTAAATCTGGTTTTTACATTTGGCATAAATAACAGGGTAAAATACAGAACTTTAAATGCAGACAACATGCCATAAAATTCCTCAGGTTGGCAAATTTTATGCAAAGTTACCAAAAAAGAATCTTCTCTCAGTACATCAATTAACATATAAGCTTTTATATTTCTGCTAAAAAAAGAGGAAGAAGATTTCTAACTGCTATTAAGATTACACAGGGAAAAGACACTGCCATTAAGCTATTGCTAAATTGGAAAAAAAATATAAAATTTTATTAAAATATGTGACTCTATAGCACAAAATTCTTAATCACAAAGCTCCTATTTCTGACAAATTTTTTATAAGAAATCCTATAGTCTGACTTACATGTGAGAGTCAAACACATTTGCCAATCATGAGTCTGTCAAGTATTGCAAGACATTTAACTCCACTCTAGCTGCTGACACTTTCAAAACAGAAATGCTTACTTGCCAGCCTTTACTTGCCTCACAATAAAATATATCAACTTACCATATGTGATTTCAGTGGTATTAACCTTAAATGACAAGACATCATAGAGAAGTACACTTGTTCCAAATGTGCAGTTTATTCAAAATTTCCCAGATTTTAAATATGATCTAAAACATTTTGGTATTCTCAAATAAATTTTAATAAAGTAAGATACAAAACTACATTCTATTATCACGTTGTAGAATTTAAAACCCTTCAAATCCCATAAAATAGCAGTTAACAGAAGAATATGTTTCTAGTCTCTTTTTATTTAATTTTTTTTATAATCACCTGTAGGGGTCTTATTGAAAAGTAAAGCCAGTACTTTCAGACATAACACAGATCCAAATTAACGAATGGTAACGATCCTTGTAGTTAAGAATACAATTTATAAACACATATTGGTTTTTAAGTTATAATTCACGAACCATTTTGAGTATTGCAGATACATATTGCTCTCTTTATCCAGTTAGATTTTTTGAGGCATCACTAGAAATTTTGTAAAGACAGAAGAATTTCAGGATGTTATCCTAAACATTGAAAAAAAACTACATATGGCATTAATAAAGAACTTTCTAGAACAAAAGCACATTATTCTTTAGAAAGTGATTGCATCTATAAATTACAATTCTATTTTCCACTGAATTTCAGCACAAACTCAAACTGATGCTTTTCATACATTGAAAAACTTTGAAAGCAATCCTCTCTTGAATGCCTTAGCACTTTAATAAAGGGACATACTGTAAGTCTGAATACAGCATGAACAAAACCATTGCGTACAACAAGAACTTTATGATGTTTTGTGATTCCTTCTACTTATCTGGGTGAGCAAAGTCTAACAAACAGCTGGCAATATGCCTCACTGGGCATCACTCACACTTGCAGGATGAATTAGTGCAAATCAATACCCAACCTCAGGGCTTTGCTGGCTATTTTTAGACAGCATGAAGTAACAAACCCTTGTACCTTTGGGCAGGGCATGCCTATTCACGGCACTCTCAGTTTTTGCCAGCTTGGAAAGTGGTGAAATCAGGGCCAACAAATCAAATTACCTTGATGTTGTTGTTGCCCTAGGACTCAGGGTGGTTCTGTCTTGTTCAATTATTCTATTTTATACAGGTTCTTATAATCTCTTCCTTAAGGTAATGGTATGTGTAATTGGATTAAGCAATGTGACTAATAGCTACCTCATGTGGCTCATTCCCATGCTCTTCCAGGGGTGAATTATGCATATGCTGGGTAATAGAGCCTCTGGTTGGATTTTTATGTAATAATAGAATTTATACTGAGAGAACAAGCCAAACAAATTTGCAAAGGCTGGTGAGATTTTAGTGGCACTCAGTTTATTTCAAAGTGTCAGATTATCTAGTATTTTTACTTTAAAATGCATGAATTGGAAAAGTATTTTAAATAAAACCAAACCAAAACAACACCCCCCCCCCAAAAAAAAAAAAAAAAAAACCCAACCCAAGAGAAAAAAAACCACCCAAGCATGTATCTTTCCAAACTAAAACTTTTTGTTGGGTGTTTTTGAGAGGTTTCTTTTAATTTTACATGACTCTGGTATTTTTGGAGAATAATTAGCTGGTGAAATGTAATAGGAGTCTGGATGAATGCCTCCTTCACTTCTTCTCCAGGGTAGGGCTGACCCATGGGACCAGCTCATTGCACAGCTCCCCACAACTCTGCACCCTTTCAGAGAGAGCCCCACTGAGTTACTAAGGAGCTGAGAAAGGATCAGCCTGCAACAGGACAGAGCAAAACCAGCAGAAGTCTTTGCTATAAGGTTTTGATGACACTAACAATCTGCACAAAGAAAGAAAGGAGGCTGCAGCCTCTGTTATAAATGCTTGACTGCAGTCCTTAGCAAAGGTTGTGGCTTGTGTGGTAGATGTCCAATTAACCTGTGCTCTACCTGCATAATCCATAGTTATGAAACTATGCATCAAAGGAGATTTATTTTTCTTTTAGAGAACAGATCATGTTACACATAACATTCCTAGCCATTTCACTCATTTAATTTTTCGAAATTCAAATTTTTGTGGACACAAAAAGAAAGTATCATATGAAATGATGTTTCCAGTTTATCTTGTCTGAAAATCTAAAGAACAGAGGCAAGATCAAAAGGCTGCTTTGAAACTGAACAGAAAAGAAATGCATTTTTAAATATAATTAAATTATTTTGACTTAAAATAAACAAGCTGTGCTTTGACTGCTGTAGGAATATTATGTCGCAAGGGACATTTTAAGGGATTTAAAAATACTTCAAAAAGCATAGTTCTCAGCATTCACAGACAGGAAGAGAATTAAAAGTCAAAAGGTATAACCTGAGACTCCAACCTTGAGAAGGTGTTCCTGGCATAGTGCATAATGCTGTCAAAGTCATATGGTTCCCCCAGGGAGTTCACCTCTCCAGGCTCCATCTTCAAAAAGTTATATTCCTGACCTACAAATTATTGATAATTATAGATTCTTTAATATCTTTTTCTGTAAAGATAAAAAACAAACACGAAAAGAAAACCAACAAAGATCCTAACCTAATTACTCATTGACATTCATAAATCTTGGCAATTTGGGAGAAAGTGTGTGACTTTATTATGCCCTCTTAATTGATAGGTCAGACATCTTCTGAAACACACATCAAATTTGTATATTTGGATTTAGAAAGACTAGTCTCATGCAACTAAGACATAAAGGCCCCACACATCATGATGTACTTCATGTATAGTCCATACAAATTTCTGGTTTGATTCTTAATTCCTAACAGAAATAATTTTGACAGCAAAGACTCCAGAAGAATCCCCTCATGCATTAGACTGGATACTAAGAGTCTGACTGGATACTGAATCCAGCACTAAACTACTGGATACTGGAGACTTGGCTTCAGCAAAGTCTGAAAGCTTTCTCTGTGAGGCTTCATGTAATGCAGACACTACAAAGTCACATTTTCAAGATCCAGCTGTTGCAAATTAACAAGAGCAGAACAGGAGAAAAGGAATTATACTTAGTTAATAATTCCATATCCTAAGTTCTTTGACCTAATCAGTACATTAGCAATACAAAGCACCCCTTACTCCGGTTCATATTCCCACTGGAGTCTTGCAAAAAAACCCTGCAGTGACATCAACATTTTTACCAACATATGCTGCATAACGTAACAAAAACCAAATGTTTCAGTGGTCATGGCTTCCTGATCCTCCAGCTCATGCCACACCACAAGAAGTAGTTTCAGTCAGAAACCAGAGAGACAACTGAAAGGGAGAGCAGGCTGCTGAGGATGGCACTCCGGCTGATTTTCTCATCATAGTAAAAGAAAAGGGGAGGAGCTCTCATGGCATCTGTACAAATCAGTAATACAGTGAGACAAGAAAGAAGGCCCAAACATGCAAGCCCTTTCAGGACTTTAGAGACTTAAGGGAGCATATATCAGCTGCCAGTCTCCTTCCAAGTCCTAGATGAAGTGGCAAAGATTCATCATATTTCAAATATTTTAAAATATTTTCTAAGGAAACAGACAAATACGCCAAGCTATCGTCAGACAATTTCTGATTTCACCTTTTTTGAGCACAGAATTCCTGTAAGTCAAAGTAAGTGTGTCACAAAGACCAAACACATTTATGAACATTGCAAATGAAACACATCTACTTCTCTCTCCCTACCCAACACAAGCAAGGGCACAAACAGCTAGGGTGGCAAAGAGCTGACAGTCACAGTTTAAAGTTCTCAAGTTCCTCAGGTGCTTTATCTCAACAACACTGAGGTCACTGACTAAAGCTGCATGTTCTGTAGAGAGTGAGGTGAACAAAGTGTAAACTGCAGGACCTGTGCCTGTCTGCCACAAATTGAAAGTCCTTCACCTTACCTCCCAGGTCAAAGGCTCTTTAGCAGCTACAGACATATTTCTACTTATCATTCACTAAAGCCTACAAGAGAAATGCCCTTCCTCAAGCATAGAAATATGACTTTTAAAGAGCCTTAAGAGCAGTGGCTTCTTTCAAAGTTTCTGAGCATGATTGTTATTTTGCTCATTCTAGCCTTCTATTTTAATGGCTTGCTACTTGGCCAGACCTTTGGAAAATATTATACTATAATTTCAGTATTTTATTTGTAAATCAATTTGAGATCAGTCAAGGTAAGAAGAATAGCAGGCATAAAAGCTATTTCAGCTATTCAGCACTCAGTTCCAATACAGTTGAGCAGATGAAGGAAACACCAAAAACAAACATAGGGGGTTTTCTTTCCAAAATACTTATCAGCATATCTCACCGGGTTGGATGTTTTCTCTAATGATGGTGACATGGTCATCACGGTCTGGTCGTGTATGTTCATGCCAAAAACCTATCACGTGACCCAACTCATGGACAACTATGCCAAATTTATCACAATTCTTGCCAATAGATATAGCCTGAGGACCATTTCCCCTTCGACCCACATAAGAACAGCACCTGTAATTGAAATACAAACACAGGTGAAAGTTTTCATACATATGTCTACAAACCACATAGCAAATTCAGTTAAAACTTGAGAAAACAGTATATAAAGAATCAACAGTTAAATGCATAATGTAATTTCAAATGTTTCACAAACTCTAGATCTTCTACAAGAACAGTTGATTATTCAAAATGCACATGAGTGGGGCTTTTTTGATATTATTCAAGGTCTTAAACGACATTAGCTTTGATCAACAGAATTTTCACTGTCATGACAGTCTATTCAGTCATTCTATGGAATGACACAGGAACTTGTTTTCAGCAAAAGAATAACTATAAGCAATGCTCTGATGGCAGCATGCACCATCACCTCTTTGTGAGTCATTGATAAAAATGTTAAAAATGACAGGTTGCAGGATAAGCCCATGATACTGCCCTTTCAGTCACAGCTTGAGTCCCATCCAGTCACCACAACCCTTCAAACCCAGCCATGCAAACAATTTTAACTTATTTAGTTTTTCATTCACCTATAGTCCTGCAAAATCATCTTGAAGACTCAACACATATAAACACATTTGTTGAGGTCCTGGAATTTAATTTGCAGTTAAAAACCTTTATTATCTTAATACAACACATGATGGCAGAGCAAGGGATTGATGAGAATAAAGTTAGGATAAGCACATATAATTGTGAAAAGACAGAAAGAATCCTTTTGTTTAAAACAGTTTAAACACTTCTGCAGAGCCTTCATGTTTGCCACTGTGCGGAAACTCTACAGAGAAAAATTGCAATGCAGAACTAAAGAACATTAATGATTATTTATGACTTAAAACAAACCAATAGGTTATTGAGACCTGAAGTCATAGACTATTTAACACATTTTCAATAGTTTTAACATGCCTAGTTTATTGACTTCGTATACACAACATGCTTCAGCTAGAAAAGACATATTTGGCGACCAAAATATTTCTCTATATATTGAATAGAGTTTTTTTCACAGTGATACTTTGGAGATGAACAGATATAAAAGAAAAACTGAAAAATAAATTATTATAAGTAGTACCTTCTGTGACATCTCCTGCTTTGCTTTTATTGACACTATTGATAACACGGGCAAAATAATAAAACAAGATTTTAACTACAGTTTCTCTTCCTTTCTTACTCTTTTGGATGAAATGAGGCTCTAACTTTTTAAGACTGTGTTTTAGATCACCTCTGAAAGCTTTTAGTGGTATTTCATAAATCAGATAGATTTCTGGGTGTCTGACAAAATAATTTGACATTTTACTCTTATAGTAATGAAAAAGAAAGGTTGAGCATTCTCAAACGTGTTTAAAGACTTAGGGCACCTCAACTGACAGATCTTAAAGAAGGCTTTTTTTTCAGAAGAAAAAAATTAATTGCAATATTTTACATAATATTCCTCTAGGTTGTCTAACACTGTACATCTAAACCCCAACATATTGGGAATTATTTTTTTAATGCTAACCTGCTCCTAAAAAGTAAGCAGCCAGAGGGTGAGAGTTCCCTTACACTGGTTACTTGACAGATTTCAAGTACTCCCTAGAAAATACAAAGACATTTATTTAGTGTTTCTTTACATGCCAAGGAAAATAGAATTAACACCAAGTCTTAAAATAACAGCAGCAGTTCACACTTACAGAAGGTCATTAGGATTTGTTAGGTTAAATGTCTTGTCAAGCACACCAGATACATCCAATTAAGCTACAATTTGCTTCAACAATTGCACTGAGACAAAGAATAAGGACAACTAAAATTAAAGAGTCTATGAAGTACATTAATTTGTAATAATATGGGTTTGACCCCAGGTGTGTTTGACAAAAAAGCAAGATCTCTGTGCTGTATGAGCATTTGTCACACCCCTTAAATGGAATCAACTGGCTGGTTTTAAAGCTCATCTCTTTAATCTTTATTGCACCAGACAGCATTTGGAGACAGTAACTATTTATGAATCTCTAATTCCATTTAACCAGTCTAGCTGATCAATGACAGTGAGCAATGAGAAACAAATGACATAGAGAAAGTGAAATTAATGGAACAATAAGCTCATTCTTTTAAGTAATACTATTTCACAACTACTGTCAAAAATACTCTTGATACAAACGAAGAGGGAATCAGGTAGGGTCAATGTTGTCCTTTTTTAAAAAAGCTGCACCCTTGAAAATGTGACAATATAAAAATCATAGACCACAAAATCAGCTTGCCATGGCATGGACTGTATGAAGGTGTGAATGAATTTCATAAGCATACTAGGATCGTGTATGATCACCTTTATGTTACACAAAGCAAGAAAAAGAGGTTCACAAAATTTCAAAACAGAATCTTACTCAGGAAGCAGAGTTTTTTTCTTGGTGAAAACACCTCTTTCAATCACAGATATAACTCCAGTTATACAAAGGAGATACTGGCTATGACTGGCTTTTGTCAGGGATCAAGATACAATTGTGGTTACTAAATGTTCTGATTCACTGCCCTAAGAGGTCTTGTTGTGATGGCAGAAGTGTCTCCTGCATCTTTATCTGATCAGTGGAGATGTCCACCCCAAAACTACAACCAGCATTCCCCAGCTAACAGCTGCCTATCCCCGTGTATTTATATAAACCACTCCTCACCGTTTGTGTCAGCGCACTGCGCTCTAGACTGTGGCAGCCCATGCCTTGATCACACCCCTCCTGCACACAGGAGCCACACCACAGCCAGCAGGGAAGCTGTGCCAGCTGCCAGGGTTATTTAACTCCTGAAAACGTGAGTCAGCCCTCCCCCACACACAGATGATTTAGCACAACTCTGCTTTCTTCTCATTTTGTAAGAGTGATTGAGCACCTTTTATAACATGTTCTTTAGCTGAAGTATGCTACAAAGGTGCACCTCAAACAATTAATTTATCTGTTTCACCAACTTTAAGAACTTGCCTGCAATGCCTTTTTAATACACTGGCAAGTTCAAAGAGGTTAAAATATTCATCTGTTCACTCTACAATGTTTGGAGAAGCATATGAAAGAGATTTTATTTTCCTGTATCTCAGATGGATCTGTCAAATACTTAGACAAGAGGATACAGCAGAGATTGCAACAAGTCATCTAAATTTTATCATAAGAATTGTTTAAGTCTTCGAATGGAGAACAAATTAAGATCAAAGGCATGCTGAGCTACCAGAACAAGATGAATAATTGTTCCTTTCTTTTTTGTTCTACTATGTAGAAAGAAGCTTGATCTTGTACTCAATAATATTTATTAACACATAGTGACTAGATGCCATCCCAACATGCTGACCCTTTTTTGGCTTTGCATACAGAGAAGTATACTGACTGAGTCTTTGGACCTTCCCAATTTGATAGGAAGAACCACAAGGATAGAGAAACAGTAGTGAGCAAAGAGTGGTTTGAATCTGTTACCCATTAGAGTTTTATTTGCTTTATTCAATTAGATGCATAAATACTTGCTGTAATCGATATTAATGCCAGTGTACACTGCTTGATAGTAGAATCACAAATACTAGTATCTTAATACTATAATCTTATTTTCACATCTGCAGCTTATGGATACAAATGACTATCACTAATTAGAAAATTTCAAAGTAGTGAGTTAGTGATTCAGCTATATTATTAAACCATATTTTAATAATTAACTGTTATCAAACTCAGGTTAAATAAACCAGACATGATGAAAAATAATTATACTTTACGAGTTCAGCAGATTAAATTATTCTCATGGGAAGATGGGATGTGGCCGTAAAGCTTTTGACATTTTTCCGAATTGTCTGTAAGCAAACTAGAGAAGTTGGTATCACGGGGGATATAAAGCTGGTTGGAATATTACATGAAGTTAGAGAAGACACTTTTTAAGCTTGCAGTCATAGAAAACACTGCAAAGTGCCGTGAAGACAAGCCAACTTTAGGAGATTATACAAGAGATCCAGAAAGGGAAATATGGAATTACTTGACATCTTGAGATGTGCAAAACCTGCTAAAGACTGGAACCAATGATGGGGTGTCTGTTGTGGAAAGAAAGAGCTCTGGCTCTTTTTTGGAATAACATCCCAACTAACCATGTGCTGAACATGGTAGCTGTTGAGAAACAGAGAGACACTGTGCTTAGGTACCTAAGAGGATGAGGAGGCTACAAGTTATATGAATAAGCTCTTGCACTGGCCTAGCAGAAGTGATGATTCATTGTGGACAAATATGCTCTACTTTTGGGGCTACCAATTTCAAGAATGATGTGGACTAGCGGAAAAGAACCTCAAAGAGCAGTGTGATTAAAGGCCTAGAAAACACTATTTACCAGGAAAGGTTAAATGAATTAGGTGTTTTCTAGCCCACAAGAATACAGAACAGAGAGGGGATTTAAAAACAGTATCAAACTACACAACAGGTTTCTTCAAAAAGTAAAAGAAATTTCTTTTCTATGACCATAGGGAAAAAAAGTTACTGTCCTTTAATTGCAATAAGAAATACCTGGTTTAGCTATGACAAAAAATGCTGCCTAAACTTCCTATGATTCTTGTATTAAAGATGCTAAAGCAATACAATTCCTAGAAGGCTGTGAAATATTCATTTCTGCAGATTTTTAGAACCAAGTGAGATAAGCATACATCAGCAATTATATAGGAATAACTGTTTCTGTCTTAAGAATACATTTGACATCTTTCTGAGATCCCTTGCAGTCCTATGTGTCTCTGATAATCAAAACTTATCTCTCATTCCTTGCTGTTATGGAACCTCTCAACTTTAAGAAAGTCATGTATCTCTTATAACCAGCTGCTATATTTCAAATATGCTTTTTTAATCACTGCCCTTCTGGGATGATCTTCCCATGAACTGTTTCAAGATTCTGATGCATTACACTCAAAAGATCCTCATTGTTTACAAAGGCTCAGTAACACTTCACTTGCTAGTGTGCTAATGCTGTCATATGAGACTCTCGTAGATACTGCCACCTGAATTTCCACATATATGACCATCCACTTTGTTTCATTTAATGTGTTATGTTTTGACTGTGTGCTCTTTAGGGCAGGGTTTATCATTTAGCTTTTAATTTCAACAGTGCTAAGCACAATAAAGTCTCCACCATCTGTGAATGTTAGCTGCCATGGTAGTACAAACAATACTGACACAATGTGCTAACAAACCAACACAGCAGGGTGCCATGGGAAAGAACTGAAGATCAGTTTCAATGCGACTGGCCATGCAGCAGAAAGTGTTTGCAGTTGGTTTGGTGTCACTTCAGTCTGGGCTCTTTCCGTGGAAAATCCTGCGTCAGCACTGGATGCTGATGGGTAGCGCACAGTTCCTGCTCACCCAGAGAATGTACGTCCCTATTTATCTGGGTCTTCCTGAAACGACTTGTGGGCCCCCAGAAAAGTCATTCAGCTGCCCCTTCTCTTTGGCCTGGCTTTATTTCATCAATGATGGACTTTTCATAGCCACACTCTTCTTTGCTTTTATTTTTAACTTGTTACAGCCTTGGTAACTTACTTGTATTTTGCAAAGTACCCTTCAATTAAATAACATTAGTGACAAATAGACTTTGGGGGTGGATACTGAGTATATTCCAACCTTCTGGTTAAAGCTGCTCATAATCCAGCCTTCCCCTGAAGTGATCTCATGAAACATCAAGCAGCCTAAGGAACAGTTCTTTGGCTGGAGGGTTTTTTTTTGTCATTTGGCTTTGGGTATTTTGAAGTTGTAGAATTTACATTTAGCAGATACATCCATAAATCTCTTTCTAAAGTGCCTGAAAACACACCTTTAACACTCTTCTGTTTAAATGCTTTCTGCCTCTGTGAGTGTAAGGGAACCATCATGATTATTCTCTGATTTCCGTTTTTCTTCCAGCTGTGTGTCAGTATCCCTGAATCCTATCTCAGGGGTGTCGTTACCTAAAATAATACCCATGCTGGCTCAGAACAAAAGTCCATTTCATTTGGCACTGTTTCTAAGGGGGGGTCTACAGAAACCTACAGTGGCACAAGAACATGACAGGAAACCACAGAATAAGCTCCCCTGCTGCAAGGATCTGAGGCTCAGAGACTTTCAGAGGCAAAGGCAATGCTTTTTTTATACTTTCAAAAGTAGCCTAGAGTAGGTTTTATTATGCTCTCTTATACCTTAAGAAAAATACAATGGGTGCTTCAAACAGATAATTCTACACGTAATTTTAGAGGCCATAAATTAAATACATCCAGGATCATTCATACAACACAAGGAGGTCCCAAAACTTTTTTTCACTACCCTATCTTATTATGATTCAGAAGCAGACAAGCAAAGGGCTCAATGATCTGGAGGTGACTGTCAGAAGCACAGAATTTCCACAGGCAGCATGTGCTCTTCTTGGGAAATGAACATGGTGCACTCAGGAAGTTCACTGAGCCCTATATAAAATTAAGAATTCTGAGTGGAATAAATAGCAAATATGGCTGACAGAGGCATTTGTGAGCAGTAATATCTGAAGATGGAACATGGTAATTAATGGAAAGCTGCATTCCTGAGTAATAAAACCTGTTCTGTTCACTTTTACACATCAGTGACCCAGAAGAAGGAATTTGCAAAATGGCCATAAATTTGGTGATTAAACAAATCTGGGCAAGGATAGTCTAGCAATACAAGAGTTAAAATTACAACAAACAACAATTTAGCTGGAAAAGGGATGTGGGGTAGATGCCCATATTTAATTCAGCAGTAAATATGTGACATGGAGAAAGCTAAGAATAAACAAATAATAAACCTGAAATACCTTTAGAAAAACACATGTGAATATTGGAAGCATGACAGGAAAAAATGAAAGTCTTATATCTATATGCGCATACATTAAGAAAATTTTATCTAGAAATAGAGAAAAGAGGTGCAGCTTTACGAAGTTACCACATATACGTGTTTCAATGAACTTAAAAGCCAGGCAGAACACGTGCATCATTTAAATGCAGTAATTATTGATTTTCCTGTGAAGTATATATATCCTTACGGGTGCAAAGCTGACAGACGTGGCTGAGAGCCAAAGGCTGAGAGCAGGCCTGTGTGTTCCCACACGTGCACACTTACCCACAGGGTCTGTAGGTGAAGACGATGTAGCTCTCCTCGTCGCTGCGCTCGATGAAGGTGACGCAGGTGTACTTCTCCCAGTGCCGCATGGCCTGCTTGAACATGGCGCGCTGCGTGCCTGCAACAGCAATTGCAGGGGATGAAAGCACAGGATTCTCCTAACTGCACCTTCCTTCTTACAACCAATATACTAGGAATGTAGGTCTGGAAGTAGTCAGTGAATCATGAAGCCCTGTGTGTCCCAGCAGTTCCATGTATGGCAAGATTCCAGCTAAAGGGATACTCAGGCCATCAGTTCATCGTAACAGATGTGCCTGCAAGGGGGCTAACGCTGCCTGAAACACCCCAGTAAATATAAAACCTGCAATAAAGATCACAACTATGTTACACCAGAGGAAGACAGCAGAAGAAATACAGCGTTGCTTATGTGCCTGCATCAGCACAACATTCCCTAAGCCATTTCCCACATGAAACTATCAAGTGAACCACATTGAGGGAGAAAAAAAAATACAGAAAGAAAAAGAACAAGCAAAATTGACTAATTTTACATCATTGCTATCTATTTAGTAGAAAGAAATTTTGGGTTTATTTTAAATTCTACAGCCTTCAATTCTGGACACCAGTTTAATCTAAGCCATGCAAATAGGCATACTGGTAAAAACATTTGATTAAAATAAAGATGTCGTGAACAGGGACCAGTCTTCCCCTTCTTTGCATCAGAAAACAAATGATCTACCAAAAGTGAGAATTTCAGAATTTGGTAAAAGCATACCTAGGTATTTTATTTTAAAATGAGAAATACATTCATAAAAGGTCAGAACTATCCCCAAGATGCAGAATTAATTATCCAGGCCAACTCTCAGCACAGAACACAACTTCAGAGAGCAGAGCAATGTAATTTCATTGTGTGACAAAAGACAAGGCTTACTGACATAGAAGCAACATGTGAGAATATAGCTGTATTGCTTCTGAGCTGAAAACCCACAAAGTGCATTATTTGGCAAGAATGTGCTAGCAGAAACACACTCACTTTGCAGGCTAAAACATAGGGACAATTAAACAAAAAATCTAACATTTTTAAAACTTACAGACAACAAAACCTGAAACTTTGTAAAAATAACAAGTTCAAATCACATCAGATTTTAAAAAAATAAAGGTTATTCCATCCCATCTTGCCCTTTTCTTTTATCTTTAAGATGTTTTTTCTAAACTTTAGAATTTATCTTTCATTATGAAAAAGGCAAAATCTTTAATATGGTGATTTAATTTAGTTTACTACGATTATTTCAGAAGGCAGTAATCCTATCGCAAAGGTCACATTTGGCACAGTACTATGTAAATACCCAAACTAAAGCCTGACTGTAGCTGTCAGTTTGAAAGGAATAACTCTGGTTTCTCCATATACAATGTGTGAGCATTTGCATGTTTCTTTTGGTTCCCTTTATTATCATATACAATAAAGAAGGATGCTATTTCATATATTTTCCCTTATCTCTTTGCTTTCCTTGCTCCGTTTTTGTTTTAAATTATCTCTTATATCCACATTGATATTGATCTATTTACATTTTTCAAGGATAACAAATGTTTTAACTTTTTCTACAGTTTTCTGCTAAGAATTTTATATGTAGCATAGCCAGTCTTTCCTTTTGTCATATACAGTGTCTGTGTGTACCCATCTGAAAACCAAATTGAGGAATGACAAAACACATTTGAGTCAGTTTAAGTGAAATTAGTTTAGAAGAACACATGTCACGCCAGTTAAATTGAAAATATTCTTGTGCTAAATATACTGCATAAAAAAAAAAATCCCTGACATTCCATTACTTAGGCTTATGGAAACAAATGTGCAACAAGAAATATTAGGTAAAGAAATAGAGCTTTCCCTCTCTAAAATGTTGCTATACATTTGTTGTTTTACATTATGTAGCTTGCCTTTGAAAACAATTAAGTATGACTAATATTTTCAAAACAGATGTACTTCAGGCCTGCTGCAACAGAAATCCTTCTACTGACTTCCATAGCATGACTTCACTTCTAAAAATTAAAGAAAAAAAAAAAAGGAAGACAATTTAAAAAAATTATCTTTCCTCTTTTCACGCAAAGCACAAAACTTACCAGTGAAATTTCCACCTATTACATACGGAATGACACCACCTGGCCATATCCTTTCTGTTCGTGATGTAGCAGCTCTGGGAAATCTGTTTTTCTCATTTTTCCCTGAGAATTTTACAGTAGTTCTTCCTTTAAATGTATTATTTTGCTCAAAACCTGCAATGATAATTGAAACACTGAATGAGACCACACACACATGAAAAAAGAGAGCAGTTATTTTCTAGCAGGTCAAACTCAAACTTCTTTATGCCCTTTCCAAGTAGAACATGGCTGTTACGTGACAGGCTATTATTACATAGTTTTCTGAGAAAGACATGAAGTCTGAATGCTCATTTTTTGAATATATCTAGAGTAACAATCTTGCACATATGTTTATCAACTGGAATGTGCATTGCATAAATACAACTAGATTTTCTCATTTAATAAAAATATTTAAGAAATCACACTCCCTGTGGTTTTGGTGGTGGTTTTTGCTTTTTTTTTCCTGGCTTTTGTTTTGGTCTGTTTTTTTTTTTTTTTTAATAAATGAGGCTTTTTCCAGCAAAGAATGTCAGACTTTAGACAGACTCAAACTAATCAAGACATTCACTATCCCTTTCATTTTTATTGTATGATCTGGAAAAAGCAAGTACAATGACAATCTTTAAAGCACTGGACAGTAAGAAATCATACATTTTCCATAAACTAACATTTGGAACCCCACAGGTAGGTTTTACTCATGGCTGGAATTTCTTTACAAGAGAAGAAAGTGTACCATTTTCAGGGATACTACCACCATTCATCCCATTACAGGTAAATCTTTCTAAATCAGCTGAAACCTACTATGAGAACAGAAAAGAAAAAGGGTAGTTAGACAAGGACTTAGACACCAAAACAGGTGCTTCTTCTCAACAATTTATAAGTTAGTTTGTAGATCTGGCCAGTTGATCAAAATGGATCCCTCAAAAAATGGTTAACAAATCCTACTCAGTGCAGCGGAAGCCTTATGTCTTATTCTTCATGGAAGATTACATTTTCCCTCTGTGAGAATCCCCTGTGGTACCAGCTGCACTTAAGTGTTAATGACCATGTCAGAATCAGGGAGGATTCCAGGGCAGAGTCATGGTAAAAAATGTTGGCATAGCCCCAAGGCTGAGAGAGCAGCAATAGGAAGAAAAGGAAGAAGCTACAGCACAAGGCAGGGAGGAAGCTGTGATACATGGGAAGAAAAGCCTGCCTTTGTGACAATCAACATGTAACTTGCATTATACCAGGAACTCTACAGAAAATTCCAGGGTTTAAAGAAAAAAAAAAAAAAAAAAAAAAAAAAAAAAACCAACAGGTAAAGCAAATTACTTATCTTTGTAATTAAATGAGTGCGTAAATGAGAATTACACAACAAATTACACACAAAGTGTCTACAGTACAGGCAGACTCTTTATCAAAAAGCTATTTTTACACTTAGTATGCAGTCATTATTGAACCACATCACATGTTTATTTAGATGTTTTACCATTCCAAATTCTTTTCATTGATGCTCTTTAGAGATCTAAGTAAGAAATTTATTCCAAATTGCACCCAAAAGATGACAAGAATTTATGCAACACTAAAATTTTAATTCTCCTTTAAAGAATGAAGATTATATATCAAAGCACCTCTGCAAAGGCAGTTACCATGCTCTGATTAACACAATGTGATGCAATTACAAGGGAGTTTCACATATTTTCCTTTCTGAAGTGAGGTTTCACACGACATTAAAGTGATGTGTTCTTGCATCAAATATAAAGTACAAACTCAGCCAGAGTTTGGGGGGATTCCACTTCTGTATGCTGCTCAATTTATCTACATTCATACTGACAAGAGTATGAATAATATAAAAATATGCTTGTTCAGCATAACACACCACAAATGCTTCACAGTATGAAACATCAGATTGCCCCACCTGGATCCAGAAAAAAGTAGGAAACAAATTAAATTAGCAGTTTTCCAGCATAGTCTGCTTGAAGTAAAAAGACACTGTATTGACATTAGTTAAGCCCATAACTGTGAACACAGTCATAAAACAAAGTTAAGCAATTTTTAATATGACATTTAAAACTATGTGTTTTAGCTTTCAGACTTCATGCTGGAAGAAGAACTCTAAGAAAATGAAATAAAGAGCTAATCTCTTCATTACTATTCTTGCACTAATAATTTTATAATTTGTTTATGCCATTAGTAACACAGGAAGGCTTTAAAGTGTTAAAGTACTATCATCATTAATGCTCATGATAAACGATCACATCAGGAAACTTGCTAATTTAAACAGTGAAAATACCAGAGCCAAATCTTCTTATCCTTTCTATAAGCTGATACAGGGCACTGCGTTTTTTTGACATTCCATGCTCTCCAAAGCCACCTTTAAAAAGAAAAGGAAAAAAAAAAAAAAAAGTAATTTTCAAAAGTTAAAACCATAGAATTTTACATGTACAGCAACTAGATTAGCCTAGAGAGGCCTCCTAAAGGAAGCTTCATATTCTTAGATAATTTCCATAAAAACATTTCAAGTATTCTTGACAATGCACTAAAAACACATGATTAGCTGAAAATTCTTCTAATATGCATTCCATTAATGTAAGCCAACATGTCTTTGTTATTCAGGCAAGTCATGACAATTACATCATCTAATTATTATTTGGAGCTTTTTTCTTCCTGGTGACCTTGACATCCTCAGAGCCATATTGATTGACAGCTAAAAGGGTTACTCTCAAAGAAATTTCCTGAATGCCTGCCATAATTTTCTCATTTCAAGGGAGGGGAAGGAGAAAAAGCAAACAGCCAAAGTTTCATCAGAAAATAAACAAACAAACCGACCCAGCAAAACTTAATCTGGTTGTTTTTGCCACGAAATATTTGTTTTTCTTTGCTAGCATGCAAATAGATGTCAATGCACTTTTAAGGCTTTGAAACATCACATACTGGTGTATATTGCAGTAAGACCTGACAGGTCTGACATATATACAGATATGTCTGTGTGATTACAACAGTCAATGAAAACCTAAGCTAGGAAGTAGTTTATTTTAACATTTACCATGCCATTTACAGAAATAAAACACATTTCTGGGTTTACTGTATCTGGGTACTGCTACATTCTCCATTCACACATAAACCTTTTGTGGCTAGAACTGGCTTTTCAAACACCAGTAAACCAGAAGCAATAACACTGACTACACTACATGAGTCAATTAAATAATTCAGAAATAATTCAGAATTTTTCTGAAAGTTTTGTGATTTTACAGGTTTGCAGTAAGTTGTATTTTACAAGTCACTACTTGTTATAGGACGAGAGAGTTTCTAAATGACTTTAACAACTGAAAAAGTAAAAGACAGAAAAAAACAGACCATTGATACCCCCAACACCACTAAAAAGGCCTTTCCCAACTTTCTGTAAAAATTTTTAATATCTATGCAGAAAATATATTTTTTAAACAGCAACTTAAATTCATATTATAGAGGAGAAAATTCCATATAAGGCAAGTGAGTGTGTGGCTGCTCAGTGAGTAACAACGTGCCTAATTATTTGCATTACGCTGTCACATAGTTCCTGGCTCCCTTGAGAAAAATTTTCCAAATTTTTAAAAACATTTAAAATAGATGAGGTAATAGATCAACACATTCCTTTACAACAAGTTACAGGATAACTATAACATAAAGTGCAGAGGATATAACATTGATCATCATTAATGTAATTGTCTCTTATGTTCACATTCATCTTAAAAAGTAAGGCTTATAGCTAAGCATTCCAAATAAATATTTAAAAAAATCATTATAAGCATCAACTGTCAAAAATAACAGAAAACCCCTAAAGAATCCATTAGTTACTTAAAGAAAGTATTATACTATATTTTTAGGGGGGGGAAAAAACCCCAAAACACTCTTCTCTTCTTGCAGTCTGTGCATTTCATTTAGTGAAAAACCAAAGAAAAAGTCTCTCACTTAACTAAGCTGCCTTATATGACTAACATGCAGCCTTGCCAAACCGTATAGACTACACAAGTTTTAATTCCTATTCACTGCATCTTCTCATAATTCAGGCAGGATAAGGAGGATACTTTTGGCAGTTTGGACTTATAAAAATATACACATAAATGTTAGCAGCCTTACTGGTTTTCTGTTTACAGTGATTATTCATTTTGGTTGTACAAAATGCAAAATAAAATGGCAGATCCATACTCCAAGAAGCTCACAGATTATCTGACCCTGCAAATCCAGGCAGATAATCCTCACAAAAAGGAGCAGTCACAAACTGAATCAGAGCCTGTGAGCCTCAGGATTTTAATTAGAGTTGCAATAACAATTGTGACTCTACCACTTCATCTTGATGGTTTACAACCAAGTATCTAATCCTTCTACCTGATGTCAGTTTTAGTCTGTGAAAATCTACAACGGAAGGTGCTCAGAAATCAAGCTTACAATTCATTGCCATTGTGTCCGTAACTAAGACTACATTTTGTTTTCTAGATTGTATATATCTAGCATTGCTTTTATTCCTTTTCCAGTTGCTACCTAATACTAATGAGCTAGCTGGCAATTTGCTCTTTTGAAATTAGGGGAGATGAGCACACAATTCCTAGTTTACACATGTTGTACCTTTAGAAAAATAAATTACATATGTGAAGTGTAAAATTGACTTCTCTAATGCTCTTTTTGGGAAGATAAGAATGTTGAGGGTTCTTTGAGAGCAGTTATGAAGTCATTAACTTAGGAGAGTTTGTTCTCCAAAGTTTAATCCTACTGATCATCACAACTGCATTGACTCTTGTTGTGCAATAAAGGTAGAAAAAACTGAAGCAAATGCATTAGCAGTACTTAACAGGGTGATTCGATATCCTGAATAGGATACCATTCACAAGAAAAGGTAATGTGCATATCACAAAACACATAAAAAAGAACAACTAAGTATTAGAAAAGAAATATAATTTTAAAAATGCTTAGAAATTTATATTTTTGTGTGGAAATTAAAAAATAATAGTAATTTTGCAGTTAAAAGAAAAAGTAGAAAAGCAAAAAGAAGCAGGAGTCAGCAAGCCAAAGAAATCACTTGACTGGATCCACTTTAAGGGGAAATGACCAATGTTGTTCTACATTTTTTCAACAAAACTAGTGCCTGAGATATCTTTAAAGGCAATTAAAACTATTTGTTTGGAGGAGAAGAGAGCAGAGAGACCACTAATTCTATTAACATTTTAAAATCCAATGCAGATCTAGATGTGATCAAAAGTTTTCCTGTTTTGGAAAAACTAGTGGATGGGAAAGGAGATAAAATAAATTTTCAAGTTGTCATAAAAATACTCTAATCCCAGCATCTATCCTGAATGAGTAAAAATATTTTTAAATGTATCAATATTGAAAGCTTAAATTCAAAATTGCTTCTTTGGTCTGAAATTTTTTTTCCACATATCAGGAATAAATTATGGTAGCTCAGTTCAGGCACACATAAAACATGCTTAAGAGAAAACAAATTTCAATAATACATTTTTGCATCTTCTAATAGTATTTTTTTTTCCAGACTATTTCTCAGTAAGTTGGCTTTCTTGGTATCATAACCTGAAAGTTTACAAATTCTCAGTTATCAATTTACAAATCACAGCCTGAAAGCATACATATTTTTAGACATTAGACAGACATCCATTTAGGCATGGATTATGTTTTCTCTCTTGCAAACAGACATTTACACATAAATAAAAAAAAATCTCTTTATCTATCTGTCTGAATACCCAGCTACCTCTGATTGCAGCTTCTGGTGCTAATGCATTGTATGTTAACAATAGTATAGAAACGTGTATTAAAATGTCAATTAAATAGTTGGTTTTTTATACAAGGCATATCTAGCAAGGATGACGAACACATTCTAGTGTTTCCTCTAGGTCTGGGTACAGAACTGGATGAAACAGTAAAAAAAAAAAAATAAAAAATCAAAAGGAGATGTTGCAATGCCAAGCTTCCAATTTTGCCTCCAGGATACCACATATGTTCTCCATAGTGTGTTTGGGCTCTGCTATCAGGAACTTTCAGTGATGAAATCAAAGCTTTGTACAATTTCCTTTCCCACATGACCACCTGCAGAGTAGACACTAATCTTCCTACCAGTTTCTGCTCCTCAATTCAACAAGATATTTTTAAAAAGAAATGATGGAATAAAATTAATTGTTTTGCTTCTCTTTTCCCTAATGTGAACCGATAGTTTTTGTTTAATAACTCTTCTAAGTGTAAACTAATGTTATGCAAGACATTATACTGACTTTCCACATTTAAAACACAGATTGCCTTCTGCACAGAATTAGCTAACAGGAAAAATAAATTAAAACAAGGTTGAAATAGCATACCTGTATTATGGCCAAGTCTTTCGTTGGAGTGCTGCGTAAGGTCAATCGTCCTGTCAATTTGAAAGATTTTTAAGTCTTCATCATCTAAGGCAATATCTCCCCAAAAGACAGCTTTAAATAAAAAAGAGCTCAATTTAATTAAAGAATTATTTGGACAATAAAGCCAATGTGAAGAATATAATGCCATGTTTACAACCTTTGGGAAACTATATGACAAACATATATTTACATCACATGTATTTCCTTACTGATCTATATTTTTCTATGGAGAAAATAAGAAAACTACCTACTAAAAGACTAGTAACTTATTCCAGAATCTTAGTCTATTTGGTTTCTTTGTGCATTACCTAAATGCAGTAAATTAAATCTAGAGTCATTCTATTAATAATTTTTTAGCATGCAGTTTTCTCTGTGTAAATACAACAAAGCATAAAAGACCCTGAGATGTGAATATTTGAACTATGAAGTAAAACATATACATTTCTGAGAAAACTGAACATTTACATTTCCTAACATCTTTCTAAAAATAGTAATTATCTGAAGGAGTTTTTATTATGTTTCAGTTGCTTTCTATATTACATCATGTTTTGCTCAGATAATTAAATCTGTTTTCTGTTAAACTAAGAAAAGAAAAACCCTTTATTTTTTATTTTCCTTTCAGTTTATTTGTATGCTTTCCTTTTATAGTTAATCTCACGATTAGGATGCTTTCAAATTTTTACTTTTCATCCAATCTCTTTTTAACCTTCCTTTGGCCTTTTTGGTGGATTTCTTCCTCTCTCTTTGCTTTTTCTTTTGCTCTATTTTCTTTCACATTTTTTATTTTTCACTTTTTCATAGGTAACTCATCTCCCCTATGCTGCCTCTACAACTCAGTGGACCATGATACAATCCCACTTCCAGGAATTTGGGATCTATAATCTCAAACTTTCATCTCCACCTATTTTTGCTGAGATTTTATCCTGAGATCTCCCTGCCAATTCAAACTTAGCATTAAAGCTGAACTCAACAGCCATATTCTCAACTGCTGGGAATGAAGTCAACAGAGCATGTACCAATTAACAGGAGCTGAAAGTGGTTATTTATAATCATTATCCAAATTCCTCCTTTTCCTGTTCCCTCAGAGTCACAAAACCCCTGGATTCAATCTCGGTGTCATCTCCAACTCCTTTCCTTCTTTCCCCCATCGAGGGAGACATCAGTAACTGCTTGGTTGTTACATAGCTCTACAGCAAACTTTCTTCACTTCCATCCAAATAAACCCTAGTCCAAAGTCCAGCTGTTACCAAATCAACCTCTCTAGCCTTCCTCCACTCAAACTGATCCTAAACATTACTGTTAATTATATTCTTCTTCTGTCTGTTTTTTATATCACACTTTAAAGACCACTCATCAGACAATATTCTCATCACAGTAGTTTCATGTTGCTGCAAATGCTACCCATTTCTCAGAATGTGATGCTCGCATTCATTGGTGTTGAACTAAATCCACTTAAAAAAGAGTTTTTACTTAAGCAAAAAGATACATATTTTTAAATAACTCCAAGATATTGTATTGCTTCCTCCAACTTACATGATTTTTCCTGAATAAAAGGCAACTATGAGAAATTACATTGAATATGCCTTTAGCCTGCCTTGTAAAATACCATTAAAACACAGATCATCTACACAGTGTTAATAATTAAATTATTAGTGAAATTAAAAATTAACCTTTTCAATTCAAAATATAACCAACATTTTATGTCTCCTCCAAATATTAATATTTCCACACACATAATTTTTTTACACAAGATAATGGTTCTTAGAAACCACAAGCACTTGAGACAATTACTGAAATTGTTCAGTCTAGCACATTGTGGAATAGTGTCCTTCCAAGGGTCACTGTTGTCATGCTCATGTTGGACACACTGGGGACATCATTCCTCTAGCTAACCTCTTCTCACCAGTGATGGTTTTACCATCACATCCATCAAGACACAAAGCCAGTGACAGCTCAAGATGTTTGGGTCTCTTTTCCCTTAAGCTTCTAGGAAAAAAAAAAAATCTCAAATTATCAGGGTTTTGAACAGTGAAGGAAAAAAGTCAGTAGTCTCCATCTGGTTGAGCTAAATATTGTTTACTTTTATAAACATCTTCTGGAGTTTTCTCTTGAATGCCATTCATAAGGGGGACCTCTGTACAAGCACGTGGAAAGATTGCAAACTTGAACAATCAGAACAAAGTTGTAAAAGGAAGAAATAATTAACATTTCTGCCTTTAGAGACACAGTGTGCCCCAGCAGAGGTCACACAGATTGCCCACACCAAACTCGCTGAAGTGCTAAAGCTTAGTAGCAAGGCCATTTTACTTTCCTGTTGATACTGAGAGTTAACAAAATGAAGATTCCAAATTAACAACGGATGATGCAAAAGAAAGCCCACTGACAGAAACACATTAGCAGAAATCACTGGTTTATGTGTGTAAGACTGATGTATAAATAGGAAAACCCAAGGCAAATCAAACTTCCTACTTAAAATAAAGTAGAAAAAAATTGGAAAATATCTGCCTTAGTCCTGATGATGCATCTTTATCACTTTCATCACTTCACTGTGGTAACATTCACTTGAAGATGAAAATTCAAATAGAAATACTAATTTCTGTGAATTTGTCTGATATAAAAGTATCTAATTTGTGTGTATATATGTAAAATATACCTTAGTATTCAGGCAGCATGTAGTAACTTTGTTGCCTTAGAAAGGAAAAGAAAGCTATTTTTGTTAGACATCTGCAGCATTAGCTAGTTTTTGATTAGAAACCAAGGAAAAGGTTGAGTTTACCAACCATGTATAATATATAATGTAACCACAGTAATATAAGTGCTCATACAAGTGTCACATAAGTGTAAACAAGTAAGCTATGTGACCAATACAGCCACATTCTCTGACATACTAAAGAAATATGAGTAACCACTAACATCAGAAATAGATAAGATTATTTGATTAAAATTATAATGGAAAGTTTGGAACTTTCTTCAGGCCACTGGCTTATTTTACTCAAGGCAATTCTGTTTTGCAGAAGGCAATAAACATGCCAAAACACAGAAACCTTGCTACAATTGTCTCACTTGACTTTAGCAACAATCTAATAAGTGTCACTTTATTTCTACTGAACGAAGCCTCTGATCTTCTGTATTAATTTAACTTTACCAAGCAAAAGAAACAACTTTTAACTGGATGTGCTTTAATTTCAATGCAGTCCAAGCAATCAGCAACTGAGACAAAAAGGGAGGTGATAACTGTTTTTTTTAAATTACACCTTTTTTCCAATTAAAGGTCTGCAGTGAATATTAATTCTGCCCTTCAAAGCCTAAAGCACAACCCTGACAGAATTATCAAAAAAGTTTAAAAATTATCCCATATAACTATTCAAAGTATCCTTTAATTTTTGGGAATGCCAGTTTAAGTGTCAAAATACTTTGTAGCAAGAGAAGACCATAGTTTTATCTCCTGCCTTAAAGTTTTTATGGCCTGAAACCATCTGAAGAAGTCACTCCATATACTTCATCATGTCACAAACCAATGGTAACGTTACAGAAAGCAAGCAGAGGATTGTTTGGGTATGCAAGGCATGATGTTAAAGGCTTTGCTAAGAGCATGTTAGGATTAAGAGCTTTAGTTGCTCCCTCTAAGGAACTTCTGACAGACTTGATCAGTTCAGATGTTCACTCATTTTTCACACATATTTAATTCTTATGTTTCATCTGGAAAATTAATAAGAATTGATAATCAACTGACTAGGCAAGAAAACAAAACTGAAACAAATGGACAGAAAAACTTTTAAAGTGATCCAAACAGAACTTTAATGTACCTCTACTTATTTAAGGTTGTGTCATATTATCTCTTATCCTATCTATTTATTCAATGATCACAAAAACTTGATCTTACAGATGGCTTTTGCATTTAATGTGAAATTGCAAGACTGACAATAAACTTAAGAAATATCTGTTGAAAATCTGAGACAGTATTAATTGTAGAGAAAAAGTATTTCAAATAGCTTTTATTATACAAAGGTTCTTAAGAAAGAAGAAAATGGACCTTTTTGTCCAATACTTGATAAAGACCCTGTCATACCAGATTTCATGCCTGTTAGTTTTTGTTTTCTATTTTTATATGATTTATACAGCCACAACATGAAGCACTTACACAAATTCAACAGAGAATATATGCATTTGTTTCAGAAAGGTGGACAAAACCTGGTTATGCAGTAAAGGCATGTTCTTCTGTAACAGTGGAAAAGAATTTTTGTGGAGCTGTTAAAATAGAGAAGACACTTAACCAGCAGATGCAGTTCTGCTTTCACACAACTCAAAAGCTCTCAGTTAAACAGCACCTTCCAAAAGGTCTTATAAAGACAAAACACTGCCACGAAAGTTTGCAACCTGTAACCAATTAGCTTACAAGCATGAAAACAAACAGGAAAATAAGTAGGTTGTAAAGTATATTTTCCATCCAGAGAACCACACCTTAATATTGCCACACAAACCACATTAATGGGAAGAAAATTAAGATTATCTGTAAACTATAGCTCAAGCACAGGAACTACAGCTACGCTCTACTACTTGTAACAGGATCTATTATTTCATGATAAATAATTAGTATGCATCTGTAAACTTTTCTGTGCTAATCTACTCTCTTCTAAAAAGACCATCAGCACAAAAAAATACCCAGTATTCTAAAGGAATAAAATATGCTACTAAGGACATGAAAGAAACATAAATTTATAAAGTAATTGTGAAAAAAGATTTGAACTATTTTATGTTTATGGATGTACACACATGGTATGCGTCAATGAGCATATACAGTGAGAATAAAAACATCTTTCACAACTTTCAAGATGTTTGGAAGAAAGAAATTATTTGCTAAATAGCATAGGGCTGCAATATGTAGCAGGATAGCTCATTCTAGGATTTGAAATAACAATTAACTGTAAGTCTGCAAAATATAGACAGGAGTATGTTCTTATAATCGCAATAGAAGAATTATCTACTTTAAGCTTCATCACAATTCCTCCTACAATTTTGCTTTTTAAAACTCAAATCATAAGCAGCCATTTTTTAATAAAATATATTCCTGCTAGCATTCCTACCAATGTTAGTAAGTTGGGATTGCTAGTGTTTGTCCCTAGAGCACAGCAGCACAGCTGAAGAAAACCAACTTGACCTTGGGGTAGGTTGGGAGCTCAGCTATCCAGCAGAGACCAACACCACCCAGAAACCATTCCCAGGGCCTGATTTGCTCTGATGACTCCACAGGCTAGAAACATGTTCAACTGAGATCTTCTCAAATTGAGATGTAAACTGTGATCTTGTCCTGTGAGCAGAGGCAGAATTTTGTCAGGGGGATTATTCCTGTACTGAGGAGGTACCAATGACAGGATTAAGGCAATATTAGAAGACATTTCAAAAGCAAAGCCTCAAATTTTGGTATGCTACTGGGAGTGCACAGCACAAGAAGTTTGTGCTTTATCCCCATTGCAGAAGCTGCCAAGAATGGACAACAGAAGATATTAAATAGAAAACTTCAAGGCATAACAAGGAAATCTGAAGAGCTCCTTTAACATCCTTAAAGGTGAGGTGCCCAACACAAAGCAAAGCCTGCCCAGTAATTCATGCAGTAGGAGGTGCCAGAAATGTGCTGGACAGCTTCAGGGCAGATATTCATCTAAATCCACATATACAGCAGTTCTAATTAGCAGACTCTTCTATAGCTGAGTCATTGAGCACTTCCCTGTAACAACACAGCTATGTGCACTATGTTCTGTCTTGGTGAGTCACTCTATTCCATACAATCCATTCACAATTTATATAACTGCCTCTAAATCTGGACATAAAATGGAAAGATTAAAGCTAAGTAAGTAAAGAAAATTTTACCTCATTACAAGGACAGCAACATACACTACTGTAACAAACCTTATTCTGTATTGCAGTGTTTGCTTTTGTTCTCCCTGGCTGCACCCAGGATGCAACACTGTATTATCATTGTCTTCAAATTATTTCAGTCTTTCCAAGATTTTCAGGTCCAATACACTTTTTTTTTTTTTTTTAGAAATTATCTGAGAACAAAATAGAGCAAATACACAGCAAAAGACCTTGTGTACAACCATGAGCATAACACTGCATGCCATACCCTGAACTCTTTCTATCACTGTTCATCACAAGTGCTACCTGCAGTTGTAACTCTGCAATAAATTCCCATGTTGCTATACAGAGCTCACAAAACTTTCAAGAGAATTTAATCAAGTGTTGGATAACTATCCAAATCAATTTGCCTTTTTATTGGACAAAAATATGACAGAAAAGGGAAGTTAATTGAAACTTTAGCAGCATGAGATAGAAGACCAAGGTAGCCTATTTTCAAAGGCACATCAAAAATTAGCTATTTCATTATTTTCAGTATGCAGCATTTCCAAATCTGCACAACTCTATCTAAGCAATTGTCACAGAAGTAACAGATATATACTGAAATAACTTATATACTTGAAAAAGCTCATACAGGCACACCTGAAAAGGAATGTAACACCTCTGATAAGCTGCTTCCATGTTTCCACATAAATGATATAAAATAGCAAGTTCATCAACACTTATAAACACTTATACCAACTCTATTTTTCAAACTTGCAATCAGAAAACAATTGTCCCTAAGCAAAGGATCATTTCCACTTTATCAGAAAATAATGACAGAGTACTTTAAACATCTCCAGACTGTACACCAGTTGGAAGTTCATTCCTCCATGCTTTTGAATGTGGCATCCCTTGACAACAACTCAGATGGACACACAAAGTTATCCAGAAATCAGCTAGCTTGTATGTGTTAGTGATGTGGCCTTAGATGAACAAATTTTAATGCAATTTACTAGAATCTTTTATGACACTATTTCCATGTTGGCAGCATTACCTGCAACTCACCAATGTCTCATGTCATCCACCTCTAGAAATCTTCCCAGTGTTCCCCATGCACAACATTTCCTTCCTTTGACCATGTGTTCACATTTACAGGTAGGATGTTGGCAAGGCAACATCCCTATTGGGATATTCAGGTACAATATACTTTCTTAGAAATCATTAAAAGACAGGGCAACTAACAGGGAACTAACTCTCCTTCTTGTTGCTCCCAAGTTACACTTATGGAGCCCCATCTGAGGTACATTTCACTACGGCCACTCCACACTATTTTCCAGGAAGTGACTACCAAACTGACCCAACTAGGATAGAAAAATCAAAAGGTAGGACCTGACTGGGAACACAAAAACAGCTCTTCTCCAAAGGTAGGAGAAGAGAAATAATTGCTGGAAAGCCATCCACCATCCTACAGAGTCAACTCACTCCAGACAGCCCTGCCAGGAGCACGGCAGTCACATCACATGCAGGTGGGCTACGAAGTGAGTGGCATGCAGCACTGGGGCTTGTCCTGATTTTTTCAAAGCATGAAACACCTCATATAAAACAATACTCATGAGAAAAATAGAATAATTGTGACACCCTTTATCAGAGTAGAACCTTCACTTGCCAAAGCAACACTTGTAGAGCTTGATCTTTTTGAAAGGGGACACTAATTATGCATCTTCATGGCACAGATAAATCTCAATTTACAGATAGCCATTTACTCTGAGCTAATTCCAGTTTTTACTTTGTTTTTAATTTCAAAACAGTGATTTTTTCAATTCCATTTTCCTTCTGCTTTTTTTTTTTTTTAGTGACAATTTTCATATTTCTTTAAAATTAGTACAATAACAATAAAAACTTCAAAAAAGCAAAGACAATTGTGACCAAAGTCACAATCTTAGGTAAAAGGACAATTTTCTCTCCTAAATTTACTGCAAGGTGTTTTGAGGATAGGCTCTTGAATATTGCAGCAGCTTCTCTGTGAAAGGTTTTGTTCTTGGTTAAGCTGCTCAACCTGGCAAGCTTCCTGACTTTCAGTAACTATTTTCTTTTTTTATGCAAGATCATCATCAACACCACACATACTTTGTATCTGGTAAAATCGACTCCTCATATAATGGGTTAACCACTCAACTGAATGCAAAGGACACTGCTCAGCAAACAGTAAAGGTGCCTGCACACTGTTGGCAAAACAAGCAGCTACACAAAGAACTTTTCTTCACCACTCATATCTGGCCTCAGGCCAGATATTGGCAAAACAAAGCTACAGAGAAATCATCTCAAGGAGACCCACTTATCCATCCTACTATTAATATTTCTTATTATAATTTTCTACAATTTCAAGTTTTTAGTATGCAGAAACAGTTAGGAGCTTAATAAAAGATTAATTGAAACATGAGGCTTTCTACAGAGCAGTTATTAACCACTTTGAAAGGAAAGCCATAGCCAGAAACCAGTGAGTCTTGAGAAGATCCATGAGTGCCAAAAATATAGGGCAATCACAGATGTTTGTTACCACAGCAAATGCTGACCTGCTTTATGTGAAACCACATGCAAGAAAACCATCATTTCCTGGCCCTGTTACTCCTCTTCCTGGACTGTTACTCCTTCTGCCACTGAATAGCAGAGTGGAGAAAACAATTCTCCATCTTCCTGGGAAAGTTGTTTAACACCCCTAGTAGAAACCATTGCAGCAATATTAGCTGAACTTCAATTTAGTGATAACTGACTGTGACTTCTGGCATAGGAAAAGAAGGCTGACAGGTCATGAGGGGTTCTTTTGCTGTTCCCAGACACCTGCAAATGCTGACTTCTTCTGCTATAGCTAGCTTTATTAAGGAGACTAGAAAAATACACCAGGGGGCAAATTCAGATCTATAATACCACAACAGTCATAATTACCCCAGAGAGTCCTGTGTGACCACCATAATATTCACCTTCATTTTACTTTGAAACTCCATTATCCTGGATAGCCTTAGGGTCAAGATCTACAAAATTAATTATATGGGTATGCTTTCTTATAACAGAAAAAAAAAAAAAAAAAAGGCTCCATGAGGCAAAATTATCACTCTTCAAGTGAAATCTTTTTTTTAATATTGAAAACTCCTAAACATATAAGACTGGAAAGACAAAAAATCTAGTTTCTTCTGAAATTAAGAACAGATTTTAATTATTTCAGTTACTTAGAGAATAGGGAAATGGATAACTTCAGAAATAAGCAACATATAGATGAATGGAAAAAAATCTTTGTTGGAAAGCAAGTTGTCATTCTGAGTGTGCCACCTACATGAAACAGCTGTTAGGGCTGAGGCAGACACAGCAGCTGCTACAAGGCCTCCCCAAAGATGCAACTCTTAGACATTTTCATTCAAACACCAAGAAAACAGAATATCAGCACCAAATGAAGTGAATTACAAGCCAACAGATACTGCATGGCACAAAACAAAAGGTTAGTTTAAGTAGCTAAAAAGATAGAGGTGAAATCTTTTATATGCTTTTCCAATCTCCAGACTTCAGGAAAGAAAAAAGGTAACTTCCAAACCATTCCATGGAATTGAGGTGCGATTGAATTTTATGGATTTCAGAGAATAAAATCCCTTTCAAAGATGAAGAACAAGATTTAAAAAAATATTTATACATAAATAAACTACTGCTGGTATGGGACAAATCAGATTTGATCTCAACTTCAATTTAACATCCCAGCTGTTCAGTGACAGTAAGTTACAAAATTAAGTAAAAAAATTATTGTTCCTGATAAGATGAAGGATTAAATTTATATACACTACAGGAGAGTAGTAGTTTCCTGGTCTTACACCTTTGTCAGCATATTTCCATGGGTACTTTCTTCTTCCACAACACCCAGGCAAATCAGATATAACTGGTTTCCCCTGAAAGAATTCTGGTACAAGGACAGCACAACCATGGCCAAAACCAGCAGAGCACGAGCACTGCACAGCAACCCTGAGAGGGAAGCAGCAGCAGCAATCTAGGGAGAGGAAACACAATTTTTAAAAGATTTTAAAAGGAATAACTACTTAGATAAGCTATCTGGATCTTGCAATACCAGTCTTCAAGAAATTCCACAACCATAACATCTTTCCTCTAGTGTTACAGGTTGTTACCATAGGGGATAAGGAACTCAGTAATTAGGGAGAGAACTCCCCTAGTAATTTTGTTCTGCTATGACAATAAAAGGCCACAGCAACACTCTCTATAACTCAGCATTAGAACATAATAAGCGTGTCATAATAAAGTTGTAACAAAGCAAGCACTGATATATGAGGAGACCCTCCCCTTCTGTACCTTTTCCTCATCTATGGGAAATGAAAAAAATGTTCATTTTCTCACAGACATAAAATCCCAAGTAGGCTAAAATAGTACCTTGAAAACAGAAAATCCTGAATAATCATTAAATGCAACCAAAGATTTATACAGAGAGCCAAATGGCACAGAAAAGAAAGTGCATATCTAAGGGATTATCTGGCATTCAGGATCAAGGTTGTCATCATACCATATGAAATAAATATTGCTCCATTTGCATCATCTTATATTTAAACATGGAGAATTATTAAATTGTATGTAAATAAACCCCTATTATAGGTTTCAGAAGTAATTTTCATTATCAGCTGCAGCTTCCTGTTTCCATCATTTTTGCCAGGAACCTCACTTAAGTCATTCCATCTCATATTTTAGCACATCATTCTGTGACTTGGCTCTGTGAAAAAGACAAGGAAAGAGACTAAATAGCTCTTAATGCTGCTTTTTTTTGGCAGTGATCCAGTGCTTAATACAGTCAGTTCTGGGTATTGGACCAAGGCAATTCTACATTTCTGTCTTCATATTCAGTAGCTGTCTCCTACCACATTTTTTTCTTACCAGAGTACAAATGTTAGTCAATAAAGCTAAGAAGTTGAAGCCTGATTCCTTAACTCTGTATCATCCAATTCATGTAATCATTTAAAATAGAAATGATGAGTCTCATGCATCACAGCTATTTTCCTTGCTTGCCTCTGAATACTGTTTCCTCCCTCTCCCTCCCCCCACATTTGTAATTTAAGTGGTTGGGTTTTATTTTCCCATGGAGACTCTGTACAGCTGCTGATTATTTTTTGGACACAGCAAGTAAAAGAGAAAGTGAAAAACTAGCCTCAGAGTTAGTGAGGTGACAGTAAATGTACAGTGATAAAGTATTGATGTTGTCCAATGCCTAATACCAAGTTATTAAGTAGAATTTAATATTTGATGCATCTGATTCTTACATAGCTTAATATTCTGAGCAATTTTAGACATGAGAATACTTGAGACAGAACTTATTCCATCATTGTAATATTCTGCCTCTTGATGAAACAATGAAACCTCATTTCATCTTTGCATTTATTTGTTTGCTCTTGAAAAGCACTATTCACAGCCTAACTGCTAAAAGCTTTTTTAAATGCTTGTTTCTAACCAGTAAAGAGTATTAGCCTTTTGCAAGTACTCTGCTGCAAGCCAGCAGAATCCCCACCCCATTCTGAAGAGAATTATGGCACTGAGTCCACACTTACTCATTTCCTAGTTTTTGGCACAGTGGTAATTCAAGTGTCATCCACAGAACTTAAGCGGGGGAGGCAGGGGAGAGGACAATAAAAAAAAATACACAACTTCAGCTTTCTCCTGTGACTATAATTTCTTTGCAAGGCTGTATTTATCCCCAAACTTGTGAGGCTGCAACCATTATTGCCACCCCCAGGCTGCCACAAACTGATTAGGTTAAACTGTGCAAATTTGCAGTGGGATTTACATAAGGACTTATAGCTTGCTATTTGTTTGTAGCTGATCATCAGGCTGATGCATCACAAGCAAAATAAGATAAAATCAATCCTATGGTGAGAAACACCCAAGTCCCATGAATTTAAATACAGACCATTCTGTGGTGTAAAATGGTAGCTATGTGAAGGTTCAAGAATTTCATAAATCTTAAAAGAAATCAAACAGTTATACTTTGGTTAAGCTTTCTATTTCCATGAAGTCAGCCTCATGCTGATCCTAATTTTATAGGGTATTTTAGCTTGCATGTCAAACTGAAACACCAAAGGGCCAATTCAAATAACAGATCCCGATTTGTTCTCCATGTCAGTTATTCTTCTCTTCTTGCCTTCATGAAGACACTGCAGCTCCTTATGTACTGCTCACCACCAGATTTCTTGTGCTCCTTTCTAATAGCAGCCCATATGTTAGCAGGAACAGCGTACCAGGGTCCATTTGCCATCCCACTCGCAGACACTGCTTCTCCCTTTTCAACTACAACAGCCTTAATTGCAGCTGCTGTTTGCATGAATACAGAGAAGACAGATACTAAGTATTTAATTTTTTAAATGGATTTGTTTCTTAATTAATAAAGATGTTACTGCCTAAATTATTCTCAGAATATTTTCAGAGGTCTTTCAGTACAATTCAGCAGCTGAAACAAAGTACATGAGCCAAGCATGATGTTTCTAGCCAGCTCACCCTGGGCTAGCATGGTCTGCTGGCTATGAGGGCTGTGTCGTTTGACAGCAACAGAGTGGTGACCTTAAATAACCTCTTAATATATCTCTGGAAATAGGAATTACATGAGATGCTGAAAATACTAAGCTTCTTTCAAGCTCAGAGAAAACACAAATATTTTATATAGCTAACATTCAGAGCAAATATGCCAAATTAAATATTAACCTTTTCAGAGGACTGCTGTTTAGCCTATGGCATTAAGGGTCTAATATTTCAAATTTCCTTGACTATTAACATTTTAGAAATGGAGAACTGTAGTAGGTTCTTTAACTCCTAGATGATGATCTTTCTTTATTCTTTTATGCTTTCAAAGCAAACAATTCAGAAATAAACATTAATATATAGAAAACTAAGGACAAGCACTTGACCAAGTAAAGAGCACTCAGAAAACATGCTACTGTATCACTTACCCCTCAAGCAGACCATATGTATTATTTCTGTGTTTAAAAACCATTTTCATTTAACTTTTGGACATAGTGCTGGAGATAAATCCTGTATTATCAAAAAGCATACTCCTGTAAATATTTGAGAGACTTGTGTTCCACACGTGGGAGGAAAAAAAAACCAGGCATACAAAACATGCTTTCTTCTACCCACTATCTCTTCTCATATGAATTCTGGTCTGTACATCGTAATCCTCCATGTCCACGTTTCTCACGTACAAATTGTGTCAGTACACGTACTTGTTTTGAGTATTTCCCCAAGAGTAACTGAAAATAGAATTCCTAATAAAGAACAAAACAAAAGGATTTGCTGAGCCAGTGGTCTAAAGTTTAAAGCTCTTTAAGGCATTGGTCTTTGAATATGAGAGTGCTCAAATAATACAGCAGCGTTATTTTGGGACAGATAAGATTTCAGGTGAATTATCCTGGGTCACTCCCTATGTTTGGAAATGAATGCTTTAAATTTTCTGTTCACAACTAAAACACCCACAGACTGTCATTTTATTAAGAATTATCTGTTTGAAGCTCTTTTAGGAGGACAAGAGCTCAGACTGTGTATTGGTAGCATGAGTACTGCTTCAGTTATGAGAGAGCTGTAATATCACAGCCCTCTTGTGAAAATCATAAGTTATTCAGTTACTAGATATTCCAAAAACTTGCATCCCAAAAAGAAAAAAAAATTATCATAACATGATTATTACTGGTATAAATACATTCATGTGGACAAATCATCCAAATGGCATATAAAAACTAATCTATAAAAGTGTCAACTAGAAGCACTTTCACTATTGTGAAAATGAGTGACATTTATGATTTATAAATTATTCTTGCACTAGTTCTGAAAGTACATTTCATTCTATACCAGAACAGGAAAAAAAGAATCATATTTAAAGATAGTCAGCTTTTTAGTATAATCAGTAGAAATATATCACCATAATCTTTTAGAAATGTCATGCTCATTTTCAACTGAAGGACTGACATAGTAATCTTAGAACTAACAAACACCAAAAAAAGATATAAGGCAGAAGGGGGATAGACAGAAAATTGTCATATAATCTACAAGACATAATGCTGAAAAAAAAAGAAAAAAGAAAAATCCTGTATTACAGGACTTAATTGTTTTTTTTCATGACAGACAAAAGTAAAAAGTATAGCTTTGGATTGTGCACATACAAGAAAACTGTCTTTGTGGCATCCCAAAAGCTTTTAGCTTTGATGAATGTGTTTGAAATCCATGAATGCACAAGGGACACTTCAGAGAGCAGTAAATGACCTAACACAAAGGTTGAGAACAGAAGACATCTTCATGTGCTAAAATTACTTCATTTGTTTTCATAAAACATGGGAGGAACATCTGTCAGGACGGGAAAGCATTCTGGAGCAACTTAAGGCATCAGAGCTGAAATTGGCAGGAAGGATTTGCAGGTTGGATTTTTTTTCTGAATGCTTGTTTGGCTTCGACAAAGGGCACTTTGCATTTCTGTGACTTAGAGAAAATGAGCTAGAACCTTAGAGCTCAAGACTGCATAGAAAGGATTGCAAGGTTCCCATAAATCTATAAATCTTGAGAAAATATAGTAAATTAAACATCTATTTCATTTTAGGAAATGAAGAGAAAAACTTACAAAACGCCTGTCAGTGCTAGTCCACCTGCAACAGTTCAGTCCATTTGGAAGAAAACACCAAAAAGCTTCTAAGTTACTAAAACCAATACTTCTATTCCCAGTCCTATGCCTGAGTTACTTGATTGATCCCACCTATTTTTGTCAATCTGTGATATCTCAAGAGCTATTTATTGGATTTGCACTGAAGTTAGTTATCTTGATAAAATGAGACAAACATCTCAAGGAAATAAGGCACTCTGCAAACTCCACAGAGATCTTTCAGTACTAACAAAAAACCTGAAAGGCAAAATGCAGCAGCCATTGCTGGTTCCCCAGCCTGTGCTGAACAAAGAGCAGTGCTAACTACTGCTGAGCTGATGGTGACAACCAGCTGTCCCCCACCTCGCAGGTGTTGCACAGCATCTCTCTCTCCTGAAGCACTGCACTGGTGCTTTTTAAAGAGCACCCATAGCCCCCAGTCTCAGCAAAGCTTCGTGTGCCACCACAAAAGCATCATCTGCCTGACTATTGTCACTAGAGCAACAAATATGGTATTTTCAAGTTTGGAATCGAATATAGTTAGTTCCAGCATGGGAGTATGAAAATAACATTTCTTTCTAAGGATTACCTTGTTTTCCATTTGGTATATAGATTTTTCCCATTCTCCACATTTCAAAAACAGAACTAAAATCAAAGTCACTATTTTTGGTTAGTCTGTCATATTGGAATTTTCTTTTCTTTAAATTGCAAAAAAAACCAATGAGTGAGTTGAAGTAGAAATTATAAAACATTATAACCTAGCTTATGAACAATATACCTTTTCTTTTCCATGTTACTTTCAGTTTCTCTGTATAATAGTATCCAAAATAAAAGTTCAACCATATATTCAATCAAAATTTTCATGGAATACCCAGAAGTTCACTGTTTTAACAACAAAGTACTTAGCAATACAATAAAAAGATTACAATTTGAAGTTCTGTTAACAGAAATATGCAGCTGGTTGAGCTACTAAATTCAGATCCCTGCTGGCACACCAACTTTATTGCATGAATCTTCCCATAATTTATTAATAATCACTTTGAAAAGAGTACATTTCTTTCAGTGTTCCCACTGAAAACTTTTTCTGTAAGTCTTTCAGTTTGAAGCTGACCTTTCTTATTTGGCTTTAGACCTATTTTTTGAAAAATAGATTAGCACTACCATTCAATTTTAATAAATTGATACCACAAATACAAATGTAGAGACCATTCCTACTATAAGAGTTTAAAATACATCAAGCCAGAGAGTAAAATTTTGTGCCAGTATCCCTAGAATTCCTACCATGCAGTGAAATTCTGTAGAGCATTTAACTGACAACATCCTCCAAGCAGTAAAATAATAAATAATAATAATAATAACAATAATGAATTGGGATTGAAGTCTTACTGCACAGCAAGATACAGATAGCTTAAAATTACTAGCAAAGTAATGAAGATAAGTGGACTTTTGGAGAAAGGCATGATGCCAGCTGGAGTCAACTTATCAGAAAAACTTTACACTCAAAGATAAAAATAATTACTCTAATACTTCTCAATCTCTAGCTTAATAAAAGAGGGATGAACTAACTTTGTCTTTAATTTGGTAGCTATACCACACTTTCATGCCAGAAATGAAATGTTTCTTCCATACACAATTGAAGCCATTATCTTCATATTACTACCATTAGTTAGAGTCATTCATATTAAATTGGTTAAAATGGCCTTTTGACAAAAGAAGGCACAATTAAATACAAAGAATTATCATTCATCTGCATCTACTTTCTTGCAAGTCATCTCTTAGCTTAAAGCTATACAACTGTTTTTCAACTAGAAAAATATAGAGAAACATTTATGAAAAAATAAGCATTTAGCATGGGGCTACAGTAACTGTATACAATGAGAGAGACAAGTCCTAAATGAAGAGTGACCTGGACTTCTTGCTAAACTGAAACCACAACTGTCCAAACCAAGCGTTAACAGCTAACTCGGGTGCATTTTAGAAAACTCCTACACTCAAAACAGGGGCACACAGGTGCACACACCTGTGAAGAATGTAGATCACATTATAGGAAGCAGATGTATCCTAGAAAACAGAAACTCCCCAAAAGGATTGTGAGTTTTCATGACATACAGCCTCAAAATCAACAGTTTGGTTCAACAGCAGCCAAGAAGCAGAGCATGCCTTGACTGACAACTGAGAGGCCACCCTTTCACTGTTCATACCTCTGTCTACCTCATCAGAGAAATATTAGGCACGTGGATCAAACAGAACCTGCTTGGTATCTTATCAAGTTGGCAAGCAATGGAAAACAACAAGGGAGAAAGCTGGGAAAAAGGCCAGGGTTCACTGGGGATGCAGCTGGACAGAAACAAGAGAAATTGCTAACAACCCACTCACCAATACAACATGGAATTAGCAGAAAGGTAAATAACCAGGCAAAAGTGATTTTCAGGGCAACATTGCGGCCCCAGAAGTATAAGCTGTTTTAATAGACAAATGGTATAAAAGAACAGTAGTTATTTCACCTGGCAAACAAACTTAGTAGGCCATTGGCGGAACAGTTAGTTCAGCTTCCATTTATGCTCTCTCAACAGAATGCTGACAGGCTGGAACAGGTTCATAAGGGATCCGGGCAAATGATTTTTCAAGGTACAGAGACCTGAGGAAGTCACTATATATAAAATGTAACAGAAAAAAGATTAAATTATTTGATCACCATTAAAATAGTAAAGAGAAGAAGTTTATTCACATCTCAGTCCCACTGACAAATGGCAAAGAAAACAGAAATTGATAAGAGGACAGATCAAACTGGACATAACACACTGTTACGGAATAAGGCACACTGGAGTTGGGAAGGCATTTACAGTGTAGCAATGATCATTAACTTTATTAACCATCACTCATCTAATTTTTGTCTGTAGCTCATCAAGAATGAGACTGTATTCGACACTCCAGAAAAAAGTCAGTTGCAAATACACCCTTTGCCATCTCAAGATAATAGAAAGCAAGGAACTGGACAGAATTGTAGTAGGCAGTCAAAAGTATAAGTGCCTGATGTGATGGTTACAATAAGTGAATTACCAATTCAAAATACTCATTTTATGGTTACTGAACTCCAATCCCTCAGTATAAAGGTAAGAGAAACAACTGTCATTGCCCTACAGATCCCACAGAAGAGTAAAGCCTCTCCTTGGAGGCAGGACAAAAGATCAGATATCTGGAAAATAGACAATGAAAAGACAAAATCACACTTATATGAGTTTATCAGAAGTAGCAGCCAACAAAAGTTAAGTAGTTTCTTAAACAAAGAAAATACCAATATTATCAAGTTCTGGAACAGCAAATTATCTCAATTTCAAGAAAGCTGTATGTAACACATACCTGGCATGGGCAACCAAAATAACAGCTCTAATATGCTTCATCTCTGAAGACCATGTAGAGCTTCTTTTATCTCTTTAAGAGGATAAATTTCACACTTTTTTTTTAATATTAAGATCAAATATACACTTTCCAGTGCTTTCAGAAAACCTGCTCTTTACTGTCCATACCTTATAAGTAAACTTCTTGTTTTAAAACATTTTGATGTTTAAAAAATGTAAAAAATGCATCCCAGCAGTTACAAAAGGCAGTTTTCATATCATGCTTTAATTGACACACACAAACTGACAGAACATTTTCCTTCTCACTGCTTAGTGAGAGGTCAGTACAAACACATTAACAAGACTGCCTGTGTTTCATGCATCTGGCTTCTTTTGGCTGTCCTTGACGCCTGATGTTTTGCAGAAGAATTTCGCTTCACCCAAAAACATTTTAGGGTATTTGGGGCAAGCAGATGGTGAGTGAGCATTCTACAGTTGACAACAAAAGCTGTTGCCACCAAGATGTGGCTGTGCCACTTCAGATAAGTTTGGTACGAGCTGGAGTAATTTTGCATGTTATGATCAGCATGCTTCCCACCATTTTCTACCTTGGATCTAAAAAAATACCCTGAAAAATCTATCTAAATTCTGAATTGAAAAGACAGGACAAATTCTTAACATCTTGTTTCAGTTGGTTCAGATGCCTTGACAGAAATATACATTATGTTTCTGTATGGCACAGGAAATGACAGTAAAGATTCACAGTAATCCCATGATCCTTGAGTTTAAGGTAATCACAAAAAAGACACGTATAACAAGATTTGACTTGTGGCAAATTTATCTGAAAAGCAAAAATCTCTTGGTTATACATGATGGACAGATAAATGAACAGTTTTGATCTTGTGTTTTTCCTATCATCCTATTTGATCTGGCAAAGTCATCTGTCAGCAAAGCAAAAGCAGCTTTCAGGAATGGAATCTTTGGTATTTTCCACTGGGGCAGAACTAAATTTCTGAGGCAATTCTGTATTATGATAATCAATGAGGTGAAATTTAACATGGAGCACTGTACAAACGATATTAACAATGCACCACTGAAGAAGGTATTTACTGAAATTGCAACTCTCAGAAGCACCCTCATCTTCAGCAGAGAAATACTAAATCACAGCAAAAATCTCATATCTGTACTTGGCAGGAAAAAGAGAAAGACTGAGCCTTTGGTCTGATTAGTTTGAAAGAGAAGGTAGCTTAGATTTGGAGGGAAAAAAAGAAAAAAAAAATCCTTAACAGAAATTTTTGTCACCATAAAAAAAAAACAAACAAATGAAAAAATGTTGACCAAATTTTAAAACATAACAAATACTTAGGGATAGGTAGCTACTGGAGATAAATGCTTGATTTCCCTACCAATAAACATCAGGTAGAGTACACTAGGGTGTACCTATGTACACATCTTTTCCAACACTCCTTGCTTCTGTAACAGTCAAAAGCACACTGTTATCACATGTAGGTATGCTGTGCTACTGAATATTATGACTTTGACATTCTTCAGAATAATGAATGTAAAGGCAGTTTGCTTTCACAATAAGATGTTTTGGGTTTTTTGGTTGTTTTTTTTTTTTTTTGTTTGTTTTGGGTTGGGTTTCCCCTCCCTCCCGAGTACATGGAATTTCTTCCCTGCTATGGAAACATTTTGAAAATAGTCTTTCACTTGGTTTGGGACAAAATAACACTTTGTTCTAATCTTACATAATATCTTCCGTGTGGATATATAACAAGATTTTACTCGCAGTAAAGTGTCCTAAAAAGCAAAACACTCTTGCATACTTATAGTGAAGTATTATTCAGAAGTACCAAGGAGTTGGTTTGATGGTGTACTTTACAGTATAGTTTCAATCTGTCAGCAGACCAGATACTTCAAAGGCACATATCCTGCAACCAGTTAAATGGTAACAATTTTTTAGCATTTTGTATACTGACTTCTATTCTGTTTCTATTATTTCTACCCTCTCTTCAATTACAGGGAAAGATTACATCTGAAAAATCAATGCCTGCAGCTAAAATATGAAAGTTAAATTTAGGTACATGTTATGCAAATACAGAAAAAAGACTAGTCTACACAAATTATGCTTTAAGGTATCAGAATAAATTTTTTTAATCTTCTACATTTGGAAATTTTTTATGGGTCTTTTCCCATTTTTCCACTCACCAGACAGGGTACAACCATCAAGAACAGTATTTTTTACTTTTTCCCTACAGAAATCTTTTCATAAGCAGCTACGGCTAGAATAAATTTAATTTTTCTCCCCTGCCTGCTTGCATATTTCTGCACACAATTTCTATAAAACTAACTCTTAGTAGGAAGCATGAATGAAGAAGAGTGTGTGACATTTACAGCTAAGTGGCAGGATACAGACTACCAGGAAAAGATAACTAAAGTCCATGGTGAGCACTTAACAAACGTAAGCCAATTTGGCAGAACCCGACACTGTGCTGCAGTCGGGAAACTAGATAACAAAAGGTTGGCAATGTGCATTCTGCTCTTTAATAGAAAAGATAGTATCAGATAAGCTGACAGCCAAATATTCACTTCGTGTCTTTCCTCACAATAACATGGACAGGAATACCTGGCAATACTAAAATTTAATGGTATTTTGTTTGGAAGAAAAATTATTCTGAACTCTTTGCTCAGATGACCTTTCATTTAGATAAAATTGAATTTAAAAACTGTTCTTTCTGAAAAGAAAGCAATAGTGTAACTCATTAAGACAATTTTCTGTAAAGATGATAAGTATCTAGCCATTGTTATACATTTCACCACTATAACATGTAAGACTATCTCACTAGTAAAACTCCGAGTTTTCTGCCAAAAGACCTTAGCTAATGAATTCAAGAAACAGATATAACACTAAGGCTGTTTTGCAAATACAGCAGTCTTCATGGTAATGCTTGGTTTTCCTTGTACCTAAACTCCATTGAGAGTGCAGATTTGAAACAAACCCTTTGGAGGAGCTGAAACTCTTCCATCTCTCCCATGATATTTCATCCCTTAAAAGAAAGGTAAAAAGTACTCCATTGTGCTTCCTGTTTTGGGGCCTTGTATTATGATATACTATGATTAGGGAAAAAAACTCTACTGCAAAAGAATCTAAATTTAGACATAACAGATATACAGCCATTTTAATTCTTTCCTATTGTAGGATTATTTTTGAAAACAAAATAATTTGCAACATCAAGGATTGTGTCATAATATGCTTCTATTATGTAAATTTTTGTAGACAAAACAGGTAAAAATTATTTTAAAGTAATTTCCTAGCTTTTGCTTTAAAAAGCAAAAAGTCAGTTTCTAGCAGGGCCAGCAACAAGGACCATGCACCCATCATCACAGGTTTCAGCCTGAAATTCCAGCAGAGACTTCTGTCAGCTGAGATGCAGGAAGTTAACTGGCAATAGAGGAAGGCCTTATCCCAGAGAGGGAGATGGCTCTTGGAGCTGAGTGCTACCTCCAATGTCAGTCAGGGGAGCCATGGCTCCATTTATCCCACTCTTTTCTCCCACTCCAGAGGTGGGATCTGTGCCACATATTTGTGCCCCCAAGGGACGGAAAAGAGACCATGGTTTAATGGAGATAGCCTGGTCAGGCTGTCTGCTTCTCCAAGTTTCCCAGCAATTGTGAGAACCTTTTCTCCCAGGAGGCATTCTGAAAGGCTGATGGGGCTAAGGATAGGAGATAGGACTCCACTAACTTCCTTCCCTCCAAATCATATTACTCTGTCAGCTTCCAGCATAATGTAGTCTAGTGCTTTTGTGACAGCCTGGGACCCTCGCCCTGGAACAGCCACATTCAGACATGGATTTGGCAGGCTGAAACCAGTTTCCTGAGAAAAAAAATCAAGTGAAGGGAAATTGGGTGTCTAAACTGAGCTGTTTAAATTCAATTAAATCTGAATAAAATTGGATGTGAATTACAAAAAAAAAGTGAGGTTTTAGCTCCAGGGTCTTTTTCCCTCCAATTTTCAAAGACTTGCAATATAATAGCTTTTCTCTATCTCATCCTCCAGCAACAGTCAATCTTAAAATACCAAAGACAATATCAAATCTACAGATGAGTGTAGTAATCCTCTCCAATTATAAAATTATGGCAGTTGTAGGAATTTGCATTTGAGGATTGTGGCCCCCATGCTTTAACTCCGCAATAAGGCAGAGAGGGCAAAATGGACAAATGCCAAAACACAGACTAGAGCAGGTGACAGCTCAAGAGACATCTCTTCAGCATCAAAGCCCAACCCCTTTAGCTACTGAAATGAGTAGCTAAAATCCAGTCTAAAACCTGTCATGATTAGCAGACATGACTGCTTAATTATGAGGAAGCTTACATGAAGTGCATTTGTGAATCTCAGCCACACTAACCTGTACATGTGTTAACACTATACATAATTGAGAGTTCTGTTGGCAGGTTCATCAAAATCTTTATCACAACAGCCTAGAATTGCCATGTTGGGCACTTCATGCTCTGCACCACTTCCTAAAACATATAAAGATAGGGAAAAAAATCTACAGTGAGAAATTTATTTGTCCATACATTTTGTGTACCTAGCCTGGAACCACAGTGTAAATAATATTTTATCAATGAGAATTTTTGTACAAAAATCTGAGGAAATTGGGTGGGTTCAGTCATACTTATTGGATTATACCTACTTGATAGCATGAAAACTTTTGTAAGCAAAGTCAAAAAAAAATTTGCCATTTATTTAAGCCATGAATGTAAGCATAATTCCTGTCCTTGGCTTGCTCTCTTCTAAATGCAAACTATGAAGTACAGCTGGTGATTTACACAGTGTTTGTAGATTCATACAGATTTTGCAGATTTGTCTTTGTTGCCCAAAGTGATACTTGTGTTCCAAGTAACTGGTGAATGGAAGAACAGACAGGCAGACATGTGGCTATGAAAGCCCAGAGGGCTGAAAGCACTAACATCCAACTGACACGTAGCCTTTCCTCAATTTTCGTTATGTCCTAACATTTGTTTTGTGCCAACTTTTTTTTCTGCACAATTTTAACTTTGTACCTCAGTTTGGTGCTTCCATCAACACTTTATTCTGAAACTTTGGAAGTGAATACTCAGTTTCTTGAATTATTTAAAAATATTAAAATACATATTTGATTAGCTATTCAAATTATCATCTTTCTTGAATGCAAAATAAATTTGAAAACAAGGAAAAGAGTAGTTACTACCTATTACACAAAAATAGTATTATTTTTGTGTAATAGGATCAAAAGCTAGCTTCCAGGAAGTACACAACAACTATACAGAACTATATAGAAAAGCAAGGGTCATAGAAAAGTTAATCTCCATGTTATGCAAGGCTGGCAAGGGTACATTGAGGAAGCCTTTTTTCCAAACTTACTCTTATTTACTATACGTGCAAAACCTGAGCATTCACCAACCAAAAAAGAATAATATAGTTTGCATTCTATGGTTTAGTAAAACAGGTTTTGGAACTACCATACTGGTGTTACTTCCCCTGAATAAAAAGCAGCCTATCCCACAGTCCCACCACACCAGCCACACCACCAAACACCTTACAGACTACAAAATGCTATCAGCTGTTTCAAAGAGTTCTTTGCTTCCCATCTGCTTCTCAGGATGAGAAGCTGGCACTACATTTTTTTTGAAAAGTCTTGAGTTATCTCATCTTTAAAATAAAACATTGGCTATCTTTATGAAAAGAAGTGCTTGTTTTTCTTCTTTGTAAGCAAGAAAAAGTGTTTCACTTTTGCCATATGTTTACTTTTGCTATGAGGACAAAGCAAGTGTTGGAGGAAATACATGATACATAGGAAAGTTATTGAGGAATAAATTTGTAATGTTTTCTTTTCTTTAACAGCATTATCTGTTTCTAAAATGGAATATATTTATTTTTCATAAGTGAGTGTGACTGTGAAGCACACGAGCCAGGATTTAGTTCCATTGACTTAAGAATATCCTCGAAAGTCTCCAAGTCTAATGCTAAACCTCTGCTAAATTACTGAACAGGAAGTAGATGAAAAAAAGGGAACAGTCAGGTATGCCTCAGAAGATCTATTTGAACATCTCCTCTACATTTGTGTGAAATCCAGTAACTGGACAAACTTCAATGTACCCATCCCGTTTTGCAATAGTTCATTCAACAATTAATGAAAGACTTGACTCTCAAAACGGACATTTTACAGACCAGGAAATCTTTGGAAAGAGTGCCTCAACACCATTTTTATGTCTTGTAGCCCATTCTTCAATGTAAAAAAATCAAGGCCTACCAAACATGCAAAAACAGGGAAAAAAAAAAAGGAGGGGGTCACCATGCCTGCAAAGTGAAGAAACAGCCAGTGCACAGATACTGTGCTTCCAAACTGTTGTCCTTTACAAGGAGAACTCAGAGAAAAAAAAAAAAGTATCTGTCTGTGTAGAATTAAATCAAATACCAGTTATGTGAATTCACCAGGTAAACAGGTTTTTGCACAGACAATTTTAATGAAACACAGTATCTGATAATTTACTTGGGAAGTTTAGCTATTCCCTCCAAACCCAAGAGTATCCAAAATGCATCTCACTGGATTATACACATCTTTTCCAGCAAGAAGAAAGATAAAACCAGGCATTTCAGGCCCAGGCCATGCACCCATGTCTAATGCAGATGTCTAACATAGGCAGAACTAGTGACTGACTGATAATGCCACATCTCTCTCCAACTCATTATAGGAGGATGAGAGATGACCAGTTGAAACTAAACACCTGTCTTTTACAAGGCTGGCCTTAAGGGAGATAAATTCTATCCTCAGTGTTACTAATGCTTTTCCACGTTTGCTCACCAGTTTTTTTCAGATGCAATAAAGAAATTGGAAATAAGGCATTGTGCCTTATTCATTCTTGCAGCATAATTACATTCTCCAATGGAGGCACAAGTGGCAATGTAATGGATCTTCAGGCAAGTGTGGCATGCATGCAAATCAGAAAATACAAGGCTATATATACATGAGCAGGTGGTTTTTAAAATGAAGATACAAAACACCCTAAAATACTGGATTTGAATTCAAAATATGTCACTGCATTAAGTTCCCATAAAACAATTCAGCACATTTCAAGATACAAGTTACCCCTGTTTTGTCTATTTAAATGATGTTTCTAGGATTTAAAATGTTAACCTAAAAGTGTACTTAAACTGAGGAGACAAATGAATAGCTTCATTTATTATTACTATGAAGCAACCTGAATACTCAAATGTGCTTGCCAAAATTATGCCTTAATCTCCATCAAAAGATTAAGACATAATTTGCACAGGGGACTGTACAATTACCACTTACTTAGGTAACTTCTAATTTTGGCAAAAAAGGTCCACATGGGATAGAATATTCCCTGTAGATTCTGAGACTAATTACATAAAAGTTAAATACCAATTACAAACTTGAAAAAATACTGCGTATAAAAAAGTAGCACAGTTAATTTAACTACTTTTATTCTGGTTTCTGTAATTGCTGTAAAGCAAAGTTTAGTATAGTTTTTGTTTTAAGCCCATATCTTGATTTAATTCTGAAATTAACTAAGCCATACATAAAACTCTGTACATTAGAAAAGTTTGTTCTAAGGGCCTGTGAAGAGTTTTACCAATTAGTCCAGCAGTTTCAGAGACATGAAGAAATAGTGCTCTCGTGGTTTTCCTGGTCTTACATTGATTGCTAAGTAAAAAGGGGACCAAAGCAAATAAATCCGAGCATGGGCCATGTGATTATCTATTATCCAATTATCCATTCTCCCTGTCATTCCCTCACTGTTTGAAATTTCTCCAACTTGCTATTTTCCAGACAAAATTTAAGCATGCTCATAAATGTTCACTCCAGGGACCACAGCTCAGCTCCCAGGAGGCTGCCTAGTCTCTCCTGACACACCTCAGGGCAGGCAATGCATGTCCACATACACCATTCATCTCTTCTATGAAACCCATCACTTCAGTAGAACACAGCACAGCCCGTGCCCTATTTTCATACTTTGAGCCAACAAGAGTACACACAATCATCAATTTGTCCCCAAAACAATGTTGGGACTCATTATGAAGCTGAAAGATGATGAAAAATGCATTTTCTTCAGTTCTCAAAACTTCTAAAAATGGGTCTGAACAGGAGCATTATGCCACAGTTTAAGCAGGACTCTTCAGAGACAAGAGTATTTCTTACGAGACTTACTAGAATCCTTTGATATCTCTGGGTACTAGATCATATTTTTCCAAAAAATGAGCTATATGTTTTCAAAGGAACACTGCTCAGCCTAATTATCATTTAGAAAAGTCTTTAAGGTCCTTAGACAAAAAGCAAGATCTCTTACAATTTATGATATCACACCAACTCTTAATTGGCAACACTTCAATTACTTTAGAGAATAACTTAACCTACCCACTAAATGACTAATTTGCCTAATTACAAGGAAGAATCATCCACTATCCCACTAATGAAACATAAATTTTAAAATGACACATTCTTGTAGGTGAGACCATTTAGTTTACCTTGAAACTATCTCCAGGAGTGAAGTACTTCAAGCCAGAGCATAAAACACTGGTTGTTGGTCTTTTTTTTTCTCTCCAGAAAGGTATTCTGCAATTAAGTGCAAAGGCCAGAAGCTAAAATGCTTAATCCTCTTACAATTTACTGATCCATTTTATTAAGAACAATGAAGGTATCACTACACTTTTTTTCTTAAACATATCAGGTAGGAAAAAGCTAATGCTTGACAAACAACAGAGTTCAATAAAACTACATTTTCAGCCAAAAGAAGTAAAATGAAACCTCTTTAAACAGTGCCTTAAGGCAATAGTCTCAGAAACATTTACTTAATCAGCACTCTTAAACAAACTTACTTAACTGTATTTCTCCATTACCATCTACTGTGAGAAACCTTAACTCGATAATATTGTAAATCCCTGAAAAGAAAGAATCAAGTTGAAAGGCAAATAGACTAGTGCATAATTGACAAAGGGACTAACATTTAAAGAAAGGTAACGCCAAAATCAGGAAAGCTCGGTATAATCTGTAGTCCCTCAAAACAACAAGGCCTCCTTACTGCTCCAGGAGTGAGAGAATTAAAATGAATAAATGAGAACAGCCAAAACACAAAGAACAAAAATCCAAAGGAAAACAACAAAAAAAGCTCTGAAAGTTTCTATCATTTCAAACTCAGTGTTGATAAGGGTCAAGAAGAAAATCCTTACTTTTAGGAATGTTTGCTGTGATCTGTTCCTTGAAAAAATGACAGCTACGGAATGAATCAAGTAACTGCTGTGAAAAAATCATCTGTTCTGCAAAAGGCAATTTCTCTGCCAGCTGGTATTTAAGAGACAATTTTATGTGAAGAAAAACAAAACATATCTTACAGAATACATTTATCCAAATTCACAAAAAGGTAAAATGTATTTATTTTCCTGACTGTAAACAATTTCTCCTCTTAGACACACAAACCCACCAGTATCACAGCTGATGGCAATTCTAAATCTGAAAAATAGCCTTAAAAAACACATGTGGATTATCATTGTCAAAATCTATCATGTGGATCCATGAGAAAAAATTCACCCACTAGCCTATTCACCAGGAATTCTTTCAAATGTATTCCTTGGTGAATGCCTAATCAGAGTGGTAAATAGATGTGACATGGAAAGGGCAAGATCCTTCTGAGATGCACCTTCAGCGACATTTGAAAGATATACAATTTTACAACCATTTCTAGTTTCATATTTTGATATTCATCCTTTAATTTAGTTGGATTGGTCCCTGAGCAACTTGAACTAATGGGTGACATTCCTGACTACAGCAGGAAGTTTGAAATGGTCCCTTCTAACCCAAGATATTCTAAGATTCTATGATTAGTAGTTACCTTCCAACCCATTTAACAATAACAACTTTGCCTAGTTTGTTCTAAAAAAAAAAAAAAAAAAAAAAAACAGAAAAATCCAACCAAGAAAAAAAAATCAGGATTACAAAGGTGACATTTGCACATATTAATATAAACTGATTTTTTTTTTTAATCCTCTAAATACACAAATAGATTGAGCTCTATGTATAGCTATAAAACACAAATTTTACACCTACAAAGCCCAAATTAAAAATTTGGTCATGCAAATATTTATTTACATTCCCACTAACTGCAGAAATCTATTCCATAAGCTGTTAATCAGTTGTTCTGAATCAAGCTTGTTTCTCAATCAAGCTTGATTTGAGAAACACAATGCAGAGAGGGATGTGTAACCTCTCTTCGAACAGAACACCGCACATCCAACTAAAGTACTGAGCTAAAACTGTGTTCCTGCAAATATTTAGTTACAACAACATCCAATGGAACTGGCCAAGGATGTAAACAGAAGCTTTATTTATTGACTTTAGCTAAGTGGCCACAAGACAAAAATCTGCTTATCTTCATTGATAACACACTTAGAAAGTCAGAGGAACCCGACCACACCTACCACTTCAATTTAAAAGCACTCACCAGGCCCACCTTAGCTGCTCAGATAATTTGACTGCAGCTGCAGAGCAAGTGGCAGAACGGCCACAAGCACAAGCTTAGCAAACATACAACTATGAGCTTCACTTGAAGTGGTTAGGGACAGAGACTTTTGAAACATCTTATCTCACCAGGCCCTTATTCACAGCAAAACCTTCTATTTTGTCAGCTAAACTGGATCAAAAAGTGTTTGACAAACAACAAGTCTTCACTGTAAAATTAAGGGGCTTACTGAAAGCACCCATGTAATTAAAAGAATTAGACTTCTTTCACATACCTGCAGAATAACAAATTTAACTTAAAGCACATACTTTGAGCTTTTACAATGAGTTGCTTCAATAATTAAATATTTCAGCTGCTTCTCCAGTCTTTCTTTGAGCATGTATAACTAATTCAGCCTCGTTAACATTTCACATGCTCTGCCTTATTCAGATTTCCTCTCATTCCACACATGGAAGCACTGCTGATAGAAATCAGACACCTAAACAGAAGCTCAGATCAGTGTTTAGTCAGCATGCTTTCAAAATATCTCAATTCTGAGATGCACTCTTTACAAAGCATTTAATTCGATCCAAAACCAAACTAATTTAAATTTCAGTGGAATCATTATCTATGTTATCTTGTTCTCTACTCTGCCAAATCAGGTCACCTCAATCGTAGCATTCAGTCCATCTTTCTCTTGGCTTATCTCAAAAAAAAAACCTCTATGTCCTAAATGGTAAGCAGGTATATAACTGAAAAAGCTCAGCTGGGAATGGTATCTCACAAATCACACCAATGGATTTTCAATATGTGTTTTATAGCTCATGTGCTCTAAAATAAAAAAAAAAAACCTCATAAAACTAAATGCTTGTGGTAAATTAGACATTAAAAACTTCAACTCTTCACGCATACTTGGTAAGAGACACTTTTAAATTCAGTTGGGTGGACAAAAATAAACATATTTCTTCACAGATCCTACTTCAGAAAAATCTTCCCCATCAGAAAATAAGCTATATATGATGTCACTGTGATTTCAATATAGTGACCTAGTGCTTTGCATTAGGAAAAAATAATAAATTTCCAAACTATGGAAACGAAAATAAGATTTGATTACGTACTACTTCTTCTCTCATCTAAAGCCATTTAGTGGCAACCAGTTTATTATCATTGCCATTAACTTTTAAGAGGCTTTGTGTTCCCACCATGCTCTACAGAGCCCCTCAGTACAAAGAGAGATTCAGCACTTGACACCACTGACACGTAAGGGGGAGGTGGGCTGGCAACCTCTTCCTTCATGCCAGATCTATTCTTGCTTGTTCTTTCAAGGTAAAGCTAACAATCCTATCTTAATCCATAATTTCCTACTTTGTTTTCAATAAAGCATTAAGGAGAAGAAACTTCATAGAAGATCCTTCAATTGTATCTGAGAACATTGTTTTAGCAACTGATTAGACTAATTAATGCTGTTTACACACCAGGTTTGCTGGAGTTCTTTGCTTTAAGAATGTTTTCTGTTGATTTAACTTGGAAACATTACCATGAGGTGCTCTTAAATTGAAAAAAGAATGTCTAAAGAAAGCAATGTCTTGTTTAAACTGATCTCTAAACTTAAGTGATTTAATCACTGCACTTTTCTTGTGTACACAAGGCCTTTGTGTTACAGCAGCCCCTTGAAAAGGGGCTTCCAGGATACTGAGGGAATACTTGATGGACCAGGAATCCAAAAGGAGCTGCAGATTAGGTACACAAGGCTTTGTTTGATTACTCCCTCCTAACCTGCTTGCCCTACGCTAACAGCTCTTAGGCTAGTTGTATTTGCATGACAAGGAAGAAGAGATTTTTAACTAGTCTGTGTGTAGAAGGAGAAGAAGTGGATACCTATTATGCCACTACACTGAACTAAAACATTATAACTCAGGCAAGCCAAGGCTAAGATTTTTTTCCAAAATCTATGCAGCACTACATGAACACACACACAGAAAAAGAAAATAAAGGCATTACTCAGAAAATAATTCACATTTGGCAAAAGGGATTTCATTTACCACAGTCTATGCCTAAGCAAAAGAAAAGAGCATCTTTGTGAAAGGAAATTTCACATACAAGCAATCTGCATAATGAACTTTTCTCTAGTAGCACTTGCCTTTTTCCATATAATGGAAGTCTGTGTGGATGACAGTGCACATGCTCCTGTTACAGTGCCTGGGGAGAAAACCATAATTCAGTGAGGCAGGTCCCACCTCACTTCCTTCGCCGACAGGTGCTTGACAGTACTTGTGCCCAGGGCATGCAGCTGAGGCTTCCCCTCTCCTCCTGCAACACTAAACACTATTCTCACCAGCTGCTGAATAACTCAGAGCAGCTTGTAGAGACCTCTATACACACCACCTTTTCAAGATTCTTAGGTGTTTGAATCTCACAGTGGTTTGCTTTCAGGCTGCCCTATAACCTCCTTTCCAATTCTTTTAATAGCTTCTTCAGGTTTCATACTTGAGTAAAATATGACAGATGGGTTTGTTAATCTGTTGTTTCTCCCTTACTGTTCTATTCACTTGCTTGAATTTTCACATCCAGATCAATAAAGATAAAAGTAAAGACTTTTCTCTCCCTTTTTTCCTATACCTTCCTGTTTGCTTACAGATTTCTCTCTCAGGCTTTGAAGTTTTCCCCTTTCACCTCACCTTCCTTGGTAATCAATAAAAAACATCTAGAATGCCTAACGGCAGAGGGGAACCTCCTTTCTTCATACAGGAGACAGAACACTGATTTAACACTGTCCTTACACACATAAATTCCGGTTTAGCACCTGCACAAGCTAATGGGCACAAATGCCAATTCTTTTTGCTATATCAGATCATGACAATTATTATCAGAGTACATTCCTGCCTTATATGCCTCTTCTCTTTCCAGCAGATTTTCAGAGCATCTGAAAGACAGCTTCCTCTAGTACAGAGCCATACTTTACCTGGGTCTAGATGAAAACTGAACATTTAAAAAACCTAGGCAAAAGTCTCACATTTTTCTTCTGAAGTATTAATCCATGAAATAAGTGAAGCATTTTCTGTGTTACATAGCTGCCTCATTTGTCTTCATTTCCAGAACAGAGCTGCATCAGAAGAAGGGAAAATGTAGCCAACTCAAAAATGAAGCTACCTGGGACAATGGACAGCATTAAAGGATTCGACATAATTTTTTCCAGGTTTTCCTACCTTGCTAGTTAGCCTACATCAACTGAGAGAAGTCAGAGACAGCATTCCACCAACACATTCCTGCTGTGACTGGGAAATCATCTTGCTTTCTGCAGGCTATCCCTTACACATGAGGAAATCAATAAACTTCTGCAAAAAGATTATTTTAAAAGCTACTAAAGGTTTCATTGCCATCTGTGTGATTTCCACATAGGCAAACTGCAGTTCTTTTGGTGGAGGTAAAAATCCCAGTTCATTTTTGGCTCTTCCCTGAACTCCACACCCACCTCTGGTGTCAGCTGTGGTTGTGGGCGTTCAGTTTGATCCAGGGTTTGGCACTGATCTTCTACAGCTCTTCAGTACTAGCATATTTGGGTATTTTCCATCACCTTATTATTGCTCTGAAATACTCATTTAGCTTTCAACATGAGCGAATTTTCATTTCATTTACTGCCAGAGTAAAAATCTCAAGCATCTGGACTACTGTTTATTTATTTGACCTGATCACTTCCCACAGATGGGCAAGGTGCTCTACAGATAAACAGCACATCATGCTTTAAACAGACCAAGGGGATAGGCAGTAGGATTTTCTTGCTTTCACACTTGATTTCATTTCATGTATGTAGCATTTTGTTTTCTTTTGTGACAATATTTTGTGTTTTTTGAGTAGTTAAAAAGGGTTTTCTTCATTGTGAAAAGCTGGTTCTCAAGCCAAGGAAGACTGGGAGGAGGGGATTCTGAGAAACTAGGAGGAAAATAAGTGAGCAACTCACAATGATTTCAAGAATATTGGATAAATATCCCACTTATTCAAGGACATAAAGGAAAGTATCCAAACCCTACACTGTAACTTGCATAATGCATCTTTCTTCTTAAGAGACAAACATACAAAAGCAGAAAACCACAGCATTTGTGAGCTCCATTTACTTAATTAAACCAATGGAAAAATTATTAACATCAGTTTCATGGAAACATACTATTACTGGAAAACTTGCCTTTTCCTTTGTGTTCTGCAGCCAATACACCTGCCCACAAGAGCAACATGACTTATAAAACAGTTCTATTCACTCACTATTTCACTGACCTGAGCATCTTAGAGAGCATCACCCTGTATTTTCAGACAGCAGTGGAACTAAGAATTTCTGGAATAAAGAATACAATAACTGACATCTTTCATAGAAGTTTTGTTCCCCAGCTAGAACCAGTGTTGGAATACTGCAACAAGAATGGTAAATATCATTTGAGCTTATGAGGCCAAATCCTAACAGAGTCCCTGGAATATTCCAGCCAGAATTCCCATTTTTGTCAATACCAACATATTGGCGTATGCACTGAGTCACCAAAGATGATCTCCCAGGCCAAACAGTCATCTATACAAATATAGAATTTGCCTGGACAGAATTTGCAAGAGATCATTTTTCCAGATGGAGTGCAAGATACATTTCATTTGAAGCCCTCAGGTGCTATAGAAACAAAAACATTTTTTAAAGGTCCTATTTTTATCCCTGTAATGGCATGAATAAGGTAGAATAAATAACTAAGATAAGATTGTAGACAATGTAATTCACATCAAACAACAGAGCCACTGGGAAGCTGTTGTTTGTTCTGCCTTTGAACATTTGTTTTGCCTTCAAATCTCATCTCGGCCATCATCTTCTCAAAATTTTTCTTCCATCCACCACATTGAATTTCTTGGACTCAAGTCAGACCTAACTGTGAAGTTATAAGTAGCAGCTGTCTGACCACAAAGTTAGTTAAAACAACCAAAAGAAATCCCAAACAACTCCACTGACACACATTACCACCTGCCTCACAATGTATTTTAGGCAGTATTACCTGTGTATGCCTATAATGATTTACACTGCAATCCAGTGACACCCAGTATGTTACAAACAGTGATGCTGACCACCATAAATTTTTATACAATGTCAGAACAGAAGTATTTAGGACAATTCCTTAGTCACAAGTAAAACAAAAGGACAATTTCTGGCTGTATAGAAGCCAGAAGTAAAATTTCTCACAAGAAAAGCTTGGGAGAAAGCTTTTAAGCTAAGACTAAAAGTGAAGTAGTAAATGGACATCTGACCAGAGCTTCTGCCTCACCACACTACTTGTATTGTTTCACCCCATACAAGCCAGTTAGCCTTTATGCAAGTGCCTGCCTCAAAAACATCTTCCTGACTCACAAATAGCTCTTCAGGATCCTGACTCTCCAGAAGCTCCAAAAACCTATCATTTCCATAGTCTCCAAAAACAAGAAAGTAAAAGAATCTTTTTTTGTTTCACTCCTACTCCTTCTCCCTGCCACCATCATGGGAAAGATCTTCCATGACAATTTCCCTACCTGCTAGCAGTTCCTCATGGCCATGCAGGCAACAGATCATCCACCAGCCCCTAGGGGTGGTGACATCAGCAGGAAGCAGTTTTTAAGGACTTAACGGGCAGTAATAGCAAGCACCTGCCTGCATTAATCTGTTTATTGCAGAACCAACTGTGTGAAAACCAGGTCACTTCTGAATACAAAAGATGATGTATTGGGGCTATCTAACAGATTCTTGTGACTAAGGGCACATCAAGTCTTGCCAAGTTTAATTTAAACCCTCAGGGCTTAAAGCAGGGAACAAGTTTCCCCTGTGATAAAGGATGAATCAATTCCCCCCTTCTGTTTTTGGAAAGAATAACAGAGGCAGCTTCCCAGGCAGACTCCACATACCAGGTGCCTTCTTACACTCTAAAGTGAACAGAATAGAGAAAGTATCCTTAGTCAGCAAGGCGCACTAGAGAGAGAAAAGCAGAAGCTTGCACTGGCTAAGAGGCTTACAAACTCTGCAAACTCTGCTGAGTGCTGATGCAATGCTCCCAGTTGCACTCCTGTTTCTTCCAGCAGCTGCCCCAGGTACAGTGCGAAAGAAAGAACCACCTGCCTTCAACTGTCAGAGCTGGTAGGAAACGCTAAAAGCTGACTTAGGAAGATTTGAGAGTAAGGAATGAAAGATGAATCAGTGCAGCATTTCTCCTCCTGTTTTTGTCTATCGTCACTGTGCCTGAAAACACCATGAAAAGCTGATTTGCCAACACGCATTAGTAAATTCACTCTTTTTTTTTAAGTTTAGAATCTGTTTTAGGCTCCCTCAGCTTCCTCTCCAGTACAGTCAGCTGAATATTACATTCTGACCATTTTAGTGGTCAAGGGAAAACTCTTCTAACCATGGTAATTTTTGAAAGTGAAAGCAAGGTAGAATTTAAACCAAAAAAATCTGTCATATACACTCCTGCTGTAAATATCTCTACTTTACACAATAGCTCTGAGACAGCAAAAAGTACAAGTGGAATATATAAAATAGTTGTTTGAAAGGAAACCAAGAGCTTGTGTAGAAGGCATGCTTCAGGAAATGGATAATGTAAAGATTTTTATTAAACCACTTTTTTGTTCAATAATCTTTTTTTGCTGTTAAAGTTATTAAAAAGCTTTTACATGATAAGTTGTCAGCATTCTATAGGGAAAAAAAAACCTGCTAACTCAATAGGAGGCTGTCATAAATGTCAGTGCTAGGCTGACACAAGACGATTACCTTTTTTTTTTCCTACCATTAATTAAATTCTCAGTATGACAAAATGTACATTGCAAGAGCAAGTGAAAAAAAAATACAAGGAAAGCACTGAATGAATCAATTCATTATGCATGTATTCACTACTAAGGTCTTTTTTCTTCTGTTACTTCCCCTTCTAAACCTTCTGATTAAGCTTTACATTAAGTCAGACAAGCTGTCTCCTACGAGTAATGAATATAGGGGTTTCGCTATAATGATATGCCTTTTGGTACACCACCACTACACAACTACAATTACATTTTCACCAGCTAGATGATGAAGGTAACTTTGATTGTGCTTTCTGTAAAAAAAAAAAAAAAAAATACATGGATAAGAGGTGAAAAATGCTGTGAAATGGCAAACACATTTGAAAGTGAAATACATAAGTAAGCAGACAGTCATGTATATGTGTGATTTTTTTTTAATATAATGTAGAGTGCTGGTTAGCAGCTTAATCACTTGAAAACAAATGATTATTCGGCATCAATAACCCCTATTATGAGTTGTGAATTTTTTTTGAAGTTAAAAGTGCTAAATAACATAAGTTACTGGGGAAAAAACTTAACAAAAGCTTTTTAATAATTCTAATTTCATGTGATTATGCCATTCATATGAATCCATACACTTTTTTCTGTAACTAAGAGGACTTAAATTTGAAAAGTTCATTAGAAAAAAGAAGTATTTTCCTTAGCCCTTGCAACATATTTAATTTCATAGATTTGCTGGTTTCAGGTTTAAATAGTGTATACAGCTCCACATTAAATCTTTGGACACCTGTGAGGGAGGAAGAACAAAGGAATATTCAAAGCCTCAGGGAATTGCCATATTCTCCCTTTTAGCAATGAGATAAAATCCTGGAAGATTCTGCCAGAGATGCAGAATAGCACCTGCATCCAACCTCATACCCTCAGAAAAATCAGTGATGTTTTCACTTATTTGCAATTGTTGCTACTGAACTGAGGCCTGAAGAAGAAACTGCAGTATAAAAGAGCAGATGGAAACCCCAGAAGAGCAGATGAAGAACTGCCAAGAGTGACTGAGGTGAAACAGAGCCAAATATTTTTATCAACTCCTAAAAGAAGACATTTTTGGTAGTGTGATCAGAAGCTGAGCAATCACACCAAATTATGCTCCAACCTGAGATGAAAGTTGTAGTTTTGTTCTTCCAGCCAGTATAAACAATAAAAGAAAAGAAAAACATAATAGGAACTTTTCTAAATATATTGAACAAAATCAGAGACAACCTTATAACTTGCAAGCTCTAGAAGGGAAGTCCACTGGAAAACAAAATAATACTGGAGAGATGGGAGATGCTACACAGCAATTCTGTTTCACAAAGGTGAATGTGGTTTGTAAGATGAAAGTTATTTTTCTGTTACTGCTTTTCAGGGTGTTTTTTGTGCTGATGGAAGACAAAGGTCAGATCTACACTAAAGAAACTTTACCTGATTATTCAGAAGTCAGGGTTCAAGCTTTTATTTGTTGCTGTTTCCATTAACAAAACTGCATCTTGGGCAAACTGAAAGGTGATGCCTGGTTCCAGACTATTGGTGCACAACAGCCTGACTCCATGAGGTGTACTCCTGGGAAGGATGTCTGTGATGGGCTGAGAGGGCAATAAAAGCTGTCTCTGAAGCCTGTTCAGGAATGAATATGTCTAACTAGAAAAGAAACTAACAAAACTGATCTGTCCAAATTTTCATTCACCAAAAGCAAATTTAAAAGACTGTGTTCCAGCAATATCCCCCTAAAAGATGAGGAGACAGAAATCCCGGAATTCATTAAATACCTCTGTTAAGCATTTTAACAGACAAACCTTAAAAGGCTCTGTACACAGACAAGAGTCTTTTAATAATTAAAAAAAAAATTAAATAAAATATTTATTGTTTATCAACAACAAAATTACATCTTGTCCTGAGTGGAAAAGGAGGAGGACCAGTGTGAAAAAAAAAAATGTCTTTGAAACTGAGGAGCTGTAACACTCAAATTTGAACATGAAACTGTCTGGAAAAGTGATTAAACCAGAGAGGTTTATGCTTCAGAATATGCCATTTGTACCAAAACCTGTCCCTGACATGCAAAAAGAATAACCAGCTGTGCATGGAACCATTTAACTGGGCTATAACAAATTCTAGCTTTTCTAGGAATTACCCAGCAACTGCAGAGCAAAGGCATCATTTCATTTTCCCTCTGCCATCCAGCTTCTCACCCTCCTACAGCTCATCCCAGCCCGTTACTCAGTCCACGGCACTTTTTCTGTGCTCAAGCTTTAAGAGGCTGAGCAACAGGAACTGCTTTCCACAGTGCCAAACCTTCAGGGTCACCAAGAAGCCTCAGATTTATGTGATTTCTTCTTACTCCATCTTAACCTCTGTATATCAGGGAATTAGAGTCCCCAGAGAGTGAATATTTTCATTGAGCATTGGCAGCAGGCAGCACAGGCATGTTGCTTGCTGCTGCTGAAAGCCAAGACACACAGCTAGATCTGAGAGCAAGACCCTAAATGACAGATACAACACAGAAAGAGCCAGCTGTTTCACTGGTTACTTTGCTTCACATAATGCAACTGGAAGTGCTATTACGATTTGCAGAATCAGAGTTGGAAGGGACCCACAAAGACCAACTTCTGGTGCTGCACAGGAACACCCTAAGAACCACACTATGTATCTGAGACCACTGTCCAGACAGTGCTCTGGTGGTCAATGCTTGGTGCTCTGACCACTTCCCTGGGGAGCCTGTCCCAGTGCCCAACCACCCTCTGGGTGAGAAAGCTTTTCCTAAACCAGCCTAAACCTACCTTTACAAAATATCAGGCCATTCCCTCTGGTTCTCTCACTGGTCACCAAGAGAAGAGACCAGTGCCTGGCCTTCCCTTCACAAGGAAGTTGTAACTGCAGGGAGGTCTCCCCTCAGTCTCCACTTCTCCAGGCAGAACAGACCAAGCGACCTCAGCTGCTTGGAACATTGAAACAATGTATTCAGGTGGCCAAGAAATTTATGTCCCTTCTACCTTTAGAAACATTTTCAGTAGTACTTGCAGTTCACTCTGTAATGGCTTGTTTTGTAATAACACGAGCTCCTATACAACAAACATCTCTGTAATACAGTAAATGGATTGAAAGACATACAAAGACATACAAAGGTTTCCAGGAAAAACCTGCATAGTGCATAGATCAGTAAGCCTTTAAAGCAAGTCATCTTCAAGTACAAAGTACCCCCATACAGATTTTACTCCCCTAAATTTAATATTAGTCTGTTCTGTAAACCAGTGAAGTAGCTGGCAAACGCTTCCATAAGATTTTACTTAGAATGCAAAATCACAGCAAGTTCCCATTTTTCATTTACGTTACCAAATTACATTAAACCTTCACAATTAAAACCCAAGTTCACGCACTTCTTCAAGTTACAGTTGACCTATCAATCCGTTTCTGTGTCAACATAGACTACAGCTAGATGTTCCAGCACCCTCAGTTTAACTGACCTTATGGAGCTGACTGAGAGTGAAGTCTTGCTTTGTAACCACATTATGTTCTTTTTGACAGCACAAATGAAGGAGACATTTTATAACCAAGACTTGCTGATGTTTTAGTAAAATAAGTATCTCAAGTCTAAGTTGATTATCTAAAAAAAATTGAAACTGCCACAGCTACCCAAACACATAAGAATTTAAACAAAATGTCATTTATATAAGCAACAACTGGAATAAGAATTTTAGAATTACCCAGTTTCTTACTACTCTTCTAGCTTTGCTGTTGAACAGAAACTTGACAGATCTAGTCAGGGCAAACTTTAACAATCTCCTTCAGGCAGTCCTCTTTGGGACTATTTTTAACTCAGTTTATACCTACAAGCCTATGATGCACTGGCAAGCTTTCCTCACAGTCACATCACTGGGTGCACCAATATTGCATTTTATTCCTAGCTGAATCCACACCAAATCAATCTATAGGCTGGTCTACATTAAGAAACACTACTCCCTCTCACAAACTGGCAGTACCCTTTGTCTCCTAAAGACCTACTTTCTCCCACATTAGTGTCAGAAAAACATCAGGGTAAATTATAGATGTGATGTGAAATCCTTACACAAATGTTACATAGTGAATACAGATATTAAGCAGCTAAATAATATGATGATATGCAATAGTGGTAAAACATAAATACACTTGAGTCCTTAAAAGGTAAACCTTTAATACTGGACCCAAATCCTTACTTCAAAAGTCAGGATGAAAATAATATAAATAGTTGAGCCAAATTCTGTCCTGTTAGAAGGACAATAGCAGAATTTGCTGGCTTATATTTTTTTCTCAGAAAGAACATCTACATTTAACTATAGGAATTCATTTAGACCACAGAAGTTGAGAGGAGTTCCTCTTGCACAAAAAATAAAAATACATTGAATTAAAATAAATACAGAATCAAAAGAACTTGGAAATATGTATTTACAGTGCCTTCTGCACCTTTAGTGTTGTCTCTCCTTGGAGCTCAAAAAATCCTCTTATGAAGGAGGGTGGGGTTTTTTTGTTTTTCATTTATCATGTGTAACTACATGACACCTTTTTAAAATAACCAGAAATTCTTAACTACAAACACTGAGATACACCCCTGTTAACAATACAAATCAATGTTTCTCCACTGTGTTAGTTGAAATCTTACATTTTGTACCATGAGTGCGAAAATTGAAGAACTTTTGGTGGCATCTTACCAGTGACTCTCTGAAAACTGTGGACAGGCACAGAAGTCTCTTCTTCTTCATCTGAATCAGGAGATAGGAAAAGAACATCTGGGAGAGAATTCTTAGGTGCAACAGAAAGGACAAGGTTGTATTGCTGCCTAGGGACGGGAAGCAATGGGAATAAATGAGATCTCCCAACTTTCAGCTTTCAAAATCATGACTTTAATATCAATAAACTACCATTAAAAAAGGAACTCTCCTGTGGTAGGCACATTCTTCTCTCTCTCAGGATTTTTTCATAGAGGAGCACAGAGAGCAGAAAGAGCAAAAAACAATTTCTATTTCTGCTCCTTGTTTTTCCCATGTGGAATGTGTTTGGAGAATTGTTTACCTGGGGTGATTGCTTGATTGGATTCTGGTGAGGATTGTTTGAGCCTGATGGCCAATCCGATCCACCTCGGTCCGGATTCTCCAGAGAGAGTCACGAGTTGGAAGTTAGATATGATAGTTAGAAAAGTAGGTATGTAGTTTTAGTATCTCCTTTAAATAGTAAATTACTGTATTATAGTATAGTTATAATAAAGAAATCATTCAGCCTTCTGAACTGGAGTCAGACATCATCATTTCTTCCCACTGGGTTCACCTGCATTTACAATACTCTCCGCTTTCCTCCTGTAGCCAGCGGATAGAAAAGGCCATCCACTATGCCTCCACTAGCGCCAGGTCTCAGAATGCACAGGTATCAAGGCTGGGAGCACTGATTGTCAGCCAAGGGCTTTAAAAAGAAATGTTAGAAAGCATTTAGCCACCTACACAAAGGAGTCTGAAGACAGACTACAGGATGGATTGGCATATGAGCATAATCCAGCACTTCTGCTCCCTTGGGGAAAAAAAACAGTGACCTCAGCATCAAGCCTGTATGGCACAATTGCATTCCCACAGATGAAGCTGACAGCTGTTTCAGTGGCAGAAGCATTTGTTTCACAGCACCCTCCATGCTGGTACACCATGAAAGTCATGCAGAGTAAGTCTACATTGAAATTCAGGAAAGCCTGAACAACGAACACACAATAAAAACTATGAGGCAAACTAGCAGGGGAAAAAAACAAAACAAAACAAGCTGAACAAACCAGAACCTGATCAATACCTTCTTCTTGAAATATACCAGTGGCATTCAGTATTTTTTGTACTTTCTTTCAAGTATGCCCAACATTTCCAGCTGGACAGCTGCTTGTCACCCTTGAAAGATGACACATACAGAACACTAACTATGGTAAGCATTTCCCTGCTCCAGAGAATTAAGAATATTTTTCTTCTTGGATGCAAAACAAGACAAAAATTATTAAACACTGTCCCATATATCTTCTGTTACAGAGAAAGGCTATTGGGAAATGGTGTATATTTTGCCAAGTTTCCTTTGAGTCAGCTGCAAGGTTCTTACTTGCCAAATGTAGTTAAAATAGAAAGTACAGAAACTGACAGTAACAACTGAATCAAAAGTTTGGTGCTGCAGTTTTTAATTAAAATCAGAGCTAAGAGAAGATACTGAAAGTTTTGGTGCCTAATATGCATGTTAAAGAATGTACCAAAGACCAGAAATTAAAAAAAAGAAAAAATTATTTAAACTCCTTTCTATGCATAGAAGATCCATCACTACCGCACTTAATAAGATGTCTGAAATTTGTTTTATTCTGTATACAAAAATCTTTACTACCTTATTTTTATACTTTACAATAAAAGTAATAAAATAACTTTAGCACCAGACCATCAACACTAGTTGATGTGCTAAAACTATGTGGAAAAAAAACAGAAAATTAGCTATTTAGTTGAATGCATGTCTAAAAGCGTCTTATTCTACACGTTTCTGCTAGATTTTACAAGACATGCTGCGCTGTTTTCATTGTAGTAAAATCATTTCCCAAATAGGAAAATCCTAACATACTTGCAGTTCTTTAACATCCCATTAATAAAATGTCAATGCATCTCTCAGTCTCTTATCACAAAAAGAATTTTTCAATATATATAAAAGGACACGTGGAGTATTCCTGGACTTCCTAAAATTCACTCCACCAGCCCCAAGGAACTACAGCAAGTACCCTCCAGTCTCAGGGGGGAGCTGCAGCATTTATTCTAGAGCACGGTGTGGCATGCAGCCAAAGGAGTAATTTAGCAGAGCTTTTGGCCAAGCAGGAAAGTGTTCCATTTCTTCTGCCATTCATTGAGACCCACGAGGAAACTGAGACAGGAAGTCAGGCTTCCAGATAATAGGAGTGTTCCTAATGATGTCCTTTGGCTCGCAGCACAGAACAGTTCCTCTATGCTCCCCCCTGCTACAACATCTTCTCTCCATATAATTTCCTACCATAAAGGGGGAACGATAACAAAAGCTTTTTAAATTAGTTTTTCTTTGCACCCAATTCAAAAAGCCTGGTTAAACTACATGGATTATTACTGTGTATTAACTTCAACTTCTTATTATGTATTAACAACAACTATTTGTTTGCTTTAAAACAGCTGATTATGCTTGGGAATTCACTTTAAAATGATTCTCCCATTGCAATGCCTGCACATATAGATATGTATACATATACATATACATATACATATACATATATATATATATATATACATAAAACAAAACACCAAAAAATTCAGTTACACCATAATTACACAGTTACCTCTTGACTCCATGGTAATAGATTGTTGAAAAAAAATGCACCTCCAGTAAGTTTCAGTAAAGTGACCCTAAATACAATTTTTTCTTCAGCCTTAAATTCTGACTTCATTAAGGTGAATGCCACCATGCCATTCATCTCATTAGAAGTAACAGGAGACCTTAAGAGGAAGCACAGCCTGAGTGAAGAGTTCAGTCTTATAGGTTGCAGCACATAAAGCATTTAGTATTCATACATAAATGTGCCAGGACACAAAAGTCAGCTAAAAAATGAAAACACTACTTCATCATAAAGGGAAAGAAACCCCAAAACAAAACACCTTCATTGGCTGCTGTGGGTCCCTGCCCAGAGCATAGCTCCCTGCTGTACAGTCCACATCATGGCCCATCCAACACAACCTCGGGTCTTTAACACATCATTGCTGCAGGTTCTTCCACATCCCACGTGCTAGATCTGCTGTATCCCACGACAGGATACAATGCAGTTCCATTTTAGCTATGATAGTCCAAAGAGATGAAATTCAAAGTTTGCAAGGAGGGTAGCTACCTTTTCTTAGACCAATGTCACAGAAAGAAAAAGTGTAACAAACTTCCTGACACAAAATCTTTATAAGCCAAGGCATTTTACCAGGTGTAAGAGCTACTGAACAATCAATAGCAATGTCCAAAAGCAAAACCAAAATATCTGTGCAAGAACAATTAATCCATATTTAACTGAACAACAGGTTGGAACAAAATACCACTAGGAATTTCAATATGTCTATCATTAATTAAAAGTCACCACTTCAGCAGCAGATAAACTACAGAGAGCAGTTTGATCTGCAGGAAAATAGCCCTCACAGAAATTTCTGCTGGAAATCATCTATGGCTGCAGAAGGCTCAGTACAGGATAATTTGCCTATCATTTGCATCTCAGTTTTACCTGATTACCTGGCTTTTCCTGGCAAACAACCTATTCTCTATGATTTCTCTAAGCACCTATCCAGCCTTAAAGACAGATACCTGTGGCTCCTCAGGCAACGAGCAGGAAAGGAAACTAAATCCAGAAGTGATTCTGAAGAGGGCAGGAAGGAAAGATGCAGTGTTTTTTTGGCTGTGCCCTGGGGGGCATGGAATCCCTGTAGCTCCATTAGTGCAAGAGCAAATATTGCATATTGTCCTTTCCCATGGACAGCCAGCTGTACAAAGGGTTTATTTCCATATCAGTACAGCATAAAAGGAATCACAAGTGACAAATCACACAAAGAATGGGAATGTTAACTTTTTTCATTAGCACTTGCAAGTGCATCCAAAATCTCATCCAGGTCTTTGCTAATTTTGACAATACATCATCTGCTTGTTGGAAGGAGAAAAACATTTCTCCACTGATAAAACCTAGGATACTTTAGGTCAATGAAGTCAAGCCAGATTATGTGAGCAAAAACCAAGGGTCAAATAATTTTTCTTCTTCTACAAGATTATGTAGTTAGCATTAAGGATTACTATTTATGTTTCTTTTTCTTCATTTTTTTCCTTATGGCTGTTATTTAGTCTGACCTTGTTCATAATTAGGAAAGACAAACAAAATATTTGGAAAGACTTGATTATAACTGTGAATCATTCAGGAAATTATTCAATTTCTTATACAAACTTGAACCTAGAATGTCTAGATCAATGAATCAGTAAAAATACATTATATGTGATGGAATGCTATACCATACACCAAATAAATCTAAGACACGTTATTAAAAATCTCAAAAAATAGCCAAGAAAAATTAATTTTGTCCAAGCTGATAAAGATTGTCATGACTTTAGCTGGTTCTCCACATTTTTGATTTAAAGCACCATAGAATAGCTTGCATTTCTCCCTAACACTTTAGCTTTAGCTAAAAGATCTGCATATATCCATAAACACATTACTGATCTAGGAGGCATCTTTGTGTTTGGCTCTCTTCCATAATGCAAAGGGAAGCGTATGTTATAAATTCTCTTTACTCATGCTTCACTTGTGTAGACACACTGACTGTGATCCATCAGCACTACAATTCATATTTAATTCAGCTTCTTCCAAATTAAAGGTATTATGAATGAAAACATCCAAAAGGCTTGGACTAGGTTTCTGTATTTTCACCTGTACTTCATGAGTGAAAAGGTTTCATCCTATCCTCAAGAATGCAGATAAAAAACTGGAAAAAAAAACCAGGAAAACAGGAAACTCCTCTCCTACTCTCTCTGCTCTCTACTGTGCCTGCAATTTAGTGATCAAAGGATCAAAAAACTGTAGAAAGTTAATCTTTTCATGAAGGGGAAAGATTTTTCTCCTTACTTCTTTCCCTTACCAAGTAACTCCAGAAAACTCCATAACTAAAGGCAAGAACTTTCTTCAACAAGAATCATAAGTCAAATCTAGACTCATTTATCACCTACATTTCTCACTCTGGCCATGATTTAAGTTCAACACACTGAAGAAACAACATCAGAAAGAAAACAGAAATTTTCAAAACATGGAAGTAACAAACTATATGGTTAAATGCAAGATTTGCAGAGAGTTAAGCTATGTTATAAGGTTACATAGTTCTATACAGCATTCTAGAGCTTTCCCAATCTATCCAAACTACACACAGCTGTGGGAAAAAAAAATACTTTCTGCTCCCTTCTCTTTTTGCCATTAACTAATTCTTCAATTTACTAAATAAATGGGAATATTAGTACACCTATTCCTCCTAGTTTTCCAAGATCTCTTCACCTCCTAGCAGCCTCTGGATTAGAAAATGTGTTATTTTGGGGATATTGCATATCACTGAAGATTTTAGTGCTTTGATTGTGATTGAAGATTTCAGGGCTTGTCAAACTTTACCTAATGGTACATGATTGACACCAGTCTCACATGCCTGCTGTATTTTGTAACAAATGGCTTCTTATCTTTGACTTTACATTTCTTGAAATTATACAGATAAGGAACTGTATACACAAGTGCAACCATCATGTTCATCAGCATCTTGAGCCATTTATCAGATTGCCCAATTAATAGAGTATTCAGCTATGACAAGAAGAAACCTATCTCTAAAGGTTAAGAAATTGTTGCAGTAATCAAAATCCAGTCTTATCCTGCAGCTTCTCATAAAGGGAAAAAAAAGATAAAATCAGATGCTCTTCAAGCTGCTGGATTTTTTTCACACCCCAGTCCAGCAAGAAAGAACCTGTAATCACAAGGTCACTGAATGCAAGATTTCATGATACTCTTGTGTTAGTGATGACAACTACAGAAACTGGGGCAAAAATCCAACTGCCTTCACTGATGTGCCTGCAAAGCATGTGAGCACATGCACACAAGCAAGCCATAGCCCAAGTACACAGAAGTGAATTAGTCAGCTCTCTTTATTACTTATTCACCTATAAACATTATCTCTAAAGTAACTGGAAACACTCACACTGAGTCCAATGGCCTCTAGGTCAGATTTACACACAAGTTACCTTGGCATTTATAAGTGGGGGAAAAGCAAAAAGAAGAAAAGCACCCACACAATCTGTACCCATGACTTCAAAGAGCCTCTACAGATAGTTCTACAGGCATCTATGCTTCCATGGTAGCTCCTTAGGTAGTCCGGTGAGTGTGTGCATACATGTGGTTTATAGATAAATGTATACAAGTGCTCCACTGGACTCATACTGACAATCTATAAACATAGCTAAATGAAGTTTTCTTCTTGTATGCCTGCATACATTCATTTTCATCAGCTATAGTTGGTCAATGTGTTTTCAGTGATATTGAGCTTTGAAATTCATTCGTATCCCAAAATAGCTAAATTGCATTTATCTTTTAGGCATGCTACAAGACATGAGTTTTTGAAATAGCACTTAGGGAGTGCTGAGGAACAAAGGAACTGCAACACTGGATCATATCCAAGGTCCTGTCTTTGACAGCAGTCACCACCAGCTGCTTCACAGAAAGAAACAAGAATTTGCAGTAGGTAGACAGGCATAATCTTGCCACATATTGGGGTTCATCCTTGTTTCAAGCTACTAAATACTGGCTTGAACTCTGAAGCCTGAGGCATATATCCACTAGAAAATCATTATTGTTACCATTACTAAATGTCAGCCCTCCAGATACTCCTGCTACCTATGTAAATGTCATATCATATATCCAATACTGACTCAATGGAATCCTTTAGCAGACTTCAATCTAAAAAAGACGTTGCATAAAATCCCCACATCTCCTAGTCTCTGTTTTGAATTTTCCACTTCAGAATTAAACAGACTAACAGACGTAGAAACAAATATCTTCTATTTAATATTCTTGTATAATTTCTGAAATTGTTCATGTTTATCATGTTCTTTCTCTTTCATTTTCTCTTTGCTAACTTGAACATCTTTTTACCCTGTTTTCGTTCAACAGTTTTTCCAATAATGCAACCTTGAGGGAATTAAATACCCATGCAAGACTGATTCCCTAGCGATTTACAGGCTGAATTAATGTTTTCTGTGTAAGGGTTTATTGTGGGTTTTTCTTTAACAATTTCTTTTCCAAGCATAAAAGATTAAGCTCTGTAAGTTATCAGAACATAATGCAATTATGGCATATCAGTAACAACAGAAAAAGGATTCCACAACTCAGTCCTGAATCAATAGTCTTGAAGAGTTTCATAGTTATAGACTGAGTAGTTTATATTATGACAAAAGGATGGGCTGATGTACATATCAAAGATCCTGGTCCTAAAATTAAGATCATAAAAAATGGGTAACATGCCATCAACATGGTGCTGGCAATTTTTCATGGAAACAAACTATGGTCTTCATTAGAAAAGGGCTAAGCATATTGCCTGAACACAAGATACCTAATTTATCCATTTGCCTATACATTTATGCAAGGGATGAAGTACAGAATTATAAGTATGGAAGCAGTTGTAAAGTAGTGTGGCATAACCTACCTACAAATAAAGCTGAAGTAAGTGCACAATTGTAAGAGTAATGTTGAGTAAGGGAAAAAAGCAAGTACAAGTAAAAAAGAAGATGTATGCAAATTTGTTATAAATATAAGGACATTTTAGCAGATGGAGAAATTGGGCAGTTCATCGTCATGTTCTCACACCCGCAGAGTTGTTCTAAAACTACTCCTCATGAAAGCAAATATAATTCGCTCTGCAAGTAAACTGTTTAAATAAATCTAGATATTATATAAGAACCATCTGAAATTATTTTCTTTGCTTATCTGAATACATCATCTGGAAACATCAGAAGTTCTGTCCTTTGGCCATTCTTTGAACAATCACTGTGCCCTAAGCAAAATTCTTTATACATTTTTGGGAAAGTGGAAAAGTGTGGAAGGTATTTAGTGCTACAATGACAGCAAGTGCCCATGACAGCGAGAACCCACCTAACCAGCACCTATTAAAACATCAGACACCAATAAAATGGATTTATTTTTGTTTGATAATAATTAAACTTGTTATTAGGAATATATTTAACTGCTGCTACCAGCATGAGAATAATGTAATTCGTCTGGTAAACTATTTTGATACAACCTGCCCAGCTGATGTCCTTGTCCCCTCACTTCTTACAAGAGCTGATACTTAGGTTCCACCATGCAATTTACAATATCCCAGAATCACAATGTGGCTGGAGAGGTACTGGCACCTTTCAAATGCAGCAATGTGTCTCTGTCATTCAGTTTCTGTAGGAAAAGACATGAAATTCACAAGGACAGCAAGACAGAGAATTTCCAAATTCAGATTTAAATGCACTGAAAATGAATTTTAAAATAAACATCCTTCCTTTGCAATTTTGTGTCCTGATTTTGATAATTATTTCCTGATCAGGCATCACTTATGACCATGAAAATGAAGGAAAAAAATTCAAAATCAATTCTAATCAATTATTGATGGACCTTTTTATCATTAAAGTATATATAGCAAAGAAACTGATTTAATAAACACTGCATATCCTATTAGGCATCATATTTCACACACCTCAAGAATAAAATAAGGAGTTCTTTTAGAATAATATTGATTTTTTGGCATTTTGGTCTTGACAATCTCTGTTTTGTATTATTGAAGAGAAAACCCACAAACCTACATTCTGGAGCATTATTGCTCTGTAAGAGCTATCAGATTGTGCTCAAATATTTTCAAACATCCGATACTCATAGTCACTCAATATTTGCACTTGCAGACCATTACTCGGGCAAAACTCCCCCCAAAAAGCCATCTGAGAGTATCTGTTTGAGTGGGAGCTGCCTCCGTAGCAGCCTGCAGGAGCAATCACTCACATGGGTCGCACACTGACACTCTGTGTATGTCCCCAGCACAGCCTCCACCTTCACATTTCCCAGCTCAACCTGTTCTGCCATGCTACTATTTATACAACCTTTACACTTCAAGTACTTAGAGTACTCCCGTTCCCGTGGGTCAGCAAGGGACTGTCTTCACATCAAATCTTGATATTTAGGTACGTGAGTCCAACAGAGAAAGAAGGTTCACGTATGCATTCTGCATAAACATTTGTAGCTGGATATTTCAGGACTGGCTGTGCAGTGCTTAACAGATCACTGCAGCCCACTGAGCACCCAGCACGAGGCCTCTGAGAACATGCTGGTCACACACAGCCCACTCATCTTTCTCCTCCTCCTCATTTCCAGCTGTGCAAACAGGTGCCCAGTTTCTTTGCTGCAGAGCTATCAAAGCACAAGAGGACAATCTTACAGAAAGCCTGATGATGAGCTAGAAGTTCTATTTGGAGGGAATAACTGATAATTGTAAGCAAGAGAATAACGCATCAAGGGAAGAAAACAGGGAGGAGTAGAAGACTGGTCAGGCAGCCCAAGGAAAAGCTGAAAAACAAGTGAAAAGTGCCTTCAGTGGAAGGAGAATCCAGAAGCAAGGAAACTTGCCATAGTAACTATGAAAGAAATTATAGGAAAAGAAGATAAACAGCAGACACAAAGAATGAATATGCATTAAAACACATTAACAGATTGGCCATTAGCTCTCAGCCAAGAAAAATATCCTGACAAGACAGAACTAAAAATACACAAAGATTTCTCTAGTCACACTTTCAGTTCTGTTACTCTTAAGAGATGTAGTAGGGAGGTGGAGAGAGGCTGCTTCTGGTTAAGAATGGGGGATATGGACTGCATTCGCTAATGACTGAAACAAGTAGGTTAGAAAGGTCCTAAAGAGGATGAGAAAAATCTGAAAAACCCTATGAAATGCTGCTCATCCAAACCACTGAAAGCTTTGGAAGGCCAAAACTCAGTTTTGCTCTGTAACACTGCTCTTAGAATTTATCTTTTCTACAGATGCATATTAAAACCAGAAAATAAATACTAGAATATTTTTCTTAAGTTTAAAGACAGACTATAAAAAGCTATTTCAGTTTAAGCATAAATACATCTTGTCTAAACAAAGACTAGAGACTTCTTCCATTGTTTATTCACTGTTATAAAATTTAGACTACTATAATGCATCCAAGAAGGGAAGAAAGAAGTCTTCCTCTCAAAGGTCCATTATGCTTGTGAAAACCAGAAGTTGACTCTCCAATCTTACAGCTCTTCCATTTTACAGACCATCTGTCACCACTGTGCACCATTTTTTTCTCTCCAAGAAGAAGTGAATGAAATTATGTCATAAGCCTATCAACCCTATTGTCCAGAGGGGCAATCAGAATGACATAAGGCAGATATCCAGGTGTGGTGAATGTTTCAGAGTTTGCCTTGGGGACTTGATTCCAAGCTCAATTAGATTTGTCAATTAGACTCATTTTGCAGCGATGTAATACTGCTCCTTGCAGGTCACTCATTCGACACACCGGATATATATTCAGAAACAGAAAGCAGTCTGGACATGAAACTGAGCCTTTGGTGTGGAAGGATATCCACAAAGTTAGAACATAAAACATAGTCATTTAATGTAGTTTTCCCAGAGTTTCATGAATTAATCTTTTCAATGAAGCTGAGGAGGAAAAGAACTTTATGTTCTTTCAAATCTCTTTCAAAGCTGTTGAGATACCTCATTTAAGGGCAAAAAAGATAAAGTAATGGTGGAGAATTCTGGGGGAAAAAATATTTAAAAGCTAGATTTGTCAGTAGTCTTATTTACTTACTTATTTAAGTTTATCCACAGTAGAATGGAAACCAGTTGGGAAGACTATTCAGAAAAAACTTGTTTCTCTTTCAGCTGCCTACACTATGCATTTACTACATGAACAGTCACAGTTCTGTCAATCTGGCAAGTGATATTAGCAGCAGAACCTCTATATTAGTACAAACTACACAATATAGCTTTAAGAGTCTACTACATGACTGAACTATAAATATGAAAGATCTCGATTACCTAAGTCATGCAACAGATTCAAAATATAGAATGAGAGGTTTTAAGAATTTTCCTATTTTGAGAATGCACAATTAGAATGCTTACAACTGAACACACGTCCCAGAGCACAAGAGGGAAACTAAAATAAAAATGTAGCAGTATAGAAAGTTGCTGCTACAATATCAGGGAACAAGTTAGACTGCAGTTACAGATGACACTGCATAATAATTGTACTCAACATTTACCATCAATCTTTCCTGTTCACCTATTTTACAAATAAAATGTATTACTAGGTTTGACACTTCAGTGATATGGGAAATACTAATATCCCTGCTAGGGACAATCCAAACTTTTTTAATTATTATTTATAAAGGTGCAAAGTAAACAAACTAGTTCCTTGGATTCTCACAGGAGGGAGAAATGGACATGTAATGACTGTCTTAATTTTCTCTGATTCTTAACCAGGCAGGCATGCATACATACAGAATTTGTTCTTAGTCAAATGACTGCATGCTAACCAACTTGCAAGGTATAAAGCTGTAAATTTAATTGCTTGTTTACAATATTCTCTTTTTTTTGACATTTTTATTTAGCTTCACTGAGGGGAAAAAAATAAAAGCAATTCATGCATCATTTGATAGGAAAAGAAATCCTAATTAACTGTCTTTTGGCAGGGGGAGTAATTCAAACTAACGGCAGTGAAAACTGTAAAAGTTTCAATGATGTTTTCCTTGGGAGAATTTCTCCTAGGACAAGACAAAATTTCTAGTGCAAAAAATCTCCCCAAAGAACAGGCCCACAAAAGGGAAAAATAATAGTCCAAGGATCTCAACTTCAAGCTTATTCTCCAAACCTTTAACATTTGTTTTAGGAAGTGAAATACCTCACAGAAGAAATGCTAAAAGTGACTTCTCTGAAGACAGTCAGCTGTCCAGAGGCTGAAACAGACCTCAGCACTGTAGCTATACAACAGAACTAAGACTTCTTGCCTAATCTCCCACAGTTCATGGTATTTTAATTGGAAGACCAGACCACAGTACACACACTTTTTTTATTTGCTTTGCTTTGTTTTAGGAAAACAAAGTTGTTGAGAAAACAAAACTATGAACAAGTACTACAGGATGGGAAATTATTTTTCTAGCCATCTCACTCTCTATGTTTCTCAGCAGATATCCTGAATAAGTCATAAACTGTGGTAAGAATGGAAAAAAAAAAAAAGAAAAACTTCAGGAGTCCACAAATAAATGCAGGTGCATGCTGCAATCTGAAAAGTCTGATGATGCCCCTTGAAATCTAACTCAGCATTTTCTTCTTTGGAATGATATCTGATTATACAAATGCTGATCTATGTCCTTAGATTTAGAGTATGGCGTTCCCAGTTTCACATCTTCTGAAAAATTACATCTTGAAGGTGAACTAAGAATGCCTTACACTTGAACTCACAACAGTAAACACTGAGGGCAATATCCTGCAGAGAGACACGAGGAAATATCCGAGACATCAGAAGCACAGAAACTGTGTTACATCATATCCCGCTGTTACAGTGTGCCAGGATTCTTGTTATAAGGAGGAGTAGCGTGACCCAAAATTCACACACAGGTTAAAGGTCTGCAGACAAACCTACGGGAAACCACACAGCTCATCAAGTTCTTCTGCACAATGTCAACAGCTTCCTTCCAATGGTTGTCTCCCCAACAGCATCCCAGTATTTCTCCAGGCCCTTCTTTTCCCTGAAGCTCCAGAGCTCCCAGCTGCTGGCTTTACCACTGAGATTGTACTTTGGTGTTGTTGCATAAAATAGCTGCCGTTTTAGATGCAAATGACAACATCAGCTCCAGAAACACCTCCTAGTTCTGCAGGGCATCTGACAGACACCTGTTATCTGTAGATTTTTCACGAAGTTGGAAATATTGTAAGAAAATGTATTTTTCAGCCTCAATAGCATTCTGCACTGTGCTGCTCCTGAGAGTTTTAAGTCAAAGCAACAGTGTGATTCTAGGCACATTCACTAAAATGATCCCTTCCTTCTGAAAATGTTACAACACACATATAGTACCCATAAAAAATCCCACAGAATACCCATAAATAACTTCTCAGATGTGGAGGCACATTATGTCTGGTAATGACAGACTAACTGTGGATTTCATGCCTCATGTGCAGTGCTTTCTGTCACAAGATTGCAAACGTAGTCTATGCAGTTAAAAACTAAGCAGCAAACACTACTCACTGGAGAAAATTTGAATGCAAATAACTTCTAAAATACAGGTGAGATAAATAACTTCTAAAATACAGGTGAGATAATCTTGCATCAGCATATTTGGGGATAGGTCAAATTATTCTAACATGTCTAAAGATTTGCAGGGGTATCACTGAAGTTTTTGAACTGAGTAAAACCATAAATGACTTTGGGTGTTTGCTAAGCTGCAGAAACACACTTACATCTAGTTCCTAACATAAAGCACTGACCCAACTGACCAGCCTGAACAGCTTGGAAAAAAAAAAAAAAGCACTTTTACAGGCTCAGCTGCAGGCCCTCAAGATGCAGTAAAAGCAGGTGTTAATTATATCTACAAAGCTTGCATACCTTGAGCGTTATCTCAGCAAGACTTCTCTTATTTTATCCTGTTACCTTACGCATAGACTAACACACAAATTTGAGTGTGAGCGTCTCACACCCCCGCGTGTGAAGCCTGGCTTTGTCCTTCTAGAGGGCCTCGTTGTGCAACTCATCCTAATGGCAGAGATCAGTAAATTTACTCCTGGGAGTCGAAAACCCACCTCAGACGATAAGAGCTGACCTAGGGAGAACACACACTTGGGCTATGCTGCGAAAAGAGGCTGAGCACCCGCTGCTCCCAGCATCTTTGATCAGGCACCAGTACTTTACAGGCTGAGATTAATGGAGCCTTTAAGGAAGGTCTAGCAGGAAAAGTAAATTGGGAAATACTCTTGGAGGATCAGTTTCATTGATATACAGAGCTTTCAATTTTTTATTAAAAATTATGGGTACATGGTACACACCCAGTGTGTAGCAGTGAGGCGCATTTTTATTTCTGAAGAACTACCACACACTAAGAAGCAAACAAAAAAAATAGGTTTTTTTACTGGATAGACAACCTCAAAGTGAAAACTTTTAAGACTAAGGGGAACTACACACAGGTAACTCTTCATACACTACCTAACTCTTGTCCCTGTAGTACCTAAGCTCCCTATACTTGTGAAGCAGCACAAGTAAGAACTTCAATAAAATGTTTCCATGGGCCAAATTTTCCAAACAAATGCTTCTTTCTCCAGGCAAAAAAAAAGTGATGGCAGAGAATTGGCAATGCAGATCAAATTGCAGTCTCCTACTGTTGTCTTTCTCTCATGCATAACCTCAAAACACTTAGTATCATGAATTATAATTGCTAATTATTCCCACTATGAAACAAGAATCCCACAGCAAACTGAGAGTAAACAGGCATTTCTCATTATATGAAATGATGCATATGAATCTTCTTAAATAATTACAGGCCAGAAGAAAAGAGTTTAGGTTAACAATGACCAGTTACTTATTTGTGAGTGTTAATTGAGGAAAAAATAATGTTTTGATTGCAGTTGCTTCTGTTCTTTTTGAATTTCAACATTCTTCAGTTGTAAGCAAGTCAGACCTAACAATTCACACTTAGGAACAAAATATTTTTGTGATTAGAAAAACAGAGCGTCTGCATATTTGGCATATATGTACACCACATTCTCTTCAATGAATTAAAGAAAACCACACAGATATTGAGAACACAACCTTTGGCTGAACTAGTTATCAGAATATAAATAACTAATCAATGCAAAGGAGGCCGCTAGAAAACTTGAGCACTTGTTTAACAATAGAGCTGTTGGGAATGGACAACCACTGTTGTTGATAACACCTTGAGGAGGATAAAAAAGCATCACCGAGATACACTTGTCTACTGAAATACCAGTGAACTCAGTTTCTGAGGTCAATTCTTGTTACTGATAACTTCAATCGGTGAAGAATTGTATCTGGCATTAAAGAGGCTGCAGTCCTAGATCAGTGGATAAACGTTCTAAAAAACCACAGTACAAAGTGAGAAGAGGCTGCACTTCAGCTCTTCCCGCACAGTGTAGAAAGGGATATGTCAGGCACCGAGCACGCGGGAGGCACCACGGCACAGGCAGTGGAACACCAGCCCGCAGCACCACCAGTCGGGTTCTGGGAGCCGGACGCGTGGGCTCGCCCGGCTGAGACCCCGGCGGACAGTCACCACCCCTGCGCAACCCTCCCGCTCGGGAGCCGCACTTATCGCATCCACATCCAAGGGGCGGCCGGCGCCGAGGGCCCGCCCCGGCCAGGGAGCGACAGGTTGGGATGGAAGAAGGCGAGAGGGAGGCGGAGGCGGTACCCGCTCCCGCCGCGGGGGCGGGCATGGCCCCGGGAGAAGCCGCCACCCTCCGGCAGAGCCCGGCCCGGCTGCTCCGGGTTCCCAGCTGGTGCTGCGGGGTTCAGTCCCGCCTCGACACCTTCGAGCCCCGCCGAAATGCTCTCCGCAACTTCCACGGCTCCGGCGGCGCCGTGACCCGAAGGCCCCTCGGCCGACACGACGCCCTCGGGGCCGCGGAGCGGTGGCGGCCGGTCCAGCCCTGCCCGCCGCCGCGCCTCTCCCAGCCCAGCCGGAGAGCGTAGGGAAGTAAGTGGGAAGTCCCAGAAAAGCAGGTCCAGGGCACCTTCCCCAGCTAAGGCGGCTGGACTCAGGGCTCCGGCTGCGCTCGCCGCCGCTGCCCCGGGAGGGAGCAGGTGAGCCCGGGACTCTCCCCACAGACACCCCGCGTAAATAAAGCCGAGACAAAGTCACCATCTGGGGAGGGGGCGGGGAGCTGCATTAGACGTGGAAGTCACTTACCGGCTTTGCAAGGATCCTTATAATCTATCGCCTCGGCTTTATCCTCTTCAGTGAAATCGTAAGTGTAGTCATAATCAAGGCCAGAGCAGGAAGAAGGCTTCCCGCAGACAGTCCACCCGGCCAGCCACAGTGCCATCCTCCAGCAAAGCATCTTCATCCTCCCTCGGGCGGAGAGGTGGCGAGCAGGGCGAGGGTGAACTAGGCGGCCGGCTCTGCTGTCCACGCCGGCTTGGGAAAGGAGGGTAAGGGATGGAGAAACCATAGGTTTTGGGGGAGGTTGGTATTTTTTTCCTTCACCGGGATGCTCTTCCAAGAGACGGTGCTCCCTAGGTAGCCCCAGTCAGACGGGTGCGACACAGAGTGAGGAGCATGAGCGTCGCTGCCCCCCTGCCCCCTCGCCAGGGAAAAGTCGCTTGGTGTGTGGGTGGGCGCAGGGGGTGGATTCAGTCCGGGAGATCCTGTCTGTCAGGGCTTCCCCTCGCCTCTGTCAAAACCCAGCCAAACTTCCCGCGGAGGAGGAGGCGGCGGCGGCGGCTGCTGCCCGCGTCCCGCTCCGCGCCCGGCCCGCGCCCCGCTGCGCGCCCGCCGACCGCCGCGCCGCCGACCCCGGTCCCGCTGATGCTGCCAGAAGATGGATCCGGGCTGCACATCAGCAAACTACCTCGGGGAGAGGGGGGAAAAGAGAAAGAAAGGAAAAAAAAAAAAAAAAAAAGAGAGAGAGAGAAAGGGAAGAAAAGGGAGCGGGGAGGAGGGAGAGGGAGGTGGGGTGCACTACAGCAAACCGCGGAGCTCCACTGATGGGAGGCAGCAGCTATGCTGGAAGGAGCAAAGTGTCAGAGTTTCGCCCCCCTCTGCACAAACACTCTAAGCTCTGTCTCTGGCCTGTCCCCCCTCCTCCGTCCCCCTTTAACTTACGAAAACCTTACAGGCAACTAACACACAGTCGTCAGCATCCTGCTTACTTATTCATACAGTCAGGGTCAGGATCCGGGCTGCTTCTGATCTGCTCCCTTGATAGTGTGTCTTATGGAAACACACGCGCATTCACTATACGCCTCTATCTCCATATAGCTTTCTCTCTAGATAAGCAGTGCATGGCATTTAAACAACAACAACAAAAGGATCGAGATCAGATAAAACAATGCACAGATCGACACCCGGCAGCCAAAAAAAGCGCGAGAAAATGGGTGATGAGGAGGACGATGAGAATTAACTACAATTTAGGAGACAGGAAAATAAATCAGTGTCTGTATATTTGCCCCTCTGCTGCTGCTGCTGCTTTGCAGTGTTAGCCCCATGAGCTGAAGGGTGGGGGTTAAGGAGCGAGGGGGAGGGGGAAAGAGAAAAGTTTAAGAGCCCACAGTTTGTTTAAAACAGAAGAAGGCATTATAAAAGGTCCACTGGTCTCCTGGTCTCCAGAAGTTCAGCCAAGCAGCTGGGAACCCGTTCCAAAATGAAAGTAAGAACAAACAAACAAACAGAAAAAAAAAATAATCAAGGCAAACAAAAAGTAAAATTGCAGCATGCAGCAGGAGCGCAGAGATCTCGCAGTCGGGCTTTCCTGCTCTCACGTGGATCTCCAGGAAAGTGGTGGAGGTTTATTTTCCAAGCGAAGTTTCCGCGGGAGCCACCGCCCCGCTCCGCGGTGTCCTGCCTCGCCTCGCCCGGCCCCGCCGCGCTTCAGCGCCGAGGCGCCCCGAGCTGCCGCCGGCTGCGCGGGGCCGGGTTTTGTTTTAAAGCTCGAGAAGGGATCAGCGCGCAAAGCCTCATTTCAGCCGATCAACCTGAAGAGGGAGGGGGAGGAGGTGTAGAGATACGTGCTGCTGGAATAAAATAAGAGCAAGCGGGGGAAAAAAATTATGTATACACGTATAGGTAGCTAGAGATCTCCCTGCCTGCCTCCTCCCCGCCCTCGAGACGGGCAGCTCCGATCCTGCAGAAACGCCTGAAACTGTTTCAGACCAAGGTGAGACTTTTCCGTAGCAAACTCTACTCCTCCTCCTTTTACGAGTTTCCATGGAAAAGGGCGGGGGGGACGACGAGGGGCGGGTAGAGGGGTGTTTCTTCTGCTCCCATTTCGTCGGGGTGTCACATTTAACACGGACTTTTGAAAGAGCTGCCGCGAAGAAGTGGCTGCGTCTTTCTCTCACGTCCAAGCCCGCACAGGCTCGCTCTCCCCGCAGCACTTCCCGGTAGCCTTCCCTCTGTGGCAGGGGTGGAAATCCGGAGACAATCCCTTCCCTCGGCTGTGCCAGGAGCGCAGGCAGCGCCGGCGGCGCGCCTCTTGGCCCCGCGGGGCGCTCCAGGTGCCGCGGGAGCTGGGGGCACGCCGAGGGCACTTAGGCAAGCTCCGGGTGGGCACACTGTGCCATCGCAGCTATCGAAGGAGGGAGGAAGGGAAGGGACACAACTTCCTATCGCCGCTGTCAAGACTTACCCGCCCCCAAAATACGGGGGTCGGGTGGGGGCAAGGTGCAAAGCCTCCTTTCGAATGACGAAACCTGTAGTGCCTACTCGGATACTCGGCGTCTGCCCCTGCCGTCCTGCGAATGAAGGGTTAGTGCTGCTTTCGATAGGCACTCTCGGGAGGTCATAACATTAAAACAGGAAAGGTCGGTTAAGACAGAGCTAATAGGTGTTTAACAATATTAAGAAGTCTGGCACCGAGTAGCGTCAGTGTCTTTGAAGCATCCATGGGCTTCCTTATATTTTTGGCATGCAGGTTGTGTCCACAGTGCTCCTAAACTCGATCTTTTTGCTGCAAACTTGAAAGCCAAGGAATGGGTAGTTGCCACTGAAAAGGTGCAGCCTTCACTAGGCAATCTTTGTCCCAGCAGTTCAGTTTGCTGTGTTTCATAAAGACCTCAAAAGGCACCATATACCAAATGAAAGAAACGCCTGAGAAACCTGGGGCCTGCTCTTTCCCCCTCTTCCTCAATATACTTTCTATGACTGGCCGTGTCAGACACTTGGAACTGACTCCAAGGAAGTGATCAGAGACCCTTCCTGTCAGTCCCTCAGAGCAGTGTTGGGGCTGGTGACTACCTCTGTTCTCAGTGTCATGGTTTGGTGGGCTGTGTTTTGCTAAGGAAACCAGCCTGATCCAATCTGAAATATGGTTTCTGTTATTTTTTATGTCCACAAAGGAGGCAGCTTATTTTGCAGTGTTATTAATGACATGCTCATTTGAAAAAGTGGATCCCCCTAACCTGGTTTTGTTACTTTGCTTGTTCTTGCTTCTTATATACGCACCTTTAAAAAGTTAATTTTCTATCCTGTGCGTTTGCACCTCCACCCCAAAAAAAGGAATACTCTGTCTAGCAAGCACGTTTGTCAACAGAGCTTTAGAAACACTGGTTTTGCTGATTGCTTTACAGCCCAAGAAGAGGAATGTACAACATGCAATCCTCAGCATGCCAGTCTCCCAAGTGATGAGATTATTAGAGCCTCTGCAGTGGGAGATTAACTCTCCCAGCAAGGTAGGCACTGACGTCACCTTCAGCCTCAATCTGCCCCCGACCTCAGCATCCCCAGCACAGGCAGAGCAGCACCAAGCACTCGCTGCCTTGAGGACAGCTGGCCTTGCAGAGCTCTGACTAAGACAGGAAACAAAAGTCAGAAACGCTAGATGGGAGTCATGCAGAAATCTGGGCACATGAGTGCTGTAACAAATGTGTGTATATGTCAGGATAAAAGCTGACCCAGAGCTGCTTGTAACCCAGAGCAGCTTCACATTAGAATTACTCTTTAAAATATGCATTGCAGCTCTGCAGAAACTATTCGACATTGCTTAGGTATTAATATTCCCATCAGTCACATGAGTAAAAAGCTTTCTTTATATTAAAATAATTTTTTTTCCTAGTATGGTCCACTTAAAAAAAAGAAAAAAAAACTTTTTCCATAAGTAACCTGTTAATTATTCAACCTAACTCCTTTCATGATGTAAATTTTTGAAACATTTTAAGTAAAAAATATTTTTTCCTTATCACACATTCATGTCTACCATTCCAAAAAGCTCACAACTCTGATAATCCATCTGACAACACAGTCAATCAAAAATCCATCCTACAGCCGTTTCCAGAGAAACGAATACATAGCCAGGAAGACAGAATGCTTAAGCTGGAAGGAAACCAACCAAAAGAACACAACAACAGCAACAACAAAGCCATTTTCCTTTCTTTTAAATTTCCTGGTTTGTGGGTATATTACAGACACAGAGATAATGGTAAATGTAGTTATGTTAAAAGTGGTGCTGGCATTTATATATATATATATTTATTTATTATTATTATTTTCTAATCCAGAAAGCTGGAGGCTTTTCAGCTCTTCCTACACAAAAAAAGAAATAACCAAAACAAAAAAAAACTTTAGAAGGACAAGTATGTACAAAAGACAAACAAAATCATAGAACTAAAAAAAAATACATATGAAACATCGTTGCTCACACCTCCTCCTCATTCTTTGGCTATTTGTCTGCTGCTTAGGCCTCCATCTAGTGTGGATTTTTAGGTGGGTGGACACAATGGGCTTATTCAAAACATCAAGCTCAGCACATGCCTAAGGCTTTGAATGCTGAAGACCATGGTGGGTCAGCTCCTTGGGACCAGGACTCATGGCACATTTCAGGAGGCTAAAACAGAGAAGTTCTGGAGAAGCTGGTTACCTTCCTGCCTTATCTCTTGATAAACATATTCACTCTGAGGTATCTAGGGCACTTCTGAGACAGCTGTAGTTATGTTTAAGTATTTTCCCACTTCCAAAGTGGTCATTCTGTAGGAAAATACTGAAGCTGAAAGCACATTGTGACCAATAAAGTGTCTACAGTAACAAACATGTACATACACAATCATAACACTATACTGAGTGAACCATATGAAGTAAAATTAAACTTTTGAAATTAAAAATCAAACACTCATGATTGTGACAGCAGTGAGCTCAACAGACAAACCATACTTTTCCCTTCTCTCCTACATGTACTCATATATTATAAAAGTTTCTCACTGCATGTTCACATGTATTTTTTCCTACAAACCTCTGTGTTTAATTAACAAAGAGCCCTTCAATGATCTGTTTTACTTTTGAAAGCATGCCTCATGCTTTATTCATTATGCATTTATTCAGATCCTATTCTGCATACAGTTATTAATTTCCTCATGGGCATTTTATGGAGCTTGTTGCTACAGTATTCATGGGCTTCAAAAATATTAACTATTTTGGTTTTATAATACACCTCTCAGATGAGAGGATATTATGACAGGATATGAATACTGCATTTGGGAAACAGTTACAGATTACCTGGTTTGATATCTTGTAGACCTGTCAGGACTTAGCACTATAGAAAAGCTTATTTCTTCAAGGCCTGGTTTCCACTGCTTTCAGTTGTAGTAATTTTAGTCAGTGACTAACTATCTCTAATCAAACCCTGGAGTTTTCAAGCATCTGAAAATGAGAAGCAAATTATCAAGAAGTGTAATTTAAAAGCCTTGAACCAGCTCTATCAAGGAACTCTGTGGCAGAGACAAGAGCTAAGACACAAATTTCAAACTGTTCAGCTCTCTCAAGACTTTTGACAACGCTCGTCTTCCCAGGATTCTTTTCCTTCAATGATTCCTTCAGTTTCTAGAATAAACACAGCCAGACTCCTGCCAGCAACAGCCCCATCATTAATAATACCCACGTAATTCATCCACTGCTTTGAATCTTCTGCTCCTCAACACGTTACCTGTTAGCATGAATATGTCATGCTGCGTTTGGCCCAGCATTTGAAATGATGTGTCTCTCTTTACCACTGGATTTCATGGCAGAAGAAAGAATCTTGGGATCCCTTCCAAACTCTGGGAGAGGGTGTTTTTAAATAGCACACTCCCATCTGCTTGCTTCCCATGTCCATGCTTTGCCTTATCTTGGCTTGTTATTTCAAACCTGTCTTCATTCTCTCTTCAGTCTTGGCTGATCCCACTTTTGTTTTTCTTATCTAGTTAATGCTAGTGTTTGATTCTCATCCCAGTTCCAGCTGCCCTAGTTGCACTTTTCTTTACTCTCATTCTGGGACTTCTCGCTCTCAGATTCATTTTTAGCTATTTTTGTTGTTGTTTTTGCTGTTGTTTTGTTTTCACTCTCTTTACCTAGTTGATCTTTCTCTTCTGTCTTCTCACCTGATTTAACTTCTAGTTATGCTGACATCCACCGTCCTTGTCTATTCTTTATTCCAGGTGTGCACCACAAAGCTGGTCTTGCTCCTTGACCATATTTCCTAGTTGCAGAGGGAAAGTCCTCACTCCAGTCCTTACACTGCTGTTGAGGCAGTTTTTGCTTGTTTGCTACCTCTTCACTCTGTTACTGCTCAGCACAGTATCCTTACATGAAAAATTTTGTTGTCCCAAAATACGTCTATCGTTCCCACTGCTTATTTCTCCTGATCACACCCCATATTCTTTCTCAGGAGCTTCGTACTGGCTCTACCATGCTGCAGAATCAGTTCTTCCTCCCCATCTATTCAAGTGAGACAACCTTCCCCTCCCCATCCAACAGATATGACTGGGGTGGATTAAGCATCTGGAATTACAGCTTCTTCTCAATTAAGTTACAGATCCAAGGAAGGCACTGCTCAAAATGATCACGTGCAGGTGGCACACTCAGGTAAGGGAGCTGTCAAAACTGCATCTATTCAAGGCTGGCTGTGGTCATGTGTAAGTCCATACTAATGTTAACAGGAAAAAAAAAGATACATCTCTTTACATAAGGATGGATATTCTCCTTCTTTCTATTTTGCTCAAGATTTAACTTTTACATTTCCTACAGGCTGAGCATACTGAAGCCCTTCCAAAAATACTGCTGTGATTTTTTATTAGGATCAAACTCATATATTTCTATGTTTCATTTTCAAATACCTTGATAATTTAAGCTAACATTCTGAAAGAAAGATTGATGAAGAAATTAAAATTGAAAATCAGCTCATAGCTGACACTAGCATGGAATATAGCATACCAAATCTTCACAATTAAGCAAAGGTGTATAAGCAACTTAAAAAATATCTACCAGCAAAGAGAATCAGAAAAAAATTAATATTAGATACCTAACTGTGTTTATAACATGTTTGTGTCATGCTTTAATCCTCTAAAAGCTGCAGAGAGCAAAACCACATTGATAGCATATACTGATGTTAAACAAGTAATCAAGTAACAACAACAAAACCACTGGTGCACTACTTAAATTAGAAACTGTTCTGTGTTTGCTCAGCATCCCTGATCCTCATCAAGCAATAAATCAATTTGCAGTAGCTGTGGACAGCTATTTAAACACAGGGCCAGAAGAGCTTAATTGTTAAAGCAACGTTCAAAGCCAGGAGGTTAGTATAAAAGGTCATATTAAATATTCACTTGTCTGAAAACAGCTGCATTCCAAGTATTAGGAGGCATCCTGACCTTCTCTTAATTAAAAAAATAAAGTCTGTGAGTTTTGAGCTTAAGAGAGCTTAGCTTGCAGTTCTTCAGAAGATAGATAGAGGTTGCCAGATGAAAAACTGGCATCTAAGTGTTTGCTAACTTGATTTTGTTTGGTTTACTTTATTGTCTAACATAAAATAAACAAACAAAAACCAACTAAAAAAAAAAAACAAACACCCACCCCCAAAAAACCAACACCCCCCACCCCCCACAAACAATAGCTAAAAGCTGTTTGGTTTGAAGTTTGCAGTTTATGTTTACAAGTTGATAAATCATTCAGGATCCAATTCTCAGCTTTGTAAAATGCTGCTCCTTGTCAAAGTTGACAGCAAATTTGCATCTGATTTGTGTCAGAGCTGATCAGGGTCACTTATCAGTCATCACTCTAGACACTGGTAACTAGTGACTATAGTTTCTTTGGTAATTCTACGATAATGTAAGTGTAGTAAAATATAAAACTGATCGTACTACTCCCAGACCTGTTCTTCTATGAACAAATGTTGCTGTTAGACTCAGAAGTGACATTTGTTACTAGACTGACTAGGTGTACAGGGTTAATCTTACCCTCCAGTATTCAGCATACTATCACATAGCTGGGAGTCAGTGGATGATTTTTGACAGAAGAAAGCCTCTAATGAGCCTGATCTTGAGTGACTGCTGAGCATTTTGATCTTCCATTCATTTCTGGAAGACGAAGCAGCTCAGCACCTTGACAAACAGGAGTCACTGTTTTGAGCCATGAGCCACTCAGATGAAAAACCTCTGGTTTAGTTTGCATTGTAATTTATCATTTATAACATCTCTGGCACTTATGGCAGAAAACATGTAACAGTGACACTGGGGGTAAGGAATCCAAGCAAACAGAGGAACCTCGCCCTAACTGGGTTTCTATGTAGACACAAGTATTCTTCTAACTCTGGCTCACTGAAGATAAATAAGGTCTGTCACCAGCACCCGGGAAGAAGAATGGCAATTATCTTACAGGAAGCCGCATGAAACTATGATACAAGCACTATCAATGACAGAAATATTGTCCTGTAGTTATCAGCATTGTTTTAGCTGTGGTAATACTTATAAATGTCCTCTAAACAGCAGAGAACTTTTACCTTCTTCAACAATGTCTAACATATATTTCTCATTAATACAGGTAGTAAAATACCCAGTGAATTTTATGGTACAGCTATCAAAAAAAAAAAATCCTCATTTACCTAAGTTGTCTTACTTGGCACCTTTTTCTTATCTTCAGTGTCATAAGATCATAAATGTCTACGGCAAAACTAATTTAATTGCATCCACATTATCCAGCCCTATCCAAAATTATTTGCACTCTGCTTATTGTCAATTCTTCTTTACTAAAATAGAACATTTTCCAGCAAGAGCTTCTTTTGAAAGAAGACACTGGTGCACCATGCAGCAATAATTAATAACCTCTGTCTGGAGAATTCAGGGATTATATTGTATTCTAAAGGTGAATGCTCTTTCACTCACTAAGATGATAGTTTTGTGCAGGCACAATCAATATTTGCTGTAAATAATACGTATTTCACAGTAATTACACACATATATATGGAATACACATGTGGTTTACAATTTCAGCTTAACTTGCAGCCATTTTAGTATAATTTTCCTTCAGCATGATTACAGTACTAAGCTCTTGCAATTAATTTTTTGCTCCCTCCCACCTTAAAGCTATATAATTTGCAATACTAGAGATGTAAGAGATGACTGACTAGAGATAGCTATTGTCAATTGGGGGCACATATCTATGAATACTCAATATAAAGCACCCAAACTAAACTCTGAGACCCAAGCACTTCCAAAATTAATTCCAGAATCTGGAACCAGCAATTACATAAAATTTGTGTCTTTCCAAGAAAAGAGTGAAAGAGGTCCCAGGCACCACTTGTGCATGCACAGTTCTGTGCTGCATTTAATAGACTCCATTCTCACTGCAAAAGCAGTGAGGATTTTCTGAAGAGTCACATTTATTATAGATTCTGCAGACATCTAAGTTTGTGTTTCCCATGTGCTGGCAGGAATGCCCTTGTCAAATTAGTCACTGAAGCCCTTACTTTATGAGTACAGGCTTCAAACATGAACAACTCAGAATCTTCGAGTACGAAGCATAAAAATCAAGGTGTACATTTGTATTCCTGTTTGTTATCATGTAGAACCGCACAACAGGTAAGATTTATTTTTTAAGTGTGTGCATGTGCATTTTATTTGTTAAAGAATTGCACTTACCAAATAAAAACTGCACTTAATTTCCAACGTCTAAAAAACTCTCTACCTTCATATATCATAGCCAAATTTGTATCTGCGTGGATCTTCTTTTTCAGTGGGAGACATGAGTAGCAGCTTGCAGGACAGACATTGCAGATAAACTTTGCAAAAAATGCTCATAGGGAAAACAGTCAGAAATATTAGTGGTTTAAGACTAACCTACATTAAAGCAAGAGATACAACTTCTAAATGATTCAACCAGCTTTCATTTTGTGAGAAACTCTCCTCCTACTACTTTTCATCCTTCTTAAACCTGTTTTGTTCTCTCTGTATTATGTTCCTGTAACCTGTCACAAATATGTTGACACCCATTACTTTGTCACTCAGCTCTCTATAGAAATTGATACTGTCAGTTCATTTTTATAAGTAATTATTTCTTAGATGTCAAATGTCAAACTGTTGAACACAGGGGGTTTTTTTATATTTGCATATTTCATTTGATTTTAATACAGCCGCTTGATGTATTTCTAACAAGTTCTCTACACCTGTCCAAGTTCCATTCACTTTAATGAACAGATCAGTTTGCCAAGTGTTTCCATCAATAAATTTGGATCTTTGGTTGTTATCACTTCTTACGTTTCTTCCTGTAACTTCCATCGTCAGTGTCACCACAGGAACAGAATATCTGTTTGTTGGGAAAATAAAGATATTGGAATGTATCTGAGGTTTGGTTTAAAAAGCAGTGGCAAACTAGATGAGGGAGCTCTCTTTTGAAACCAAATCTGTGATTACATTTTAGTATGAGAACATTAACAAGGAATCACATTGAAGTAGCCTACACTAGTTCTTCAGACAGTGTACACATAATTGAGTTAATCACATAGCTAGCCAGAGAAGTGATAAAACGCCACAAGCAAGGATTCTGTCTGAAATAAGAGACTGGTACTTATACATAAAATTTATTATTAATTTTCAACAGTGAGCACTTAATGAGTATAAAACAAAAAACACTCCCTGACCACGTCTGCCGTTAATGTCTAGGTTAAGGTCTGCAACAAAAATAATCTCACCTGTCCCCGCGATAGGCCTTTTTTACAGATTACCCAGCACATGTAGTTAATAGTAAGTAGATGGGTCGTCTTCCCAGACTCAACCCTCCTGTCCTGAGCAAAGCTCGGTTTTAGCAAGAAACCAGGACCACCCGGAGAGAGGGCAGCGCGCGGCGCCGACACCGTCCCGACACTTGCGCGTGACTTCGCAAGCTTGCAAGCGACGGCATTGGAGGTAAGGTGCAGACGTGTGGTGGCATCCCTGCCCTCCGAGCAAGCAGTGATTTTTTGGCATCCTGCGACCCCTAGTGAGAGCCGGGGCCGCCCCTGCCCTCGCCCCGGGCCGCCAGCGCCGGCGGGCTCCCGCCAGGCACCGGCGATTTCCAGGTCGCGGGCAAAACATCTCCCTAGGGATTTCCGTTTCCCCCGTTAACTGACTGAAAGCTACTATAAAACTTCATAACGCGTTGCCATTGCTTGCTTCGAAACAATGCGCTGATTGTGTTGCAACTTTGCAAAAAGCTGCTGTAAACTCTCAAGGCAGTGGAGGGAGAGGCGAGAGGCAGGATTCATCTTCTACATACCACCCCAGGAAAGACAGAAAGAAAGAAAACTGCCAGCTTCACTTCTACTTAATTATCTGCATGTGAGGCCTAAGCCTTTGCAAATAGCGACGATCAGTAGGGAAATGTGTTTGTTTGCCTGCTGGTGCTAGGAAAACATTGGTGAGAAGTTAGTCTCACAGCATGCAAATTTGCAAGCTAAGCTTTATGCTGTTGTCATCATGCTCAGATCCACCAGAACAATGGCGTTTAAAACAATGGTTAGTTCTGTTCTAAACACATACGTGAATTAAAAGCTGAAAATGTAAACATGCAATTATTGAAGAGGAAAGGGTATTTCTCAACTTGGTTCAGTTCCTTCAGCTAAGATCAAGTTGGTGTATGTGCATCAGAATGTGTGTTTGAACATACAAACAGTAGTAAACATCAAACTGTGTTCTGTGCAGAGACATACTGTACACACATGTGTAGGGCCACATGTGTAGCTACAGTAGGAAAGGGGGGAGTTTGCAGTTTTAATTCCTACAATTAACAAATAAAACATGCAAACAATTCTACCTAATGCTAAAAATAAACATGCCAGGAATTTAATTGTGATTATCCAATTGAAATTATAATATACATAATATCACTTTTTCAGTGGGAAGATCTTGACTATCTTCCTGGGGAAGCACTGTTATCTGTCAGATTAAAAGATTCCAGGATATGAAATGCACCTGGTTTTCAAAGAGACATATTAATTTCTTGTGATATATTCATTTCTAAAGAAGCAGTAGAGGCCTAGAATGAGGGGGGTTTATTCAATGTTTTACATCAAAATAATTATGGGTTGCCTTTGATGAATAGAATTGTCTTCTGATTCATAGCTTTCTAAAACCCACTAAACTCAAATTCAAGCCTTTTAGTCAGTCTTCCAAGACGTTTCCATCTGCTTACAACCAAAACTAAAAGTTAAGAATCTTCAGCAGTTCAGATTTAAAAGCGTACTTTGAACTTACTCAAACGATTTTCTTTGAGAGTTGAAATTCTCACAGAGGTTTGTATAATGGGAGCATGGATAAAATGAATGTTAGACAAGCCTACAACTGCAATCTCCTATTTTTCCAAAGTTTCTCTTACATAGTTTAGTGCCTCCTATCCATTGCTCACTTTGCTAAATCACCACTTTAAGCAACATACTGTCAAGCCTATATATTGCCTCTGAGAAAATGACTAGTGTGGAGAATTCATTGTTAGTTATACTTCTTTTATGTATTGAAAACACCTATTTATTATACACTTTAAAGGAAAGAAAGAAGTTCACCTTTCTGCAGCAGTATGGTGAATATCACAGCTTGCATAACCCATAATAGTACATCAGTGAACAAATAGTCAGTAAAAGAGCCTGTGTCTCTTCCACAAAATCTCTCCTCAATCTGCTGGGCCAATTGTTCTTTAACTTTGCCCCACATAGGGGCAACCTGCTACACAGGAGTTTTTGTACAACTGCATGGCTGAGCAGAGAGGCTGCAAACCCTCTAAATACCAATATAATCCTGCTGTGTCACACTGAGAGAGGGGAGGGCACACAGTCTATCAGAGGCAGTAAACCTGATTCTGTGCAGCAATGTACATCAGGCTGATGGCTTGGTTCAAGGCTATTGGGTCCTTCACTGCTGCACAAATCAATTTGTTTAAAAATATTTTTATGCAATTGGAAGTGTACATTACTAAAAGGAAATTATATTTTTTTAAAGCATATTGTTTATGTTTAGATTTATGTATCTTATTTTCTGAAGATTGATCTAAGCAAAAAATAAAGATCTGTTTTTTTCTGAATCGTTATAAAAGCTTTCTATAAGTCTGTTCTTTAAACAAATAATTCTGAAAATTCTCACAGAAAATGCAAATTGTAAGTTGATATTTACATACATTCTCTGTAGGTGTCAGCATTGCTTTATATTGTTATAGAGAACTGTATTTTTTTCTTCTCAAAGAAAGAAGACATGCAGACTTGTCATTTTCCACATGAAAGATAACTTTTACACTGCCAGTTTTTCTACCACCTATTTCAGACTAAGAGATTCACTACCAAAATAAATATACAGCAAAAAACCAACATTGTTTTCCTATACACCCATTTGAATTTTTACAGCTTTTTTATTGTAGTTATTTTTCAAATAAATATCAACTGTATACATGCAAACAGAAAGTTCATATAAGATTTGCAAATGTTTCTCAAATGTTGCAAGGAACAACAATTCAGTTAAATAAATGCTAAATAAATTGTGACTCTACCTTCTTTACACAGACAGAAACTTTAAAGTGGACCCAAAAAAGTTCTTCTGATTTTCTAGTGGAATTCTCAGAAAGCCACTATAGGGCAAATATTATTTAATACTTTTATTCATAAACTTATCATACAAAAGAAAATCTACTGCTGGGATCTGCTGATAATGCATTATTGAGATGAATTATCAATGCAGAAAATAATTCTACTACCATACTAGAAGTGAATGACCTTGGAAGCCAAAGTAATAGTAATTGGATGAAAATTAATTGTATGAAGTACAAGGTGATAAATAAAGCATAACAACAAGCATTGTTTCTGGGATCTCAGGCATAAAGTGTGATTGAAGAATGATAATAATTAAATAGTCAAACAAAATTATTATCAACCTCCTATACCCATGAAAGAGAAACGCAATCCAGCATCTATGAGGCAAGATATTTTCAATTAAAAAAAAGAATCATTGATGACATATTACAAGCTCAATGAACATTACTTGAAATGGTGCATATACTCCATTCTTTTTATCAAAGGAATGGAGAGCCTCTTTTCCAGGAGGCTATTAAGAGAGCACTTCAAAATCATTTGAAGGGATATGTTCAGTTCCTATAAGAGTAGTGGAAAACAAATTAACTACATAAGAAAAATCAACACAAGATAAAAAAATTCTACTAACTGCTCAAGAATGACATTAAATCTGGTAAAGATAGTCTGACACCACTGTCCAAAAGGAATAATAAAGAAAGAAATCCCATCTACTTTTCAAAGAGAGTTCAAAAGAGAACATATGACCTGTCTGCTTATTCTAAGAATGTGATGGAATCTGTGTCCCAGGGAGGTCTGAGTAGCCCAATATTTCATTTGCATTACAGGTTTGAACCTGGTGCTATGCCTTTATCTATTGATAAAGTCAAGTACTATTTACAGCCACTGATTGTGGAATGTGAAAATGGAACAGAAGAGAGTTTGTGGCTTTTTTGCAGTGGTAGTCTCAGAATCTATTTAGACTGGGTTTATCCTTCTTCACTACAACTGAAAAGCACCTTGATTAGATGCTGCTTGATTCTCGGCACTAGCTGGCTCACAACCAACATTTTTGAGTTAGGGAATTTAATTTAGATGAGTATTTCACATTGGGCATTTACTGAAGTGCATGTTTTACCTATGTATTTCCATAACACACACTCTTTAGAAAAAGTTGCTTCTAAAGATTTGTTTACATATAACTTTTTGTCTTCTCTGGCCCCCTCCCACCATGTCTCTAATAAATTTGTCCATAAAACTGTAGAGCTACACTGACCTATTTTTAGGTCATCTCAAAAGTACTTAGAAGCTCCTATTAATGGCACAGTAGAATGCTGAGTTCTCTATAACTCTGTGGCTGCAGAAATTCTGTCTCTATCACAGATTTGCCCTTGGGCTGCAGAGTAAACAAAGAGGATATTTATAGCCCTTCTCATACAAAGAGATTTGATCATTCAGAAAGAAGGCGGTGAATTGCACAAAACTTTCTATATCCCCAGGCTAAGTACTAATATTAGTGTGAAGGAAAAGCTGATGTCACCTGATCTGTCAGAGTATCTGCATTTGTACATCTCTGGGTAACAATGGGACAAAAAGGTTAACTATTATTTTTTAAATTAATTTATTTCAACACATGACACTCCATTGTCATGACAGATTTAGAAATACTGGCCTCCACCTGAATTACATCAGGTTGCTATAGTTGATACAGGATATAGGAAAAATCAAAGTAACACTTCTCAGAGTTCATCCAAAGAAATTTTTAAGGAAACAGATGGCTCTGACCAATTGGAAATGGCCCATAGCTATTACTCTTAATAAGAGAATCTGGAGATGAGGTAGAAAACCCTCCCCATCTTTTTTTTTTTTTTTTTTTTTCCAGGTTGTAATTTGATTCTAACATAGGATTCAGACAACTATTGGAAGATTCACAGATTTTTGTACATAAGCAGGAAATTAACAGAATAAGCTCTATGACTTGACTGGCCTTCTCTAAGTCATTCTCTACCCTCTAAAACCAATATCCTTGTTTTGGAGAAGTTTGATTTAAGCTGCATCTCACAGTGTGGCACCCACCAGAGCTTTGCTTTGGTGAGAATACCCCTGGCTGGAAGCCTCACTTACTCAGCTGGATTGACTCCTCTGTGGCTCAGGCTGCTTGTGCTGCAGTGTCAGAGATACTCCTCTGTCCCTCCATGCCGAGTACACACACTGCCATGCTCACAGTCACAGCCACATCCGGACCCTCCTCAACCCTGGGATATTCTCATAAAGCTCAGTCTTTATTATCCCCAGCTAAGGTTGATTGCTGTAGATAAAAGCTTAAGTAAAAACATCCAATACATGTTTATGATTTTGCCTAGCTTCTATGATGAGTAACTACTTTAAAAGCAAGATAACCTCTTATGACTTTAAAATATATTAGAATCCAGCAGAACCATCAGATTGATCTCACTTTTTGTTACCTTTTCCTTTATTGTTTGCTGTCAGTCCAAAATCCAAATTCTTACTAAAATATTTTTAAAAGGATTTAAACATTCAAATCACTAAAACAAACTGCTAAAAATGTTGAGTAATAACAAGTTGGATAAATGTTCACATGTAAGAAAATATTACTAATGTATTGTCACATACATTACATTTTGTCATGTAATAGGTGAAGAGATAATGGGACTATGTGCTAAGTGATTAATCACTTAGAAAATAAGAATAACATTTTGGAAATCTCAGGTTGATTTTCCAGTGTAAAACAATGAAGTGATTTTCAGTTCAGTGATTTCAAAGCATGAGGACTGGAAACCAATAATATCTTAGAAAGGTGGGAATCCCCTTATGAGCTATGACATAGAGATCCTGCTTGTATTGATGAAAGGCACAGAGTTTGAAGATGTCGGAGATAAGGAGGAAAAAAACTTTTTTTTTGATCTTATGATAGTATGATTTGAAGAAAAATAATATTCACATTTTAGTAATAATTCATCTGAGCAGACTGGAGCCTGCAGTGCAATTTTTAAGTGCAGTGTGGATCCTACTCTTCGTTGATGAAACCCCTCCTAAGTAAAACCCAGTTACACAGGAACAGAGGCCAAGTGGATTACTTCTACTTTGTTCTAGAATGGGGAAAAATTAATTCTGACTGCATCATTGTAGCATTGGCTAAATTGATGTCTAAAAGTAGGTGTTGAAATGGAAAGGGTAATCATAGTGAGATATATGGAGAACAGACCAGATGCAAATTGAATTCTTGAAAGCTGGTACACCACTTTCATTTTGGTCGTGATTTAAAAAAATCCCTTATAATGAAAAGAAACTAGATTATTTCAAAACATTGTAAAAGAAAACAAGTCCTTCACAGAGAGTTTGAAGCTACCCTAGTAGGATATAGATCTGAGTATCAAAGATAAATGCACATTGTCATAATAAATTAGGAAACCTGTAATTAATATGTTTGGTAGTTTGCACTACTATTTCATATCCATATATACCAAAGACTAACTTACTCTTAGTAACTTTTTCTAGTTTTCTATTTAACAGTTGACTAAATGTTAGTTATATGTATACAGATAACTGTTATTAATACTTCAGATAGCTATAATGAGTGTAGAATATGGTGTACTGAAAGCACAAGATACATTTATACGACTCCCTTGCAAAACAACTTTTAATGTGATTGCACATTACATTTTCCCTAAAGTGCAAGAATAATAGTAATCACAGGATTCAACACTTTTTTCATATTAATAGTACAGAATGTGGACCCATGCCCTCAGATTTCTCAGGAAATTAGGTGTTTTGCTTTGTCTCTCCCAAAACAGTACCTCACAGGATCTTTTTAGCAAAGACAGTGACAGAAACTCATTCTCCAGGGCAACACACAGTTTCCTCAGCTACAAGACCATCCTTTCTTTTCTTGACATCCCAACTCATTCAAAACACATATCCCAACTTCCTCAACAAAACTGAGATGAGTCTTGCAAACAACAGACTCTTTCACTGTTTTGTGCTGATTCATTCCAAGCACTGTTCATCCTGCACACTGAATGAGGCATTCCTGTGGGAAAACAAAGGATGAGATCATGTAATTAAAGACTATCTCATAATGTACACAGGGATTGAACTATAATGGCCTCAACAGTCTTAATTCTATTTCTTAACTCTTGAGCGATTAAGAGGTTTTTGTTTTCTAAATCAATAGTTATGAGCAAAGACATTTTAAAATAACCAAAACCTCCAAACAACAACAAAAAAAATACCAACTACTGCTTTATGGTGGAAGGAGAATTACCAGTGGATCCAGCTGGAGTGGAAAACAACAACACTGCTCCTTTTGTTGAACATTCTATTCTCAATTTGCCTATCCACTAATGTTTATATGTTTTCCAGAGATGTTTTGATTTTAATGTAATTCTGGCAGATTAAGTTATTTTCAAATCCTGCCTTCTGATTCCCACCAGGTCACAGGCTTGCTTGCTCCAGAAGGATGCTGATGAGTCTCTTCATATTCCCCAGGCCCACCTGACAAACACAGAGATCCTACAGATGTTGTTCTGTGTCATTTCTCTTCTGAGCGCTGTGTCAAGTTGGACATCAAATGGTCATTCCATTCTGAAGGAAATTTAACTTTTTGTAGAAATTCTAATTTAAAGGCATTAAGTTTCTGAATCAATCCTAAAACGGATGTCCTTCCCCTCCCTCAGCACAAGTCTCTGGTACACGTACAGCTCATTTGGAAGCCAAAAGCCCAAAAGTCAGGCATTCATTATTCTTTGACCATTCCTGAGAACTGGATCTTCTGCAAGACCTGACAGCCATCCCACAGCAAGAGATTATTTTGAAAAAACATCCCTCCTCCCTGAAATTCTTGATCTGGAAAGCACTTTGTTTTGAAGCTGCAGAGAAACAGATTTCAGACGCTCACGCCCCGTGTTTTCTGTCGCAGCACACCAGTGCTCCAGCGCTTGGTGCTGCCAGGCAGCAACACAGGCAGTGCTGCTCTGCAGGAGCAGGAGCCCAGGGCAACCCCAGCACCAGCCTGGCACAGCCCCACAGCACATCAACACCATGGGCAGAAGAGGCACTGGACACAGGGCCCATCCAGGCACTCCAGTAGGGAGCAGATGGAGACAAGACTTGAGTTAAGGCTGCAGCAGGAAGCAGAAGGGATAGAGCTAAGCAACAGGCTACCTGCAACGCAAGTTCAAGATCCAGCAAGGGAAGCAGGGATGGACAGACAGACAGACCCAGCACAGCTCTAGAAGGAACTGGAGTCTCAGGTCTGAGCTTTATGGAGCCCCAGGATCTCTAGGCAGAGGGTATGTGGGTGGGGGTCCCAAGTGAGGCTGCTCAGGGACCCTAATGCCTATTAGTGCACTCAGGGCATGAGGAATGTTATGTTCAGTGCTGGGGTTAAAACTAGGAATAGAAAGGCCTTCAGAGCCTCAGCATGTTCAGTAGTTTGCAGGCTCCAGAGGAGGGTGTGATCTTCTATGAATAATTCCCACTTGTTCTTTTTTTCCCATATTCATTTGGGGCTTTGTGGCTAATAACACTTATTTAAAGGATTTACTCTTCCTCTCTTTCTTTAGTTATATTTTGACTTATATTGGCTTCATTTGTGTGAAGCCATATCCTTCCTTTCTCTGTTCTTTTTGTCTCCTTTGTTCATATTGTATGTTTGTTGAAATGTAAACTTCTGGGGACTGCAGTACTGAACAAGTTCCTCAACTCTAGTTGAACTCATTAATGTTGGGAACAAGAGCCAGTGGAGCAAAAGGTATGTAACAACTTTTGTTCCTCACTTCTGGAGGTTTTCCCATCACATATGCTTGGAGCTCCACTTCCAAGTTTTTCTAGGGTGAAGAACAAGTGGTGAGTAGCACAGCAACACAATAAAGCAGTGTAGCACTGATGGTGAATAAATGTTCTATAATCACTTGAACCTCAGGGCATATTAGGGTGCTGTTTAATGGGTTTTGCCAGAGCACCTTCTTTTAAGATTTCATGCCAGAAAGTACCATCCTATACTGGATAATTTCTGACACAAAAGGTAGTAGGTAATAGTCTTGGTTGTGTTCTGTTTCCTTTTCCCTGTTTAGGAACCAAAAACTGCTGGCAGAGCAGACAGGAAACTCTCAGGGTGGAAGAACTTCACTGGACTTATTGATGCCATGCAACACTGGACTTCAGATGCACTGAGCATTCAGAGCAGTACAGATACATTGTGAGAATCCAACAGTTACACCAAAACAATCTGTGTTTACCTGTTACAACAAGAAATTGCACCCAGCAACAGAGCTGATACACATCATCTCAGAGTAATGGGTGTAACACCGGGGTACTCCACTGACCACCCCTGCTGTTATTTGCTGATCTCTCCCTGTACAATCAGATGCAGACAATCATGAACTAATTCACTCACTCTCTGACCAAGCACCACACAAGATTTTATTGTCCCAAAATTCTTCAGAGATTCAGAAGCTGACCCTCTCAACCTCTCTATGAAGCACAAGCAAGCAGGATTTACAAGCTTAGACACGGTTCCCTGCTAATATGATCTAAATGCTTTGCAGACCACGGAGTGAACAAAGTAATGTCATGACTTACGTGCTTGTACTTGGACAGCTATCCAAGTGCTAGAAAATCCAACCTTACTTAAGATGTTAAAACAAGCTGTTAGAGATGCAGGATTGGACTGCTTACATAAAATAAATTATGCCAGTTAGATAAGTATGCTTATCATAGCATTTTTACATATCTTCATTATTCCAGTGGACTGTTTCCAATCTAGTAACATATTTCCACATATTTTCACTGAAGCCCAAGATACATAGCAAAGCACTCTGGGCTTTCTAAGTGAGAAGATGATCAAAATTCATATATATGCATTTAGTAATTCATTTGGCCAGTGCTAAACAGAAACCTTTATACAGACTTCTCAGAAACATTCAGCATATGAGGTGAGTTTCTTAATGTGATGTAGCAGATTTGGAGCAGCCAAGATTTGGCTTAGAGCAAGAATGATCAGCTTCATCACTGCTGGTTTTACTAAAAGATTCTTCTGATGATACAAACTAGGGGTAAAATGCCTAAAGAGCTGCTGTTTTCCTGATCCTCTTTCTGGTGCAGAGGCTGTTCCTGGGAGAATTGTGAAGTAACTGAACTATAATTCTAATTAGAAAGCACTCACCCAAACTCAAATACAATATTGAAACTGTTCAAACATTTAATTATGCATAAAGCAGAGAATATATTTTAATGATGAATAAATCAGAATGACATGGGGTGGAGGGCTTGGAAGAAAGTAAAATTCCCTTGTTAGTGGCAATTCCAGAGAAGGGCCATGAATATGACCAGAGGACTGGAGCACACACCTCTCCTATGAAGAAAAGCTGAGAGGGATGGAGTTGCTTAACCTGGAGAAGAAAAGGCTCATGGAGATTTTGTGACAGATGGTGACTTTTACCAGGGCCTGCAGTGACAACACAACGGGCAAGAGTTTTAAACTGAAAGAAGATATATTTAGATCAGTTATAAGCATGAAATTTTTTACAGTGGAGATGGTGAGGCACTGGAACAGGTTGCCCAAAGAAGTTCTGGATGCCCCACTCCCAGAAGTGTCCGAGGTCATGTTGGATGGGGTTTTGAGCAACCTGGGATAGTGGAAGGTGTCCCTGTTCATGGCAGGGGGCATTGAAATGAGATGATCTTTGAGGGCCCTTCCTACCTCAACCATTCTGTGATTTTCAGATTCTACTCTCTTGATTTATCTTTAAGCATATGAGATTTTATATTATGGTCATGTTTGTTTATAAATACTTTGATAATTATAAAAACATTTAATTCACCACTTCAACTCATCTTATGCACTTAAATTAATTAAACAATTTTTTAATATTATAAATATATTTTAAACATACACAAATTATAAGCTCCTCCTCCTGAGATCAGTGAATATTTAGCAAATTTTGAAATGTCACTCTGGGACATATACAGTGCACATTTGAGTTATAGAAAATTCTAGTACGTACAAACAGAATAGATGAAATTGTGTCTCAGATATTGAAATGTAGTCTGCCAAATATAAATAGCAACAAACCACTGACTTTTGACTTAAATGTAGCAATTGCTTTGTGTTCAGGTACTGGGTCTGAACTGCTAAGAGAGCTTTAGCAAGACAATAAAAAAGCAGGGTTTAAACAAATCTTCACCAGTTTTCATGGCTGTGTTTTGATGCAAAATCTATGTTAGAAAAAAAATAAACAGCATTATATTCTACTTTACTTGATAAACGACTTGAAAAAGACAGTATCCTAGCAACTAGACATCAGAACTTTTCAGTGCAAACACCTCAACCCTTCACTGTGTCAAGCAATACAAAGAGAATAATGAAATTCCAAACTTGCAATAAATCCTAACACTAAATCTGAAAATAAAACAGCTCAACAATACATAGTAGATTTGGGTTCATTTCTTTTCTAGAAGTATATGCTGAGACAGCTTCCATAATACAGTTCCTTGATTGCTAAGGCCAGAGAGTTTTGCATTCTTGTCCATTTAGGTCTATAACTGTGGATCTTTAAAACCTTATTGTATAAGGTTTCTTTTGATGACTTTTATTTCATATCCAACAGCTAGCTTTTTCTAGACTTGTTCCTCCTATTTAACACAAGCTGTGTTGTGGTACTCTCCTCAGTCTGTTCCATCCCAAAACAACACAAACTGTCCTTAATACATGATGATACTTGATAAGTATCAGGGAGTACAGATCCCTGAAACATCTAAAGAAATTGCCAGAAGTGGGCCACATGTCACAAAACAATAAACTACAAAGCCATTTTATAAAGCCAGCTGTATAATAGAACTACATTAATTTAATGTCTCTTCCATGCTTTCAAAGTGCTTACTGATCTAATCAAATGAAACCCTATCTCTGGCTTTATCATATACTATTGATGCCTGTTTCTAGAAGACCATCAAAATTGCTGTTAGTTCTGCAAACACTACATTACTTTTTTTGGGTCTTGTATGATATGCACTCTTTCTGCTCTTATTTTGGGTACTTCCTGCCTTGGTTTTATTCTGTTGCCATAAGAGGGAGAAAAATAAAGTGATTTGGGTAAAGAGGCTGACACCACGATACATTTAATCTGCACAGTAATCAATAGCAGCCAGAGCTCACAAAGAAAACATGGATTGAGATTTTTTCCTCTCTTTGGTTTGAGCATGGGTGAAGACCTGAATGTGCTGACCATCCTCTCCAGCAAATGGCATGCTGAAACGTGTGCACTATTTCCA